>NW_015555781.1:2178214-2201420 GCF_001515605.1 Sinocyclocheilus anshuiensis | reverse complement strand
CAAATTTTTATTTTTTTTTTTTTTTTTTTTTTTGTGTAGCAGCTAATTAGTTAAACGCTCACAAAATAGGTGTTATTTAAAAACTTCTGAACTTTATTTATTCATCTAGGTGATCTGACAAAATTTGTGGACACTTTTACCATTGTTCAGTGAAATTTCGGGGGCAAAATCCAGTAATTTCAATAGGAATGCACATAATCGGGTGTTTTGTTTGAGGGCTAAAATACCACAGATTTCACTCTTGTTAAAGTTGGTTATGTGAATTTGCTGCACAACGGGCTTTTTTTTTTGTCCACAGAATTTCACCAAAATTTTGCTAATGTTACCACACATTAAAAAAAAATTCTATAAAATTCTATATTCAATATCATAACAAAACTTGATATTAACATCATATAGATCCGTTAGTAATGAGCCATTACTGTCAATTAATGAAATCATGCTAACCATGACAACACTGCCATTTCCCTTTTTAAGAACATCTAAAAGGGATCAGGTATTGGTAAAACAGCTACTATATAATAAAGAAGTTTTTGCACTTTATATGTTGCTTGTAGAAATATTTATAGTCACTGGTCCTTTTTAATAGCCATCATTGAAGTATAAAGCTTTTTGCAGGTAGATGGTGTAGTTACAATATCTACCAGCAGGAGCTAATGGGATCATGCTAACCATTCCAACTTTGACCCCCCTGGCGTATCCAATAAAAAAAGGCCAAAAATATAATAAACAAATATCAATGTTTAATATGGCACTGAGTTTTGTTTCAGATAAATCTCCCACTCTGCGAGCATTGCTATGTATCTGAAGAGTGGTTTGTGTGGATTTGGAGGAGCATGTCATCCTGGATAGACCTGTTTCCACCCTGAGATGAGGCACACTTGGAAAAGCAATGCAGAGGTTTTCCTAATCAACTAATTTGTGCTGCTTCTTCCTTCCTGCAGGTAGCACAGCGGATTATCAAAGCCCGCAATGCATAAACACAACAGCAATCATGTGCTAGAATGCTTGATAGATTCAGAGCCCTGGGATGTAAATGACTCCACTCATGATTACAGCATTTCTGTTTTTGGACTCCCTGTGTTGTCAGAAGACAGGCATGCTCTCTTTTTGCCGAATGATACAGAGCCTTAAAATCAATCTCTTTGGTTTATTACAGCAATAGACTACAATGATAGCAGGAAATGGGGAACAATTGTAACATGAAAATATGCAGTTACATTTGCAAAACATGCATATCCAAATCAACTTTACAACACTATTCGGTTTTAAATGAGAGTGAGAATTGCTTTCTACAATAAAACTAACTGCTTTATATTTTCAGGTCAATACATTTTTTAAAATATTAGAAAATCAGACCTTTTATGACTTGTTACGTTATTTTACCTCGTAAACTGAAATTTAATACAATTTCCAAATGTATTTTTAATTTTTCTTTTTATTAATGATTGAATTAATTGATCAGCTGTAAAACATATCTTTAAAACTTTGAAAATATAATTAAGATGTGTACACTTGTGTATTCAAGGTGTATGGAAGTATGTTATTACTTTTTTCTTGATCGTTACACAATGATATTTTAGAGTCGTTTAATTGAAACTTTAGTTGAAAATGGTATATTATAACCAACATGAATACAAATAATAACTTTCTAAGAACTTAGCACCTATGTTTAAATAATAATAAAAAAAAAAAATAAAAAAAATCACTTATTTTGTAGTTGTCAGTCCCAAAAATGTGAACATATCTTAAATGTAGCTTAAACTGGACAGATCAGGGCCCGTATTTATCAAGCCTCTGAGAATTACTCTCAAGAACGCTGCGAAGAATTGACTTAAGTGTAAAAAACTTCTTGGCTCAAAGCTGCGCTTAAAAGTTAGTTATCAAGCATCTCAGCTTTAAGCGAAGTAATTTAAGCGAAGTGTAGGACTAAATCTTAAGTGTCAGTCTTAGAGATGATTCACGACACTTTGCTGTGCCACAAACGAGATTTTGGATGACGAAATACACATATATTTGACGACAGCAAGACGATTATTATTATTATCCATCAAAAATATAGGCGCCTATCTTTAGTGATGCAGCGCAGAGAGCCGCTTCAGAAACTTGCCACGGCGCGGCTGGTGAGTAGCCGGGATCAGCTCCAGTGGCCGTGTCGGAGCCTACAGATGACTTGCAGGACTCTGTACGTTATTGTACTAAATTAGTTTTAATCGTTTAATCACCACAGCGTCTTGTCTCCATTGACAACACGCACCATTTGTGTCGATTGCAAGTAACGTCGCAGGTATCGGAGAGTGCAGGTGGCGATTGCAAGTGACATCGTAATTTAGTTTCTTTTTTCTTGTCTTCACCACCTGGCTACTGTTGTAAAATGTTGAGCGATTCAAACAAAAAGTAATAAAAAATAGAACAAAATAAAAAATAAAGCCTGCAAGTGACGTCGCTAGCGGAGGGTTAAGAGATTTATTCATGATACAGTGTAGGTAGCTTCACTGATTATAACGGGAGTGTTTTTAAAGAGCATATAATACTCGCGCTAGACTGAAGTCAGTTATGATGTTCTTTGGGAATGTAAATATTCTTTGCTCGTTACTGTTTGAATAACTGAGGAACTGTAACTGTTTTATTAACTGCTCGTCGTCAAACATTTCAAGAACATTCTTCCTCTCCTGAAAGATTTGCGCACGTCTCTGTCTCCTCAGCGCCATCACAAGCCCCTACTGGCAACTCCTAAGAATTACAGGCAAGCAGGTGAGCCCAGAATAAATGCAACAGGCACAGTTTCGTGTTAAGCGTTTTTCCATATAGAATAAACTGTCTACAGCTCTTTTATATCATTGTCTTTGTCCATTAAGCTACATTACGTGTTTTATTTATAATGATTTTGCAAGTGACGTCGCTAGCGGAAGCGCAAGTGTCTGAGAGTGCAAGTCTGAGAATGCAAGTCTGAGAGTGCAAGTGCAAGGCTGCAGCTAGACCCTCTTGACTTTTATACCTTTGCCGCGGGTTGTTTTTTAAGTCTGCGGGTTGACGTGAACCACCTTCTACCATGCCCCCACCCCACATCAGCTAATATTCATGAGCCACGCAGATAAGTTTCATAACGTGTACCCTCAGTTTTCTGATGGTTCCTATAGCTCTGGTTGAAAGACAGTGGAGGGCAATGTGTCCTCGTGCCAGCTGCCATGATAGAACTTGGATGTTGACAGCATATGTGCTCACTGCAGAAGCCGGCACGTCATAATTTTTCAATTGACGTCAGTGCCTGCAAATTGCTCATGTGTCAAACACCTCTCTGTTCGGCCTCCTTTGAGATCTCAGGCAGGTGTCATTCGATCAAACCAGGTAAGCACGTTCCTGGATGCGCACAATGCCGAGACCAACAGCTGAAAATCTGTCATCTTTAAAAGGTGACATCAAGTGAACAGAGAGGTCGGCAGGTGCTTCAATAACCCGTTTGAAAGTGGTGGGCGCAGATCCATATTTGTCAGAGCGTGGCTGTAAAGACATGCATGGCTGGGCTCATTCTCACCCATTGTTTGGGTAATGATGGTGCTATTACTCATATGTTGTGGTTTAGATACACGGCTGGAGACCAGATGATCGTCATAAACAGAGGCAATGAAATATTCCCACAGCATTGCCACATTCCAAAAAGCTCAAGTTGGTATGATGTTATATGAGCGAGATAACACACCGTGGGTTGACTCTTGCCCATCAGTTTTATATGCTCAAATGAGTATCTGTAATAATAAAAAGTTGAACATAATCGTAAACCATTATCTCCTTTTATGTTCCACAGAATAAATAAATGAATGCAGATTTGTATGACTTGAGGATGAGTAAATCTTAAAAGAAATTTTAATTTTGCGTGAACTATCCCTTTAACTTGTTGTGGAAGCTATTATGAGGATAAGATCTGCCAACATATAGCATCTGTTACATGTCCAAGAACTGCTGTCATATGATGTAATGTTTATAGACAAAGTGATAAATATTGATGGCTGTGTTGAAGGAAGTAGAAGCTCAGAGATCTGCGGACGTTATTTTTTTTTAATTGGGAGGTGTTGAGAAGACCTCTCTGAAGTGGTGCTGTCAGTGCGCATCAGATGAGTTGAGATTTTGATGAATGTACAAAAATCTCTATAGCTTGCCCTTCAATCCAAATGAAGCTTGCGCATTTGTTGTCAGGGGCATCATACAGCCTTTTTTTTTTTTTTGGAGGCACCAGTGGTAGTCTTGGGTAAGATCAAACCAGTGTTATTTCAGTATTATTTATATACTGTTGTAGTATTTATTCATTTTGCTTTCTTTTTATAATGTCAGTTTTCAATTTAATTTTGAGTTAAGTAATTTTTATATGTTTTGTCATTTTTGTTTTTTATATTTTTTATTTCTTCATTTTTATTTCAGTTGTAGTAATTTTTTAGTACTTATTTCATTTAATTTCTCAAATTTTATGCCATTTTAAATTTCTATTTCATTTAATTTTTTTCATCTAATATATATTTTATTTCAACAAAAACATTTTTTAATTGTTTTAGTTTATTTTCAGTTTAGTTTAATTTTAACAGTAACACGTATTAAATGTGACAAAAAAAACCCATGAAAAAATAAAGGTTTTATTATAAAAGAGCGTAGTCAACACAGGCAGGGTCAAACACCAGTAAGCGACATCAATAGGGGCAAGGCAAAAGAGTATTCCAAAAAATTGTAAAGGTCAGGGCAGACAGCAAACGATCAGAAATACAAAGAAAAAAAGGCCAAGGTCAAGACACAGGCAATGCAAGGCAAAATAAGGAAGCGCTTAGAATTGTGGCTACAGAAAACAATACTTCGCACTGTGTGTATGTAAGCGTGCGACTTAAATCCTCCTGATGGAAAACAGGTGAGTCTTTAATCAGTTCCTAGGTATGGGATAATGGGAAATGGAGTCCGGTATGAAAAGGTGATGGAGACTTCTGGTGGCGAGTGGGAGGAATGAGAGGGACCGGATGCTGATGAGCAAAGAGAAATTACGATGCTTTGGGATACTGGCTTGATGCAATCTTTTGTGGTGGAGAATAAGTTGCAGTTTTCTGATGAAACTTCGTGTAGCTCCAGTGTAATTGTACAAGGTATTGAGATGGGATGTGTAAAAGTGCCTTTGCATAATGTGCATTTGCAAAGTGACTTGTGTACTGGGTTTGTTCGAGTTGCAGTTTGTACTTCGCTTCATGTGAAAGGGGTAGATTTCATATTGGGAAATGACTTGGCTGGAGGGAAAGTTATGCCCTTGTTGGAGGTTTTGGACAAACCAGAAGTTTGTGTGACAAATGAGGTTGGTGAAACTTACCCTCATGTCTTTCCCATGTGCGCAGTTACCCGTGCGCAGTTGCGAAACTTGAAAGAGGTGGAGTTGAACGACTCATTCTTTCCTGCTGTAGTTAATGGAGAGAAAGAACTTGATTTTGAAGTTCCTAAACAAAAGAAAATGGAACAATTTCAAGAAATGCTGACTGATTCAGACTCGCTGATTTCAAAAGTGTCATGAGAGAAACTCTTTTCTGCACAAAAAGAGGATGAAACTCTCACCACCGCTTTTAACTCAGTTATCTCTTCTGATCTGGCTAAGGGTAAGCAGAATGCTTATTTTATTGACAATGGCTTGTTGCTTCGAAAATGGTGTGCATCACCAAAGCAAGATTCTGATTGGGATGTTTCTTATCAGATTGTGGTTCCTGTACTATATCGACCACATGTGCTATGTTTAGCGCATGATTATCCACTTTCAGGACATCTTGGAGTTAGGAAAACTTATAGTCGGATCTTAAAGCATTTTTTTTTGGCCAGGACTGAAAAAGGATGTCGTTTTCTATTGTCTTTCTTGTCACACATGTCAAGTTGTGGGAAAACCAAACCAGGTTATTCCACCTGTTCCACTGAAACCAATCCCTGTGCTAGGAGATCTGTTTGAACACGTATTAGTAGACTTTGTTGGCCCTTTGCCAAAAACGAAAAGTGGTAATCAATTTTTACTTACTGTGATGTGCTTATCTACTAGGTTTCCAGAGGCGATTCCTCTAAGAAAAATTCCGACACCGAGCATTGTGAAAGCACTTGTGAGATTTTTCTCGACATTTGGTTTGCCTAAAATTGTGCAAAGTGACCAAGGTACACATTTTATGGCCAATGTATTTAAGCAGGTAATGAAAACCCCTATCGATTACCCATCGCACGTCTAGCGCCTATCATCCGGAGAGTCAAGGTGTGCTGGAAAGATTTCACCAGACACTGAAATCTATGAAAATCTATGAAATCTATGCGAAAGTACTGTCTAGAGACAGGTAATGATTGGGACGAGGGAATACCTTTGTTGATGTTTGCTGTAAGAGAAAGTGTGCTGGAATCTCTTGGATTCAGCCCTGCTGAACTGGTATTTGGGCACCAGGTATGTGGTCCTTTGAAGGTTTTAAAAGACAACATTTTGGAAAATGATGTCAGTGCAAAAACAAATTTACTGAACTATGTGACAAAATTCCGAGAACACTTGAATAAAGTTTGTTCGTTAGCTAAAGAATCTCTCGCTAATGCACAACAAGGAATGAAACGTAACTTTGACAGAAAGGCTGTTACGCGCTCTTTTATGCCTGGAGACTCTGTTCTCGTATGTTTACCAGTCCCCGGATCTTCACTTTCTGCTCGTTTCTTTGGTCCTTATGAGGTGAAAGAGAAAATTAACGAAACAAACTATGTGATCTGTACTCCTGACAGAAAATGGAAGATGCGTATCTGTCATGTGAACATGTTGAAATTATATCATGTTAGAGTTCAACCTGAGACAAACGCTGTTAAAGCTGTCAAATCTCCAGTTATTTCAGTTGCAGCCATGACAGAGATGATGCCTGTAACTGATTTACGTAAATGATGATCTGAAGATGATGGAGTAATTTTTAGAAATATTCCTCAAGCTACTGTGAGATTGACGAATTCTGAAATTTTAAAAGATCTTAGCTCGTATTTTAAAAACTTGAATGAAAACCAGAAAAATGATCTTATTCAGCTTTTTTCAGATTTTGAATGCTTGTTTAAGGATGTGCCAACACTGACAAATGTTTTGCACCATGACATTGATGTTAAAGATGCTCGACTGATTAAACAACATGCGTACAGAGTTAATCATTTGAAGCATTTGGTAATAGGTCAGGAAGTTGACTATTTATTGGAAAATGGTCTCGCAAAAGCAAGCTGTAGTCCTTGGAGTTCACCATGCATTTTAGTTCCAAAACCAGGTGGTTCTTTTAGATTCTGCACTGATTTTAG
This sequence comes from Sinocyclocheilus anshuiensis, assembly GCF_001515605.1. NCBI lineage: Eukaryota > Metazoa > Chordata > Actinopteri > Cypriniformes > Cyprinidae > Sinocyclocheilus > Sinocyclocheilus anshuiensis. Next base: position 2,194,115 of record NW_015555781.1, on the reverse strand, counting down.
GAAAGTGAATGCAGTCACTGTGCCTGACAGCTATCCACTTCCTTGAATGGAAGATTGTGTCAATAACGTTGGTTTTGCACAGTTTGTAAGTAAGTTAGACATGCTAAAAGGCTATTGGCACTCCCGATTCATTTCTGCAGTACACTGCGATGGCTTTTGGGCTCAGAAATGCACCGGCCACGTTTCAAAGGCTTGTTAATATGAATTTAACTGATTAACTGATGCCAAATTGTAGTGCCTATTTGGATGATTTGGTGGTTTATTCCAAAGATTGGAGTGAACATATTAAGTCACTTCGAATGGTATTTGAGCGCTTGGCAAAAGCCTTATTAACACTTAATTTAGCCAAGTGTGAATTTGGTCAAGCGACGGTAACCTATCTTGGAAAAGAGGTGGGGCACGGTCAAGTTCGTCCAGTTAAAGCTAAAGTGATGGCTATTTCAGATTTCCCTGTTCCTAATACTCAACGAGAACTTCAAAGATTTTTGGGAATGGTTGGATACTATCGAAGTTTTTGTAGGAATTTTTCATCTGTGGTTAGTCCTCTCACTTCTTTGTTAAGCCCTTCGAAATCTTTTGTGTGGAATGCTGAGCGTCAGTATGCGTTCGAAAGTGTGAAAGCTTTTGTGCAATTCACCTGTTTTCCATGCTCCTAACTATGAACGTTCTTTTCAGCTTGAAGTGGATGCTAGTAATGTTGGAGCTGGAGCTGTTCTTCTGCAGGAAGACGAAAAAGGTATTTTTCACGAAAGTTTAACAAAAACCAGTTAAACTATTCTACGGTCGAGAAAGAAACTCTAGCTTTAATACTTGCTTTACAACACTTTGAAGTTTATGTTGGTTCTAGCATACTTCCAGTTGTTGTGTACTCCAATCACAGTCCGTTAGTGTTTCTGTCTAAAATGTACAATCAAAATCAAAGATTGACTCGGTGGTCTTTATTGCTCCAGTGTTATAATATTGAGATTAGACATAAAAAGGGCGCTAATAATGTGTTTGCGGACGCTCTTTCTAGAGTATAAACTTTTTTTTTTTTTTACAAAAAGTTTAATTTTAAGTGGGGGATTGTTACGGTCTGCGACCTTTTGTGCTGTACATTTGTTATTTCTTTTTGTCTCTTTTCTGTTCTCACTCTCATGCTCTTAGGTACTGCCTTCCTTGGATTCTATTTGCTATCTTTGCTGTCATTCATCATTAATTATGACAACAGTTTTCCTCCGTCAATCACGCTCTCGTCTGAGAGGTTTAAAAGGAGAACATCAGAGGGAAGAAGGGTGTGTGACATTTTGTATTGTGACTGTTGTGTGCACTCATGGAATGTGTTTGTGTTACGCTCTTGGGTTTTAACGGCTGGCTATGCTGCTGTGTGATCTGATGTCTTTGTCATCTCGCCGCTGGTTTGGAAGACAAGGAAGGAGTGGAAGAATTTAGTAAGTCACGTGGCCTACATACCTGCACCTAGGGATCTTGCATGTATTAGACACACTAGTTTAGTTGTGTGCACTTTTCTTGTATGTTTTGTTTTTGTATATTCAGTGTAGTTCATGACGCTTTTGCGTTGAAGACTTTTACTTTCCTTTTCTTTAATAGTTTAGGAGTTTTGGGATTTAGTTAGTTAGTTAGTGGGATTTGTCTTTTCTTTTATGATGTAAGCACCACTTTAACTTCCCTTCTTTTCCTTTGTCTTGTTTGTTTAGCTTGTTGTTCCTTGGGGGCAATAAATCTTTCTTGTAGTGCAGTTTCGCGTCATGTGTTCCATTGCCACTCATTTCCCTGGCTTTTTTCTTTAGTATGTCAATTTAATGTTACCTCTTTTAATCCCTAGACAAAATTCACATCAGAGACTTAACATATACTGTAGATATGCTTTAATCTCTTAACTGTTCATTTGAAGGTCTAAACATGTGAATCAATTTCCTATCACGTTTCAGGAATGCTGAGTGGAAAGAAGCCATAATGAATGACCAAACAGGGGAAGCATGCAGTTACAAATATGATAGACAGCCATATAGAACAATAAAATTCATATGCCACTTATAAACATGATTTTCAAGTGGTTGTAAAAGCTAAAGAGAACCAAATAAAGTCTTTTAAGGAACAATATATTGTTATGCTTGTTAAAATAATAGGGAAAATCTTCAAAGTCAAGCTGGATATATGGATTATTTTTCAATGGCAGTGACTGCAAACAATTTTGGTTATGAACTTTGTATATCTGAACTTAGAGTTCTGTGCAAATTGTTCCTCAACACAATCCAATTGGATGAAGTACTGTTAGTGTGATTTATAATTTTAAATATACAATTTTAAATGATGTCAGAGATTGAGATTTGGATTCAGAACAGTGGAACCCGTTACTAAACCTCCTTTAATTGGACCCTGACTGAGGAGCTGATACCTCCATCAGAATCATGTCCATCAGGGTCTCAGTTTCATACAGTTCTTTAATTTAGTGGCTCACTTGTCAAGTCTTAAATCTGTTTCACATCCTGCATCTGTATGTGAAAGCAAAAAAGCAGCATAGCTGCAACATCTGCACATTTTCAAACATTTTTGTCACTCTATACACGTAACATGGTATAACATGGTTTCATTGAATATTGCCTTTTGATATTTACTTCAAGAGGAGGACAATATTTACAAATAAATGTTAATTAATTTAGAAAGCTAAACCCATGCAGCTTTAAACTGCTGAAATGATCTAGATATAATTACTCTAGTGAAAAGGAAGTACGCCTCAGCATGCTTTAAAAAAAGAGTACTTATTATGGAAATAATATAATTTAAAGGAATATTGTAAATTAACTTAATTGTAAACTGAATGTAATGTTAATTAAATGCATTTAGCTGAAGCAGTACTTGTTTTGACCCACTAAAGTAGGACTGAAGTACAACTTTATATGTAAGTGCATAATTACTTATATTGTTTTTGAAAAAATGCTTAAAGTGTACTGCCAAATGTACTGACTTGAAACTAAAGTATACATTAATGTCTTTTATATTGAAACTTGTATGTCATGTATTTACATTAATTTGTAATTACACATTTATGAAATTGCAATTTTTAACTTTTAATATGACATTATTAAAATTGCCCTTTGTAAATATATATATATATATATATATATATAAGAGAGAAACGCACTCTATATATATATATAAGAGCGAAACGTACTCCTGAAAGTGTACTCTCTTTAAGTACACATAAGTAGCCCTTTATTTCATTATATTATTTGTAAGTATGATGTTTTAAAAATATACTTTTAAGATTTGAAGTACACTACAGGTGCACATTCAGTACAGTTAAGTGCATTTCTTTTTTAATTTCAAACCCCACATGAAAGCATGTATTTATTTCAGCAAGTTACATCATTCACACAGTAACAGACACACAAATGCTTTCTATTCGACTTCCACGACTTCTATTAGGGGAAGTCGTGGCCTAATGGTTAGAGAGTCGGACTCGTAACCCAAAGGTTGCGAGTTCAAGTCTCAGGTCTGGCAGGAATTGTAGGTGGGGGGATTGAATGTACAGCGCTCTCTTCCACCTTCAGTACCACGACTGAGGTGCCCTTGAGCAAGGCACTGAACCCCCAACTGCTCCCTGGGTGCCGCAGCATAAATGGCTGCCCACTGCTCTGGGTGTGTGTTCATGGTGTGTGTGTTCACTGCTGTGTGTGTGCACTTAGGATGGGTTAAATGCAGAGCACTAATTCCTAGTATGGGTAACCATACTTGACCACATGTCACGTCACTTATTCAGTAAATCTGCCAGAATTTAGGTGGATTAAAGGGTGGATAGTACACCATAAAAAAACAGTCCTCATCATAGAAGACATTTTGAAGAATGTTTCAACTGTTTTCATCAATCCGTTCCAAAAGTTTCAAGCTCCAAAAAGGACATAAAGGCTTAGTAAAAGAATCAAGACTTCTTTGCCTGGTTTCACCAAGACAGGGCTTCGGTTAAGCCAAAATTGGGCCACAGTTCAATGAGGACATTTAAGTATCTTTTATAAACGTACCTTAGAAAAAAAAAACATTACTGGTGAACATCTTGAGACAAATCAATAACACTGACATATTTTATGATATGTCAGTGCAAGTTTCTTTTAGTTAAAACAGTCCAGACATGCATTTTAATCTGAGACTAGTTTTAAGCCTTGTCTGTGAAACTGGGGGCTTAAGTCGTATGATCACTTTCTACAGAGCAAAATGTATACAGAGCCCAAATCACATCAGCGACACATCAATAACATTTTTCTTTTGGCACTCTGCTTACTTGTACTATGTGCACTTGTTAATATGGGTGCCTAAAGATACACACCATTTATGTGCTGCCAACTCGTGATGTGTGAAGCAATTGCTTTTTTTTTAAAGTCTTTGTTTCTAAACTTGTTGTAGGCTATAAAGAAGGGTTGTAAATTGCAAACAGTGTTTTATCTCTGATTTGCTCTAGCGAGATCTGAGAGCCTGTTGACCTGTTGGATTTGGAAGCATGCAGCACTTTAATTAGGGAGTCTCGCGCATTTAGACTGGACAATGAGCATGAATCATTGCGTGGATCTCACCCAACTCGTAGACTAGAAAGCTTTGCTCTCTCTGCCCACTCTCTCTCCCTTTAAACACAACTCATCACAACAGATAAAAGAGAAAAGCGAATCCTATCCCTTAAATTCTATCACACGGACCACATGCCTCATTTTTGTTAAACAGGCAGTTAAGATGCCCTTGTCTCCCTTGTGAATACAGGGTTATCTACTTAGCTAGCTCTGCAACCTGATGCACAGAGACCCAAACACTCTCAAATGTCTTCAGAGTTTTTATTGGCTATATTGTGCAATATGTTCTGCAAAATTGTTGTACACTAGTGTTCTTTTTGAGTTGGATGGTGACCATGTGATAAAACAGCAAGGTTTAGGCTCTGGCCACCCTCTGTGACAATGTGCCCATCTCATATCGAGCTGTGAGCTGATAAAGCCAAACATACAGCAGTGAGAGATGTTTATTTCACTTTAATTGAGGGAAATCAAGTTGAGGTGATAATTAGGTGCTCAATCACCTTTTCTATTTTAGTAGGGAAGAGAGCAATGGAATGAAATCATTGTGGCATTAGCCCATACAAAACGTCTCAGGTTACTTGTGTAACCATGGTTTCATGGCTGTCGCCGGCCAACGAGTTGGTGTTTTTTCAATGTATGCTTCAGACACGGGTCACGACGAGGCGTTCCCCAATTTCCTTATTCCTTTTCACCACAGGCTTGTCTTTGAAAATGAAATGAAAGAGAAATAAAAAAGAACTTTTATGCTACAACATTTCTAAACCTAATGTTGTGTTTTATTCCACTCACTAGTTCTCTATGTTGTGAATCTGTAAGTTAAAATGTAAAAACGGTGCAAGTTGAATGATATCATATGATTGTATGAATTGGGTTATCAAGTTGTCAAGACAGAATGCCGGCTCAAGAAGCTCAAAATATTTGGGGAATTTTTAGGGAGCGAATGTTTCAGTCCACCGGAATGATTTTGGTAATTGGACAGCCTGAGAAATGATTGCCTGGGCAGCCCAGGTATCTGGTTAAAAGGGAAAGTTTACCTAAAAAAGAAACTTCTGTCATCATTTACTCACCCTCCTGTCGTTCCAAACCTGCATAACTTGTTTTTTCCTTCTGTGGAACAGAAAATAAGATATTTTGAAGAAACCGTTTTGATGACAGAGAAATTTCTCTAAATATTTTCTTTTATGTTCCACAGAAGAAAGAAAGTTATACAGGACTGGAACAACACGAGGGAGAGTAAATGATGGCAGAAGTTCCATTTTTGGTGAACTATCACTTCAACATTAGTTAACATTAACTAGCCTGTAGAAACCTCTGTTGAGATTGCTGCAGCAAGTCCTGTATCCATTGTAACTTCTATAATTAGTGGATCCCACTTTAGGATTGTGGATATATGTATAAATTCTATCTGGGATTTGGGAAATAAACACATTTTTTAAATATATATTTTTTCATATATTATGGTCTGATGTCAGAACTCATGATAAGCCCAAATGTTTTGCTAAAAATAGGACATATTTCTTGAAAATACAATTTTTATCAATGTGATTTTATTTCCAGAACCATATTGTAGTGCTCGGCAAACATCAGCCCAGTACTGGATTGCCCATCTAATTCTGACCCCATGTTTAATTTATCATTCTGGCCTTTTAAAGTAGTCTCTACCCAGTCAACCTGATGCATGCTTCCCTTATCTTCCCACCCCATTTCATTTTAGCGTGCAGATGGAGAGTGTCACTGAAAATAAAATGGATTACTGTTCAAGAGCTTGTACTGTCAGTCTTCAATCAGTTTCTAATACCTGACTTGAAAGATATTTACAACAACAGTCTATCTCCATTTCGCTAACAGCAGTGCTTCACTTTTGAAGGTAGGAATTATTTTCAAAGCGAGGGAAGATAGTTTTGCACAGAAATCTTTGCATTGTGCATGGGTGACTTGAGAGAGCTCTATTAGTCATGCACCAAAAGGAGAAAAAAGTCTACTAATGAGTCTGGAACGACTTTCATCACCCTCCCGTATCTGTATTCCAGCAACCATGACACACAACTACTAACTCACAGTGCTTCACTCCACGCTGGCCATTTCCATCCAAGAAATGCCATAGGTGTGGTAGAGTCATGGTGACATTTTGGGGAAAAAAAATCATAATTACTTCTAAAAACCTACTTGAAGTTAATTGCTGGTCCCCTTACAACTGCATTTTGCTGTCAAGTTTAATATGCAAATTTGTTATAAAGATGGACTGATTAGTACTGATTTTTTAAGTTGTGTTGCTCAGTAGAGCAGTTTTCTTGGAGACAGGAGTATTGACAGTGCTAATTAAAGCATTCAAATCTTTAGACCTTTATCAGGATTCCATAGCAAATGTATCCATTTACTGAAACATATCAATTCAGTGCGTCTTCCACACAACAAAGCTTCCTTATTAGTGTGAATTTATAGTGTGTTCTATATTGCTGTACAATCACTAGAAAAAAAAATCACTATTATAATAATGCTTTTTTGTGACTTTTTATTTGTTGTAACTTTTAATTACATGTTTTGCAATTTTCAGATTTTTTATTTTATTTAAATTTTTATTATTATAAATTTTTAATTTTTTTTTTTACTATGTAACAGTGTTGTTTTCTGGAACACTATTATTGTCATACTGACTGGGAGAAAATTCATAAATGAAATACTGACTACATTATACACCAACAAAATAATTTTGAAAGATTAGATCAGGTGGAAATTGCATCTTAAACTTGGCATACAACTGAAATTGTGATCATCTTTTCTTCCATTTCGTGACCTACATCCAAGCAAAACGAATAAGAAGAAAAAAAAATGTAAGGCAGGAATTTGTTTTGTCAGTAAGGAATTGACTGAATAGTTGCGTTATTGAGGTTTGCTAATTGCTTTGTGCACACATAAGTAATTTATAATAAACAGTGCAATATTCCAAATAAATAAATAAATGAATATAAAAAATAACATAAATAATTAATAGCATCTGTTAATTTTGATTTTACTGTAACTTTATGGTAAGAATGACCTTTTACCAATTTTTGTAATGTAAGTTCCTAGCAGGCAAAATTTCTCATTTTCATTTGGCAAAAATCTGAATACAGTATTTTATTGTAAGAAATCACTGTTAAATAGTGTAAAATCCTGGCAATTTTTGTAGCATAACTGCGCATTACATCTCATTCAAGTTAACATGCATGAGCAAATGGACTTGCAGTGAAAGGAAGCTACAATTAAACAGCTCTTTTATTGGATTTCATAGCCTCTGTGATACGACAAACAGTGTGTTTAATCCTGCTGTGTGGTCTCTGTAATCTTGCAGAGCCGTTGGTTGGCCGTCCCGGAGGAACAGGAGAAACATGTCACGGAGGAGCGGGGAAGGAGTGACAGCCCCCAGGGAGCCACACGCTCAGCCAGGGCCATTCGGCAGCTATCTGACACAGACAGTCTGTCAGAGATGTTCTTCTGCAAAAGTGCCCAGCTCTCCAGACTACAGCTGGACCTGCCTCTCTATCTGGAAACATAATGTTTGAAAGTTTCCTCTCCACTGAGAACTCGGCTACCGTGCTGAAATTATCTAGGAAGATGTACTGTGACATTTTCACTTAACAAACGTGCACGAGGAGGAAAAGTTGGGTTTGACAGCTAAAAGAGCGGGCATGCTGCGGATTTTCATAAATTATTTTCATCTCGCTATTTTATTTGATGAATGCTGAAAGGCAGTTGAGCTAAGACCAATTATACTCCACAAAATCTTCGGAGGCAGGGAAGTTAATTGAAGCAGAGAAACTTTGGAAAGTCATTAATAATGGACAGACAGGCTTTTTGATTAGTGTATGAAAGTACTAATATGAAAGAAGAGGAAACTTGGACCCTCATTATAACTCTTGCAAAGACAGATCCGAAAGAGAAACTCAGCTTTTTTTTTGTTTTTTTTAGACTTTGTTGCATTGATCGTTCTGTTGTTGGTGATGAAGGACAGGTGGTCAAGGCTGAATGGATAGCTCTCAGTATGGGAGGCCAGCTTTGGCTTCAGGCTCCTGACAATCAGTTGATCGATAGGATTTGTCAGTAGTGTTTGTTCTCACAACCTTGTGAACTGCGTAGGCAGCATTTGTGTGCATCATAGTTACCAGTTCTAAGGTTTAAAAAGTTCAGTTTTAAGTTATAGTTAAAGTTATAGGTTTTCAAACATTCTATGTATCCTTTTTTTCTGAATCAGCACATGGTTTAACTAAATTAAAGTTATTTTTAACCAACTCAGGCCCACTGGAAAAACATGGCTGTGGCGACATATCTGCAAAATAACATTAGCTTCTTGCACATTTCACAACACTTTCAAAGTGAAATGTCCAGTGGGTAGCACTAACAGAGCACTCTGTTTTATCTGAAACAGTTGAATGTGTATCTGGTAACATTTAAAATGTTGGAATCATTGGTATTGTGGCAGTTTGGTAATGAAATGTCCAGTGAGTGGCACTAAAAGTTTAATGTTAAAAATAACGTACCACCTTCACTAAACCCTAACCTAAAATGATAGTGTTAACAAAGCAAACGTGAGATAAAAATGCATTTGCTGAAGCAGCCGGGCCATGTTTAGCTCATTTCTACAAGTCTTTGAGCTGTTTTATCATTACTCGTACCTGAGTGCTCCAAACTGCAAGTGTAGCACTGTACCAGGTGAGCTACTGAGCAAGTTTACTACATTAGAAAAGGCATATCGAGCTGGTAATGTGATGCAAACATCAAAATGCATTATTCATAACATATTGTGCAAGTAACTGTGCAGAAATAAGTCTTAATAAGTATTTGTTAATCTGCCTCTGTAATCATAATTAATGTGAAAAGGAATCGAAGTTCACTCGTATAACACATTTAGGCAGTAATTTTTAGTCATGCTAGTACAGCTCCTACCTAATTGAACAGGGAGATACTGGCATCTTAAAGGGGTCATATGATGCGATTTCAAGTTTTCCTTTCTCTTTGGAGTGTTACAAGCTGATTGTGCATAGATAAGGTCCCTGAAGTTGCAAAGACTAAAGTCTCAAAACCAAAGAGATATTCTTTATCAAAGTTAAGACTCTGCCACGCCCCCCTAAAACGTCTCGTTCTAACACGCCCCCACATATCTACCTCACTATGTGGAAATATTTGCGTAATGCCGCCCAAATGTTCATGCAAAGAAAGAAGGCGTGGTTTCAGTAACCGCAGTTAGTGTTGAAGCAGCCATGTCAGGGAGACGCTGTGTGTTTCTAGACGAAAGCAAAAGCACTTTATTTGGCCTTCCGAAAGTAGATGCATTTAGGAATCTTTAAGATTGCTTACAACAGAACAGCAATGCATTTTATGGACGACCGTTTCGTGAACCTAGGAGAGGAGGTAATTCTGACTTTGCTATGACAATCTGGCGCTTCTGAATCAGCTACTGTTTTGTTATTAGTTTAAGTATTTGCTATTAACTGTTCAAATGTGGAGTTTTGCGCATCGTGTGTGTGTGCACAAGAAATAGCCGTGGTTCTTGAGTCTTGCGGTGTTCGGCCAATCACAATGTACTGGGTCAGCTGGCCAATCAGAGCAGACTGCGCTTGTCGGAAGGAGGGACTTTGTAGAAAATGAAGCGTTTGACAGGCGGGGCATAGAAGACCTACAATAATAAAAAATTAAAGCATGTCAACATATTTTGTTACACCAAATACACAAAATAATGATCTTTAAAAAAGCATCATATGACCCCTTTAAAAAATACTTAAAAACCTGCATTTAAGTATTTTTCAGTATTTTTTTTTTGAAACAACAAAGTGATGAATTGTATTATAAATGTGGTTTCTTACTCTCAGATAATGTTAAAAGCGGTATATTTCAGGTTGGTACAGCTGATGCACATTTGCATCATTGAGCAAAGGCTGAGTGCGAGTCTCACAACACCAACCACGGCTATTTCTTGGCAGCTGCAAGAACTGTTGTAAAGACCAGGTGGTGATTTTGCTGATTGCATTTTTTATTTGGAGGTCCGTCAAATTAATTCTTTATCGTCTATTTTTTTTATACTAAAATAAATTTTATATACCATCATTTTCATTTCTATAACGTGTGAACATATCTCCTATCATATTCTACAACAAAAACAATCGGAGCTCCTCCACTAGTTTTATTTTGATTTCCCGAATCCGCTACTAGCTTATAGCCCGTTAGCATCGCCAGCGCAGTTACCTCTAATCTGACATTGCTGACAATCTATTTACACATTATCATTGTTTTACTCTCTATTTACTTGCTCTAATGGTGGATAATGCTGCACTCTGTGCAGCTGGAGCTGGAGGCCATGGAGAAGCAGATTCACGACCTACTGGTGAAGCAGGCCCAACTGCGAGAGCGGAGAGCTATGCTGGAAACATCCCAGGCTGACACTCACAAGTCCGAGGTAAGTTTACAGCATGGTGTTAACACTCCCACCACCACTACTCCATATGTTTCTCTGCACAGGCCCCATGCACCCAGGACGCGATCTTCCCTGGTCTCCTTTACTCCAGCACCGGGACACCACGGACCCTGGGTGCACCAGCAGCGGAAGACGCGAGCCAGGCCCCGGACGAGGGCCTCTCTCCCTCCGCCGCATCTAGTCCTTGAGATCTCCACCCGGAACCGCTTAGCTCCCCTTCGTGAGATGGAACATGACACTAAAGGGTGCCAAGAGCATCGGAGCTGTCATGCTTCACGCGGGGGTGAACAACATCAAGCTGTGGCAGATGGAGATTCTGAAGAGGGACTTCAGGAGCCTGACCGAGAAAGTACGCAGCACATCGCCCGTGTATAGACAAGGACATGAAAGCTTCAGTAGACGGTTTGCACTAAATGAATGGTTATTCGTGGTGTAAAGAACAGAAACTGCTATTTGTTAATAATTGGAATCTTTTCTGGGAGCGACCTAGGCTTTTTCGTGCTGATGGCCAGCACCCCAGCAGATTTGGAGCAGATCTCCTGTCAGACAACATCTCCAGGATGAATACACTCTACTGTATATGACCAAAAAGTCAAATCTCAAATATCTGCTATGATGGCTTTTGTTATACCCAGTTAAATGATACCATATGGACAACACCTTGACATAGTCACCACTGATAAGCTACTCCTAAATGTAATGTAGAAACTTTCATTTTCTGTTAAGCTGCTTTGCATTGACTTGTATCATTTAAAGCGCTTTACAAATAAATGTGAATTGAAGTGAATTGAATTTAATATTGAGCTTTCCAGTTTCTTTTATTTATTGTAATACAAGTGGCTCTTCTCAGTTCAGTCTTACAGACCCATGCAGTCATAACTCAATTCTGACTGCTTAGTTATTGTATTTTACTTGAATGAATGTCTTAGAAAATGACAGTCTGTGAACCACAATACTTTATAATATAAACTCCATCCATCCTGACAGGACTCAAAGAGTAATGGTCCAGTTGGTTTCCTAGTGAAACATAAAGGTCTGGGACCTGTAATGTGTGTGTATTGGGCAGTATGTCTACAAGCCTGAACACTGAGGAAAAATGAAAACACCAACAGCCATGGTACTGCTGCAAATGCCAGTGGTAGAGCCCTGGGGGCACTTGTTGGCAATTACCCTTATCTAAATGACCATGAAACAAAATAAACAATAAACGACACTTTAGAATCATTGCACATTTATTCTTCATGCTACCTTCTGTGCTGAATGGAGGTTTGTATTTTATTCATATCGCTCTAATCTTGGGGAAAAGGAAAAAGCAGCATTATTGTTTGCAATCACAGCTGAAATGGAGCAATTATTTGAAGAGGTTATCACCGCTGCCCTAGTCTTAAGCACATATGGTGAACAATTCACATATACAGTTGTGTGCTCGGCAACAGCGAAAAGTCCAGGAATAAAATCGTTTTCTCTTTAAGGACTTGTTTATGACCTGTCATCTTTACTGTGCACAGACACTTACATATTTTTACCAGGGCAACACTGCTGGTAAATTTTGATGAGTAAATTTGTGAAAAGTCTTTTAATGACATCGGAAGATGGAAAACCTATTGCTGTAAATAAGGATGCATACTTCATTCTTACTAAATATCAGCTATATTTAATCACTTTTTAATATTGCTGCTAATAAGAAGGAGGTAAGAAATTAGGTAAGCAAGGAGACTCAAAGGGGGAAATTCACTAAAATTGAATTGTACCTCTTGATAGTGTAATTTATTTGCATTTAAGGAATTATGCAAATCAGATTACAACACTGCAAACATACCCAAAAATCTGTGCTGAGTGCAATGCATATGATAAACTCATTTTGTAAGTCAGTTTTGTAGATAGAATGTAGAGGATCTAGCAGACTGCTGAGACTCTAATATACTTTATATATATATATATATATATATACAGTGGTGTGAAAAAGTGTTGGCCCCCTTCCTGATTTCTTATTTTTTTGCATGTTTGTCACACTTTAATGTTTCAGATCATCAAACAAATTTAAATATTAGTCAAAGATAACACAAGTGAACACAACATGCAGTTTTTAAATGAAGGTTTTTATTATTAAAGGAAAACAAAATCCAAAACTACATGGCCCTGTGTGAAAAAGTGTTTGCCCCCTAAACCTAATAACTGGTTGGGCCACCCTTAGCAAGCAACAACTGCAATCAAGCGTTTGCGATAACTTGCAATCTTTCTTATGGTGGAGTCATGAACACTGACCTTAACTGAGGCAAGTGAGGCCTGCAGTTCTTTGGATGTCATTGTGGGGTCTTTTGTGACCCTTTGGATGAGTCGTCGCTGTGCTCATGATCTGAAACATTAAAGTGTGACAAACATGCAAAAAAATAAGAAATCAGGAAGGGGGCCAACACTTTTTCACACCACTGTATATATATATATATATATATTTAAATAAATTCTGCTATAAAATCGAAATAAAAATATAATAATAATTATCAACATATTTATTATTTATTTGAAAAGTGTTTCCTTAGAAGTAATCATTTTTTTAAAATCTTAATCGAGTTTGTTTATTTATTTATTTATTTATAAGAATCTGTGAATTACTGTACATACACATACACTGATTAAATTATGTTGTTTTGTCACCTTTCAAGCTTAATTATTGGACTACAATTGAGTCAGTTATAAAATAGTGGGTGGGTCAATATGAGATTGGAATGAAAAACTGAAGTGCAACAAGGTACAATATGTGATATGAGAAGTTAAGCAGACAAAGATAGAAAAAAAGAAAGGCAAGTCCATATGTTAGTAGGTGGTGTCACCACAAATCCGCATTAGAATCGTGTGATTTTCTTTTATATCTGTTCATAACGCTGCCAAACACATTAAAATAACTGCAGGGTTCAGTGGGTGCAAATCATCTTTATTGACAATAATAAAACACATTATGGTGAAAGTAGGAACCAAAGCATCTGTTTAATATGCTGTTGATATTTTATGGCAACATATTCAATGCTATTGTATTATGATTTATATACTATTATAGTATTTTTTAATATGTTAAATTAGCTTTTTATATTTTCAGTTTTCATTGTAATTTTATTATAATTTTTAGAAATTATATCTGCTTTTGTCTTTTTATATTATTATTTCAGTGTTAATCATTTTAGAACTTTACATTTATTAAAGTAAATGATTTAAAATAAATTTACATTTATTTTATTTCAGCTCTTTGCCAAGGAAACACTTCAAATCTTTAAGTTTTTATGAAAGTACATTTTTATGTTTCATATCAGCTTTATTTAAATGAATAAAAAATAGTTTTAGTTTTGGATAACAATACCAGCACTAAACAGATAGCAGATATAGATGCAAAAACACAGTTTGTCTCAAAATTGTTGTTTTCTTTTTCTGGTTGTTATACCTGGTAGACTTTTTGACAACATGTCACATCATTAATAATGGTAATCTAGAATGGCTACCGGATGTCTTTGACCAGTGGGTCTGTTGCCGCATTGACAAAGAACCTGTTATTTAATTGGGCAGAAAGGAATAGAAGATTAAACATCTCAGGGCTAAACACTAAAACTGATATTTATGATTCAATTTGTAGAGGACCTATAGTGTACTGTGTGTCTGTTTGCCAGTGAGTAGCTGCGTTACATTTTTTGAAAGCCTTGTTTTGATAAACGCCATATGTCTCCTGAGGCATAGATTACCGGACGCTAGCAAAAATTCCATTTAAATCGATAGATTAAAATAATGACTATGTTTATGGCATTGTGTGATATGTTTTTTGGTGACATTTGCGATTAATAATGCAGTGACTGAACTCCCTGTATTCATTGTTTTACTGATTTAATAATTCATGGTCTTTGGCTTTTGGATGCCCAGTGGGGCGACCGCTGTGTGTGCAGCTTTGAGAAGCTAAGTGCCTTATTAATAACACAGGTGATGGACTCCCTGCTTTTAATGAGCCTCACTGTCAGCCTGAACTTTATAGATTAGCTCAAGCCAGGTCTCTAAGGACTTCAGCAACATACTCACAAGATTGTTTTCTACTCTTAAGGGTGCTCACAGTCCCGCTTCTAATTGAGATGAATAAAAGAATGCATATGCGATGCATAAAAGCACTTCTTAAAATTGTTTACAATAACACCTACTGTATGTATCAAGTGTAATGAAAAATAATGAACCTTAATAATTTCTAACATCAGGCCTTTGCTTGTCACTAGACCATTACTGTTTTACAAAGCAAATTGTGACGATTTGCATAAAACAAGCATCTCCGTCATCTGACATCAAAGTACCCTATAAAACACATACAAAAATTAAGTTGTAAATAAATGATTATAATAAAGAAAAGACAATTTCAGTCTTTCTACTTCAAAATGTCATGTTCAATTCAGTGTGTTAATTATTTACTAGGAATGTCTGAATGTTTTTCAATGTGATTACTCCATAATGCAAGAACAATGATGCTATAGACTGTGATCATTTAACATTTATTGCTGAAAACCACACTATGAAAAGTGGTAACCTACAATTGTTGCCTTGTAGAGATTTTTCTTACCTCATTTAACCCATAACAATTAGCTTTGTTGGTATAAATTAATCTATGTACAGTAGTTGGTTCTGTAATGTTACATTTTTGACCAGTTAATTTAGATGTTACTTTTTATTTTATTTTAGTTAGTTCATTAGAATATTGATTGTTTAATTCACTACTGTAAAAGTACGGGGTTAGTAACATTATTGATTATTTATTTATTAAATGAATTAATACTTTTATTCAGCAGGGATGAATACTTTTACATTGTTACGAAATATATTTTTAATAAATTCTGCTCTTTTTCACAGAAAAAATCATTCTGAAAAAAAAAAA
>NW_015555781.1:2167530-2177113 GCF_001515605.1 Sinocyclocheilus anshuiensis | reverse complement strand
ATACATAGTCAATTTGTTAAAATATACTGAGGTCACGGCTCGCTGGACGACCCTTGATTTAAAGTGTAACATAACAAATTTGAAATCGGTTTAATCAGGTGGACTTCGAATTTTCAAGATTCGATTCCTTTCAAACCCTGACTGAATTAATAGTAATTAATTCCCTAAAATAAAATAAAAGTAATCAAGTCATTACAACAGAAAAGAGAAGTGTTACAAGAAGACCTAAAAACATAATGACTGCACATAGCTGCTGTTGTTCTTAAAAAGAACCATCCCGACATCCCGAAAATGTACCAGGAACATCTGCTTGGCTTATTTTGAGGCACCCCACGGACATACATCAGCACTGTAATCAGTCATCTTGGCAAAACTACTGCAATTTTCCAGACTGTTCAGAGCGGGCATAATTATCTCTGCGAGTCACATGACTTGTGTTCAGCAGCTCACTGTTCCTTCGCTCCTCTAGCAATGCTCAAAACATTTTGATGGTACATATACAGTTATGAGACATGTAACAGTATGACAATTCTGTGATCATGAATGGAAAAATATTATGGCAATATGAAATACTTTCATATAAAATATGTAAATATATATTTACATATAAAAATCTTACAATTTGAGGCATGAAACTATTTTTGACAACAACCCTAAAATGTCAATGCTCTCTGGGAAAAGTACATTATCCTACAAATTACAAACTTCATTATTTTTCTTCTGTTTTTCATTTCTCTGTTTAAAAAAAGCAATCTGTTTCATTTCAGTCTAATTTGTTTATTTCCGAGCAACAAAGTTCTGCAGTGATAAATAAATTGAACCATCTAGAATTTTCCCTGCAGGCAATATGAATGATGTGCCCTTCAAAATGATTTGAAGTTTAGGGCAGAGCAGTCATGGTTCTGTACAGATCAGTTTCTTTCAGTATGAAATAGTTCTGGTCAACAAGAAGTGAAGCTCATAAACCCATCAAGCACCTGCATATTAATGCAATATGATGCAGAGAGGATCCCTGTTCCCAAATACTGAAGTCATAACAATAGCTTTGGGGTGGGGAATACATAAATAGAGTGAGTCAGCGTGCTAGATTTCATTTGCATCTTCCATGTAATTCAGTCATTTGACTCAGTATAGCTTAAATGCTAAAGCTTTTATGGGGCTTTCACATGCCTTCTTATATGCTGTAGTTATGAAATGTTGTACAGCAAGGTTGCATGCACACAATCAAAAAATCAAAAATGTGCAGTTGTTACCTTGAATCATATCTTATCTAACCCTCAAAAATGACTCATGTTAGTCTAATCTGAAATAGTTTGGTTAATTATTGTTGCTTCTGGCTAAAATACAAGTCCCCTATCCATAATATTGCTTTCTCCAAATGAAAAAAAAAGAAATCATCTCAGCTGAATCAGGAGAGAAATATGCACAGATCAAGCGAAAATGGTCCAAAATAGTTCTAAACAAATATATCAGTGGATTTTGATGTGAGAAGACAACAGGAGATGGACTTTTTCACTGGCAGAAGCGTTACTTAGAAGTATGGACTTATTTTGACCAGAAGTGATGGTTTAAAGTTATTATACCTTATTGATGGATGTGTTTCTTACAAACACACAGCTTTTCACTTCACAGAACACTAACTGATGGACTGGAGTCGTGTGGATTACTTGTGGATTATTGTGATATTTTTATCAGCTGTTTGGACTCTCATTCTGACGGCACCCATTCACTGCAGAGGATCCATTGGTAAGCAAGTGATGTAAGACTAAATTTCTCCAAATCTGTTCTGATGAAGACACAAACTCATCTACTTCTTGGATAGCCTGAGGGCGAGTCAATTTTCAGCAAATTTCCATTTTTGGGCGAAGTATACCTTTAAACACTACTTTATACTTGGATGCCATTAATTCATATGTTGCATGAGAAAAGGTTATTTATTTATTTATTTTACAGTGTACTAGGTAACATTTATTTTGCATGATGCTGCATCCACACTATTATATGTCAATATAATCACAATATGACTCTCATATCAGCCAGAACAACACAATCAAAAAAAATAAAAATAAAAAAACACCATGTGATCCATTGCGGTTATAGCCTGAAATACCTGCAAGAAATATGAGTTTAACAAAGCTGATTAAACAATGATTATGAATTTGTTCTTGGTGCTTTGAGAACAAATTGGGGCTAAAACTGTCATTCTTGGGGCTGCACTCTTGGCTCCCTCTGTTTATTATATTATAAAACCAAATGGGGAATAAAGCAGTACAGAAAAAAATTACTCTCAACACACTGAACAATGTAATGGCAAAAGAAAACAAAGCAATAAGCCAAATAGGAATCAAAGAGAATGAAACAAATGTCATTAGCAATGCTGCAATAAATGCTTCAGTAGTTTCATATTGATTATCAATATTGAATACTGCATTAATATTTGTGTTAGCTTCAGGTTTTGCTGCCTAAAAGATCTAGTATATCCTATCAAATATTATTATAGTGTTCTTGACATGGTAACCAGGTGATTCTCTTTCATGGAAGTTTTTATGATGACACAAAAAAGGACGTTAATAACTGAACAGGCATGGCTCATGTTAGT
This sequence comes from Sinocyclocheilus anshuiensis, assembly GCF_001515605.1. NCBI lineage: Eukaryota > Metazoa > Chordata > Actinopteri > Cypriniformes > Cyprinidae > Sinocyclocheilus > Sinocyclocheilus anshuiensis. Next base: position 2,174,514 of record NW_015555781.1, on the reverse strand, counting down.
TGTTGTGGCATTATTATGCCAAAAACAAAAAATAAAAAAGGAAAATTAATTGCACAAAAGCATCAGTAGCTCAACCAGATGAGATGAAAATGTGATTCCATTCAAATGGCCCTACATGCAGTAAACAAGGCAGTTTTAAGAGCAGTTACGAAGAAAAACCCTTCCAGGTGGCTTCAATGTTAAATCTACTGTGTAAAAAGCTTAAGCAATCTCTTTAAATGTCTGTTATAATGTTATTAGTGCGCAAAATGCTATTTAAATTTATTATGAAAACTTTATTTCCGAAAAGTGATTTCTATAACGGCCTTGAACACGTATAAAGTATTACTGTTTCAGTCAAGATTCACAAATGCAGGGCCATGCATTTAAGACCCTCCTGTTCAAAATTGGTGAACAGAATGGTGAAATGGTGCTCCAAACAGCTAATTTAGATCTGCAAATTAGGTACATCCTTTCTTTCTCTGTTAAAATGTAAAAATGCAAACTAGCACAACACATTTATGTATTCCATCATGGTTCTCTGTTAGACTGTGTGAATGATAAGTACTGTGTTGCTTTGTTCAAACTTGGCCCTCAGCACATCTTGACATCATAGATGAAATGCTTACAGAATTAATAAATAATAAATTTATAAATATATCAATATTTATAATATATTATAATATTTATAATATTTATAAATATATCAATAATAAAGCTTTCTTCTTGTAGAATATATGTTTCTCTGGAACATGTAGACAGAAATGTAGCATTTTTATTAAAAAGCATTTCTAATGCCATCAAATATGACATTATAAGTACAGTATGTGAATTATGCAAGCACGTTTCTTTTTATATTTACATTTTTTTTTTACACTTTCCACTCCGCTGTGGTTCATTAATGTGAAATAACAATATAAGGTAATTTATTTAATAAGGACGTTATTTAGTTTGAACCAAACTAAAAAGAAGATTAAAATTAATTGGAAAGCAGTAACACCAAAAATCCTCTGAGTTCTCCGTATGCTTGAAAGGTCTAATTAGGAAGCTGACTGCTGACTGGGTTCTGATGTGTTTTTGAGTTCCCAGAGAAAGCACACCCTGACACTCCCATGATCCCACAGGTCCTTGTGTCAGTTTTAGCATTTCAATAAAACAAGTACATAAAAACATGAGAAAAGATAAGAAGCATGGCATGTAAGTAAATATTTTTTTTTAGAAAAGCAAACTTTATCAAAGGCATGTTGAGAACGTACACATCAAATTCTCCCAGAGCTCTTCCTTTGATGCGCATTGTAAGGGTATAAAGATGGTACCTTCTATAGCTGTATAATATATAACCTTCATAATGCAAATGAGCTGGAGTTTCATGTCTCCATTAAAATAAATATATAAATAAATATAATCAAGCATGAACTGCTGTGGGCTTATGTGGCACCTCACAAGATGTGTAACGTCTTAATTGATTATTATTATTATTATTATTATTATTATTATCACCTTCTATAGCTGTATAATATATAACCTTCATAATGCAAATGAGCTGGAGTTTCATGTCTCCATTAAAATAAATATATAAATAAATATAATCAAGCATGAACTGTATGTGGCATATGTGGCACCTCACAAGATGTGTAACGTCTTAATTGATTATTATTATTATTATTATTATTATCAATGTTGAAAACAGTTGTGCTGCTTAATGTTTTGTGGAAATCGTGGTAATTTTTTCAGTTAGGCGTTAAGTAGGCTGTGCATGTCCTTGTGGTTCCATCACTGTTGTCATGATGTCACTTGAGTAATTGGTCACTTGGTATTTACAGCTCAGTTTATTTGTTCTGTGGTTCCATGAGCAAAGATGCTCCCTGGAGGTACATCATCTGAGCAACTGCCAGTGAGATGATTGGGAAACAGCTTTTTCCAGGTATTATCCTTGGTAAAACCTGAAAATTAATCATGAATTTTTTTTTAACCTTACCTAGACTTTTACTTATCACCCTACTGTTATTTCCTAAATGCAAATGCAGAATTTCTGTACAGCATGAATTAAGAAACAATTTAAAGAAAGTCTTTTCAAAGATAACTTTCTTGGGGTGACTTCCAAATTTTCATTTTCATGACCAAAACATTCACATTTAAAAACAACATTTACATAACTAATTGCAACTTCATTGTGTCGCCATTGTTTGTAAGGTAACTGACATTGTGTTTGGAAGGTATTTGAGCAATAAACTCACAGTGCTGTTTTTCCACTGCATAAATAAGCCAACTACGATAATGATTTTGGACTTCACAAGCTGTTATATTTGTTCTGGCTTGTTTCAGCAATGAATTCTGCACTATGTCTTCAATAACAGAGTCAATCCAACGTTTGTTGGAAAGCACGTGTTTGTTTACACTGAGAACACTGTCACGGAAATCTATTTTCACAAATAGTGACAGCTTATCGAAAGCTTTGTTTCTTTCTGTAAATGTCGTGTAACAAAGTCTGCTATGTTGTTAAGTCAGAATTTTCCCAAATCACCACATTTGTGACACAATCTTAAAGTGCCCCTATTAAGGATTTTTGAAAATGACCTTTCATGCAGTGTGTAACACAAGTGAATGAAAACATCCTGCAAAGTTTTTGCCCCTATTATGTATTTTTGAAAATTACCTTTCATGCAGTGTGTAACAGCTCTAAGAGAATGAAAACATCCTGCAGAGTTTTAAATCTGAAAGTGCACCGTGTATAAAGTTATTGTCTCTCAAAAGAAAGAGTGGATTCTGAATCATTGAAACGTTTTTAAAACGAATCCCAAGCCGTTTCATGTTGACGTCAACATGAAACATTAGCATATTGCCCGCCCACTTGTTGTCTTTTCACGTTGGTCTGAATGAAAATGCAATTTTTCAATGCAAAATTAATTTTTTGCCACTAGGTGCTGCTTTTGGAGCGGTAAAAATAGCGGTATCCCCGGCAACGCTGTACACAAAGCAACACTGCACAAATGCTGCTTTATCAGGCATTACAGTCATGATGAAATGAAAATGAGACCAATCGGACCAATCACCGCAGATTAGCGTCACGCAAGGGCGGAGTTTGGAAAAATGAATCGTTGAGCGAATCGTTTGGGAGTCGTTGAGCAAATAAGGTAAAAATAAATGCATATTATAAGACAATGAAAGTGTTTTTTGACCTTGCGTGCATGTCAACCTGTTGTTGGGGACTCCCAAAACCAAAATATGAACCTTTCATAACCCATAATGGGGGCACTTTAACCTCTATGCATGCACTTGCTATCATTCAATTGTTATCTTCTTCACATAGCATGGATTATGACTAGTCAGTATCGCTGTCATCTCAGGGATCTATTATCAGCCACATCTTGTGTTAATCCACATTTCCACCATACTTGACTGCAGTGCTTGGCTGTTTTATTTCAATACTGTACAGTAAAATGCATTCTGAAACTGCTGAGCCTTTCATATCATCTGTATCGGTTGTAGAAACTGCAATTGTTGTAGAAGCTGCAGCGATTACAGTGTTAATGCCACTAATAAATAAAGAACACAACATTATGACCCTCAGAAAATGTCTCAAGTATCTGTGTGGACTGTATAAATCAGAGCAGAGACAGTCAATTTAAACAAAAAACATCTTAATGAAGCGTCTGACAAAATAAGAGGGAGACGGAAATGAAACCAGCTGCGGGAATAGCCTACACTTCCATAACTTCATCTTGCTGACATTATTTATTGTTTATGTTTATTGGTATTGATCCCTGTGGAAATTTTAAAAGCCTCAAAGGGATGATGATATGTCTGAAGTTTGTTATTATAATGTTGAATAGCATATTCATGTAGAAAGGTAAAAACTCTTAATCCTTTTTGCTTTTTCACTGCCCCATGAGTAATAAAAAAAAACATGCAAATTCTGTCAAAGCTTTGAAAGGCTTATGTGAATAACGTGAGCTATGATAATTTCCTATTGAGTTTGTTGCACGTTTGCCTTTGATTTCAGCTCTAGTTCTCATAATTAACTGATATGATTTCACTATGACCTCCAAGCTCTTCTACACCAAATGAAAAACCATTTGGGGAAAATGGGTTAAGAAGTTCAGGGCATCTGGCATTCTCCAGACTAATGATTTCTGTACTGACATATTAACCAACCTTTGCTGATTGAGAGAGACGACCTTCTCTGACACTTCTTTGGAGTCCACCATTAAAGGATGCTCACAGCAACCCAATATTGGCATCAAACCATCTCAACATCCCCAGTTAACTGACGTTATACTTTTGGCCTGAAACATTAATTACTCCTTGTCTATGGGATTTATTTACTGTTGTTTTACTTCCTTAAAAAGCATCAGAAAGCAATTTGGTCATGCTTAATAGTACAGTGAATTGCAATACTACTATTCTTTATAACCACACAGTAAATGCACTCATTAAAAATGTAGCCTTTTGACATTAAACAGTTTTTGTTTTCAGCATAACAATTTTGGTGAACAGGAAAAGTATTAGAACTATGTCAGAATGTCTTATTTGTTTGCATTAAACAAAATGTACAGTAATGGCAGCAGCACCTATGCATGAGGGTTAACAAAAATCTTCTAAAGCTTCTTTATTTCCAAGCTTAAACTAGATTTTGAGTCCCAGTTCAGTGTGAACTTTTGAACTCCATATGTGCACACACATGCATAGAGACACTCATGGCTCTCATCTACATGTGTGTTGTTGGTGTTTCTAGCTGTTAAACATGGTCCCGGCGGAGGAGCAGTGGAGAGATGTGTCACGTTCATGTCCTTGAAGGGCTCTAATGTGGGAAACCTTGGCTTGAGCAGGACAGAGCTCAAGTATTTCATTACAAATAATGATTTCCATTAATTGTGCTCTAAGATGCAAACATTACACTGGAGGAAATACTCTGCAGTCTTGTCTTGCAGAAGCAGATGTTTTGTAGTCTTTTATTCTGTTTTCTTATCTCGTTTCTTTCTATCTAAAAGGGATTATGTTTCTCACTTGTAGGCCAATCAGGGTGTTGTAATTCACAGGTCCCGCTGATTGGTTGTGGGGAGGTTGACAATCAATGGCAGTGCCCATGGGATTGTTGTGATTTATTGATGTACAGTTCATCACAGATACTTCCTCTAAACAAGTTTACAATCATTAATCGGGTATGATGAAACAAAGAAATGTCATGCTATTCTGATGCATATTTCATGATTTAACGGTGTGCACAAGCCTACTGTATGTGTATGCGCAGTACTTCAGACCTTCTTCAGAAAAAAGACTACCTTTTTTAAAGAAATGCAAGAATAGAATAGAAACAACATATCACATTAAAGAGCAATAGAATTAGACAAGGTTGTACATCTCATAACACAGTAAATACTAAACAAAAATTAGTAGTAAAAATTAAACAACAATAATGTTAGTATTGCTTTCATGCACTTTTATAACTTTCTGGTATATTCATCAAGTATTTGATCAAATTGAAGTAGTTCAAATAAAGGAATTCCTGGTATAAAATAACTGGTTTGGTCACTTTAAATGAGTCATATCCTCCTGGTTTGAGTGTAATGATTGGATAGCATTATATTGCAGACAGACTGGAGATTAATCATAATAAACATGTCGCCACAACAAAAACAGTAACATTAAAAATAAAATTAAAAGAGTGTATTCCGATTAGTTCTCCTGCAGGAAATTGAGCAGTGTGCAGATCCTCATTTATCTGATGACAGTGTGGTGACACCGGCAGCGCTGACATGTTTCACGTTAAAATGGAAGATTACACACAGGGTAGGTTATCATGTAAGGCTAAATACACAGTTTGAAATACTGATGTTTATTATCAAATTCAACCAAGTCAAATCCGGATGTGACGACACGCGGGCTGTGATAAAGGTCTATTGTAGGCTACCATCATTTTGTTAAAAATAAGAACAAAGATGCAAGTAACAAACACTAGGACAATTACAATATAAGAAAAATACAAATGAAAAAACGTGCTTTAACAGCAACATTCAAGTAATACAAAAATGTAATAATTACATAAAAATAAAACTGCATAGTTTTCACTGTATGAATTAAATATGCAATGATTCTTATTAAAGCTTCTAAAGTTATTCAGACAAGAGCAACTGAGTGATTTTGTCATCATTACAGGCACAGACAGACAGCAGCAGGTATTTTAGGCTGCTGTCACTTTAAGACCCGCGATATTGACACAGTTGTGATTTCCAACTACCCACAGTGTTTACGAGAATACAAGAGGGGCTCTATTTTCTCATATTTCTTTATCGCTTTAAGGTACACGATGTGCATGATACAACAAATTTTATCATTAAGTTAGTATCAAATATCATTAGATATGAATGCTATCGTTCGAAAGGACCACGTGACGCATTCCATTCTCTTCCGCTTTTTTTTGCATTACATTCTGCGCGAGCCTTTATGACTTCACAATTCTCTTATTACAGTATTTAATGGCATGAAAATCACTTGCTCATTTTGTGGGTTGAAGTGTCTTGAGTATTTGATAGCGACTATTAACGAGTGGCAAACGGTGTTATCATGGGACTGCTTTCAAGACTAAAAAAAGCGACCGTTTTGGAGAGTGTAGGCGAACCCTGTGTACAAACCAAAGACTCCCCCACCAGCTCGGAGAACCGTCAACCTAATCCGTCTGATGCTGCTGAGACTGCTGGAGGGAGAACAGAGAAGAAGAAGAGCTTCTGGAAGTGGCCCGCTCTTCACTTTCCTTGCCGCAGACCTGGAACATATGACCTGGTCAAAGCTGAGAAGAAATGCGGGATAGAGGCAGGAACGTATCAGAGACATAGTGATGGTACAATCACATCAACATGATGATGCAAATATTGATAAATGACTGATTGTTCAGTTACAGAAACTTCTGTTATCCTTCCTTTTCATAAAAAAAAAATAATAATAAAAAACTGCAAACATTATCACACCAAACATTTTTGAGTAACAGTTTATAACAGTATATATATA
>NW_015555781.1:2165813-2167501 GCF_001515605.1 Sinocyclocheilus anshuiensis | reverse complement strand
TGTGTGTGTATATGTGTGTATATATATATATATACAGTATATATATATATATATATATATATATATATATATAAACCACAATTGTTTTTCTGTTAATAGGCCAGAGTGTACACGAACCCTGTGCACTTTCCCCCATCATGTCAGAAAACCGTCATCCTAATCTGCCTGATGAGGCGCCTGTTAGGTACTGCTGAGACTGATGGAGAGAGAAAGGAGAAGAAGAAGAAGAAGAAGAAGAAGAAGAAGAAGAAGAAGTTCTTCTGGTCAAAGCTGAGAAGAAATGCGGGCTAGACGCGGGAACATATCAGATACATATGGTACAATCCAGGGGCGATTCTAGGAATTTAATTTTAATGAGGGTATATAAATAAATAAATTAATTCAAGTGAAAATGGCAACATGATTGTTTTATAAAGTATGTGTTATATGTGATTAATTTTCACTGGAGGAAACAACTGTGGTGTGATGAGGGGTGAAACTTAGGCTACAGTAGATGGTGAATCGATTGCTACCCCATGATATTTTGTAAACTGTATTTATGACAAAGAACTGCACAGATGCAGATATTATAACAATCTATCAAAAAACACACATCTTTTCCTTTGTTTCTCGCTCTGCGCCGCCACTGTCTGCGGACAGTGTTGCCAGATTTGATGGATGATTTCCAGCCCAAAAGCTCACAAAAACCCGCCCACTCCAACAAAAAAACAACTAAAACTTTAACTGTCAAAATAATGTGATAGAATATGTCTATCAAGGTTGATAAGAGCTGTTTTAAACTCCTTAAAACAAAATAATGACATCAAAATATTATAAATATAACGTTAGATACATTTACCGTAGATCAAATCGGGGCAAATACATTAAAGAGAATGATCAAATATGATTAAAATATGCAAGCAGACACTGTCAAATCGGCAATCAAGAAATGAACCGATGCCCTCATGCATCATAAACACATGCATCATTTTCAATGTCAACAGTCAGAATTTAAAGGGGTCATATGATGCGATTTCAAGTTTTCTTTTCTCTTTGGAGTGTTACAAGCTGTTCGTGAATAGATAAGATCCCTAAAGTTGCAAAGACTAAAGTCTCAAACCCAAAGAGATATTCTTTATAAAAGTTAAGAGTCGTCCACACCCTCCTAAAACGCCTCGTTTAAACACGCCCCCACATGTCTACGTCACTGTGTGGGAAGATTTGCATAACACCGCCCAAATGTTCACGCAAAGAAAGAAGGCGTAACTTTGATTCTCGCTGTAGTATTGTTGCCGCCGCTGCCTTGTCATGGAGACGCTGTGTGTTTCGTTTCGAAGGCCAATACTTTGTTTGGCCTTCCAAAAGAGGACACGACTAGAAATCAGTGGTTAAGTTGTATTTACAACACTGTTCCAGAACAGTTCAACCCAAATATTCAGATGTGTCCAGCACATTTTATGGAGGACTGTTTCCTGATCCAGGTAGAGTAGACGACAATGCCGGCTGTTCTGACTCACAGCCTGTAAGTACGTTTGTTATATTTAAATAATTTGCCACTGACGATTCAAACGCCAGTTTTGAGCAGTGTAGACTAGCGCTTGTTGTTTGTCATTTCTCCGATCACAAATGCAGACATGGTCTTATGTTTACGCGGCGTGATGCAACGTGTAAAAAGACAGTATAAGTCATTATAATAAGTAATTATGTCC
>NW_015555781.1:2165154-2165694 GCF_001515605.1 Sinocyclocheilus anshuiensis | reverse complement strand
ACCATAGGAATGAATGAGAAGTGCCGTAAGCTGAATCCCACCTGTCGCAAAAAGTCAGTGATTTCTCTTATAAAATGGCATTTTTTTCGGTGTTAACTCTAAAATACTTCAATCCAAAAGTATTGTTTAGTGTAAAACATGTTGGAGATTAGCCGATAGGCTGTCAATTCATAAAATGATAAGCTGTTTCCTATAAAAAGCTGTTTATTCAGCTTAGTGAAGCCTCTCCTCCATTGACATCCATAAAAAAAAAACAACAAAAAAAAAAAACAGCCTCTGGTCTCCTTTCCCACGTACTGCCTAAACGGAAGCGTTAGCATTAGCCGTTACGCTTTTTTGGCTAAAGGTTGCAGGCTTGCCTTCTAGTGGCTTTAATGTTTAATTAACAATGATCAGTCTGCGCTGCACTTCTTCAAGTCGAAAGCAAGTATGAAAACAGGAAAACAAAGCCAAAACCTGGATATTTTAGGCAATATAGAAATGCTGGTAAGGGTGCGTCCCGTAAAAATGGCCCGTATGGTCACCCTAGTAAGAGAGAGG
>NW_015555781.1:2159297-2165004 GCF_001515605.1 Sinocyclocheilus anshuiensis | reverse complement strand
GAGGCAAGTTGGAGCTAAACTCTGCAGGACACCAGCCCTCCAGGACCGAGTTTGGAGACCCCTGGTTTAGTTACTCACTTTTCAAAACTCTGTTGTCACCTACTGTCAGGACGATGTAACCTTCAGAAAGAATCACAAAAAAAAAATTCCCACCAATAACCCACAGACTGACAGTTTTCTGGTGTAAAGTGTTTAAGTGAGAAGCATCCATTAATTTCAAAAAGATTACCATGAATGTACTATTTGCAAGTAAGATCAGTTGAGTGAACGATTCAGTCATAAACTTATTTCAATACAAATGAACTATCTGATCTGTAATGTGATTCACCTTCTTGCTGATTGGGTTGGTTCATGGCTTATATTTCTTTAACAAATACTTTTTTTTTTAAATTCCTATGGGAAAATTGAATGTGAAAAATACTTCCAACCCAGGATGCTAAAAAAAGTGGACAGGCACTGTTGCACTCTATGGCGTGAGATCTGTAGTCTGACCATTGGCAGAAAGGGGGACGTTTGAGAAACCTGTTTGAAAACAGTCATTGACTGAATTTGAAAAAGCATACTAACATACTACTCTTACTATTTCTACCATATAACACATATAAAGATAAGGCAGAAATAGCCAGGAGTAAGGAGTTCTGATTTCATTATTTTTGCAGTTCTGTTTGGTAATGATAGGGGCACAGAAATTACACAATCCAACTACACACACTTTATTTGAGTAATTTCCCCAGTGTCTTAAGTCAGATTTGTATAGCCTATTCTTTGTTGAGGACTTTTTTCTATAAAAAAAACAAACAAGAAATGAAAATCATATAAATTTTTCGGCTTCAATTTTCCTCTTGGTGAGACAGTTGGTTGTAAAATGCCTCAGTCTGGATTGAATCCTTATGCGGCTGTGTGACATCAGGTTTTGATCAGTCTCTGAGCCCGAGTGTGCCTTTGATCTGTGCTTGTCAGATCCAGAGAGTTAAATGTGACTGGGAGAGTGCACCTGCGACCTGGCTGGAAAGATTTTTCTGTTTCAATATTCATTAACCCCAGGCCATTTCCATCAGTATGCTCACGGCTGTAAGTGTAAGACTTTATCTACAGTAGGGTTGGGCGATGTCTACCAAATTGGCATCGGACGATGTCTACAGTGAAACATTGTGATGGACGATGACATCGGGGGGCGGGGTTAGGGGTGTGCCCGAAGCGTGAAACAAATAGCATTATAAGGAACCACTAAAACGTTAGCCGCTTGCTAGCAGTAGCCTGTTGCATTACAGTGCATGAAAGTTCACCATCTCGTAGGCTATTTATTCCCTTTAGGTGTTTCCGTAGTACACTTCATTTCCTTTCCGCACACGGAACTGGGATGCGGCGGATTGCGGGAGAGGGGGTGGTGGGGGGGGGATCACGATGTCAGTTTAACATCGTGATGTCTGTCAGCCATCAGCGATGGACGATGGCATCGTCTATCGGCCCAACCCTAATCTACAGGCGACATGGCCACACGACTCTACATTTCATTTTCATATTTAAATGCCTGTTCTCTTGAACGCACCCTTTTAAATAGCAGTGATCCTACTCTGCTGATTCTGAATAGAGGAAAAACAAAACGGGAATGCGTGTGTTTGCCCTCCGATACCAAATGAACATTCTGACACAGTTGCTGCGTTTGCAACGAGGGTACATTTGGACAACTCATATTAGGAGATTATTATGAAATAATTTGAAAGGAACAATTAATCCAATAATGACAATTCTGTCATTATTCATCCTCATGCCATTCTACACTGTAAAAAATGATCATAATTTTAATGGTAAAAGACTAATGTTATGGTAAAAACTTTATTTGGTTAAAGAAAAGTTCCCTTACTATAAAGCAGAATTTTATTTGGGGCTCCTCGGTGCCGCCAGTACGACTGATTATTGTCAGTGCTTGATTATTCGCACACTATAAATCTAACACCCATTATCAATTTTATTTGTTGAAGCTGTGTTGCCTGGCATGTTTTTACCCTTCTACAACTTTTAATTGTAACCGTAGCAAACCCACAAGAGTGGTCAGGTGTTAATTTGCACTTTAACATTCAAAGACTTACAGTACTAAGTGGCATTCTTAATGTGGTGTACTGAAAAATAGCAAAATTTTAGTTTAAAAACTTTAATCTAAAACTAGCAAAGTAAAATGTTATATTTGAATATATTAAGATGTCAAGGCTATTTACAGATGTTTAAACAAACATGAACTTGCCTAAAACAAGAAAATACCCTTGGCTATGCTAACTAAGCTTGGCTGGTGCTGAGCCAGAGAAAGACATCCTCTGTGCTTTATATCACAACAGTGTTCAGTGTTTTCAACCGCATAAAGTTTATTTTAGGTTTCAGACATTTAAATAGACATTTCAATTAAGTATTAGCAAAAAAAGACATTTATACTTTGTTAAACTCATTCTGATTTCTATATGGAAAGCGGCAATAATAATCCTTTCAATAAAAAATTTACGACATGTTCTATAAAGTTTACTCTGTTTTTCTCCCAGTTCACTTACTTTCATGTATTTCGGGAGAAATGGGTGAGTTTACATGATGTTAATTCGACAGATCCACGACAGCGTCCAGTGCACATTATACTAGACCAACTGACATGGTCATTAAGGTTGCTTAAACGACAAAACAAATTAATTTACACGTATTTGACAATCAGAATAGGCTGTATCATGTACAGTAGTTCATGATATAGTTAACAAGTTTGTGGATATTTTGAATAAAAACGGAAAAACGAAATAAAAGTGATACATCTGCCAAACAGCGCTATTGTGCCTGCATGACACGTCACTATGGAAATAATACGATGATACGTATAGATTATTTAATTATTTAATATTGCGCTTTGTATAATTACCATTGTCCCTTGACAATCTATCACAAAAAAACAAACAAACTGTCATTTCATGTACTCTAGGGGGGCCTAAGCAGCCGATTAGTTTGCTTATTTGTGCACCTTTTAATATTAATATTTATCTCCTCAGCTTGTTGCTACTAGTGATGTATACCACCTGTGTTTTTGAAGTAGCTGTTTGTGTATTATAAAGGTATAAAACAGATTTTACTAATTCTATAGGTTGGTATATATATATATATATATATATAATTTTTTACTGTAAATTTAAGTGGAGTCAGTAAAACCTAAAATGTTGCTATCATATTTTTTTGTGTAAAGTTCTGCAATACCGTAAATTTCAAAATTTGTCCTTTTTTACAGTGTAAACTAAACACATTAATAAATTAAACATGGTAAATATTAACATTAATAAATTAAATACATTAAATATATGAAAATATGTATATAAACATAACATACACTATTACGAAAAATAATACATTATGTTAGCAATAGAAATGGAATCGTAATAATGATAGCGCTTAAATTGCATAAACAGACATAAATAGACTTTCCCACTTTAAATGTCTAAGAAAATACAGATGTTTACTAAATATGATACAGCAGGTATCTGAGGTATTTTATCATTGTAATGATGTATTATGCTGATCATAATCAATTATTTAATCATTACATTAAATAATTGTAAATAAACTGTAATAAAAATGTATACGAGCACAAAAGCCTGCACACAATGTTCAATGTCCTTTTAGAAAAAGTCTTCAGAAGTCTTTATTTCGAGGCCATAAAAATACAAAAGTGCTCAGTGTGTACCAAAAAAGTGCAAAGTGCAAGCACAACATTTTTGAAAACACATCATCATTGTCAATGTTTACCACATGATGTTAGAAATAATTACTTAATAATTCATAGTTACTTAAGTTTAGTAAATATTCATGTTGAAATATCAATAAAAATATAAAAGTTGTTTTTGCGGTTTCTTTATTAAATTAGCAAAGATTTCTGAGCAAATTCGTCACATCAGAAAGTCAAAGGAAGTCCAGTCTCGCAATGGCATCACAATATCGTGAATAACGACTTAAATTTCATTGTATTCTTCACACAACACTTGACATGAGGGTGACCAAATCATTTCGGAATGTTTATTTTTGGTGAACTGTCCCTTTAAGCTTTTAATATGTATATGCTAGTGACACCAAACCTGCACGCAGTTGTGGGAATTTGTATGTTTTCATATGTTGCAGATCTAAGCATCAGCCTTTCTGTACAAATTCATACAGCAGCAGAACACCAATTCATCTTATGGCAGGACCCACCTAACCTCTGGTGGGCTCGGTAATTGCCTCTTTGGCCTATGCACCACTTCAAACAGTGAGAGGTGGGGAATTTAAGACCAAAACCTATGCAGCGAGAGAATGGTATTTAGCATTGGACTTTTTTTTTTGCATTCAGTATTCCTAGGCCTTTGAAAGCATATTAAAGACAGAGCAGGGAAGTGGTTAATCATCTCCTCCTCACACCTCCCAGCAGTTCGGCTCATCCCTGCCAGGCTCTGACATTTCCTCTCTTTAGCCAGACCCCGTCATCACCCGCTTGCCTAATAGATACTGACATATAACCACTTAAACGTCACAGGAAACTTACAACTGCGAGCCACAGCAGACTTACCTTTCTTTTCTCTTTCTATTTTTAAAACAATACAGATTCAGTGTGGAAAGTGTTTGTATGAAGTGGAGATAAATCTGCTAGGCCGAAGGCTGCAGGATGACAAGCCCCAGTTTGACAGTTTATGAGGGCGTATCAGTGTTTGATTGGTCTGCTTTCTGAGGTCACTGATTTTCAGCTCTAAATGAGCCGAGGCACGGCAGTAAACCTATGGCCATGGACCGCTGCCGGCCAGCCTGAGCTATTCTTTCTCTGTTTGAAAGTCATAAAGAAAAGAATTACACAACTGTGTGGATGAGAGAGCTCCGAAGAGCCGTTTGCAGCATATGAGTCTAGAATTTGTTATTTGATGTTAGATAGATGCTGTTGTTTTACTATTAATGAAGGACATAGCTTATTCATTTGAAAGCTGTCAAACTCTTTTGAAATCATCTACAAGACAGCAGTTCTTTGATGCTATAGTTGTGCTTTCAATTGTTTCGTGTTTTGTATTTAGGAAAGGGTTGGATGATATTCAGAAATCATGAACTGGCTTCTTTACAGTTCATAAGCTTTTGAATTGGAATAGATTTTTTTGACAAATGTCTCTGAATATGTACTGAACATATTTAATATAGTGATATATTTAATATAATTGGTTTTTAATTCATAAATGTGCTTTTATTGTTAATTTTACTTTTATAGTTTTATTTGTATTTTATTTACTTATTTATATATACACATATAATTTATATAACTTTTATAATTTTATTTTAATTTTATTTACTATAAAATTAATCATAACATAAAAGTGAATTTATTTTAAAATTAATTTTATGAAATACAGTATATATAAATTCAAACCAAATGTGTATACTATTTTTATATAATATATTATACACGTTTGTTTTTTAACATTTGGTTTAACTGTCTTTATATTTAATAAATGTGCATATTTTATGATTCATTTTATTTCCCACAAAACAACACAACACAGCACAGCACAGCACAGCACAGCACAACACAACACAACATAACATAAAACAACACAACACAACACAACACAACACAACACAACACAACACAACACAACACAACACAACATAAGATAAGATAACATAACATAACATAACATAACATATAACATAACATAACATAACAATAACATAA
>NW_015555781.1:2156834-2157914 GCF_001515605.1 Sinocyclocheilus anshuiensis | reverse complement strand
AACATAAAACAACACAACACAACACAACACAACACAACACAACACAACACAACACAACACAACACAACATAAGATAAGATAACATATAACATAACATAACATATAACATAACATAACATATAACATAACATAACATATAACATAATATAACATATAACATAACATAACAACATAACATATAACATAACATAACATATAACATAACATAACATAACATATAACATAACATAACAACATAACATAACATAACATAAAAACATAACAGCATAACATAACATATAATATTAATTATATAATTATGGTACATCTATTTATTTGAATTTATTTTAATGAATACAGTATATAACAAATTGCAAAAATACTAAATTATGAAATATACAATTATTTACTGCAGATTTATTTATTTTCAAATTACAATTCTGCATCCTGTTTGCTGCCTCAGTTCAAATCTGTGAATTTAATTGAAATTTAACAAGCATTCTCATTTCACTTCTGAATTGCACACAACCCTAAAGCAGGAGATACCAAACTTCTCCTTCAGATTAAAATAATTGAGATTCTCTGAAAGAAGCGTTTAGCAAGGCAAATTGATTGTGCTGTGTCATCACCTTGTGTGGGCTTGCTAATCAACCTCCTCTTTGATAACTTCAGTGGCTTCAATCAGAAAAGTGAGGCCAATCGATCAGGACAAACAGTCCTTGAATTCACGAATTCACGGCTTTAGAGGTTTCGTGAAAGTTTTGTGTTGGTAATCAGGAAGTATTAACCGTAGCCTCTCATCAAGCAAACTTCTAACCTGAGATTTACTGCACTGTCCCTCTTAGAGCTGTCATGCCTGGGCAAATGTGCGCTGCGTTTTTCCACCACTTTTTCTCTTTCATCACTCACTGAGCTGAGACCAAAAGTGTATCTGGATTTAAGTTGTTAATGTGAGGCTAGCTAAGCCTAAATGCGTTAGTGCCTTGAGAACTGATCATCCGTAGATGGGCAGGCAAATTGGTGCCCTAACCATGATGAAGTGCACTGCAGCGTGACTGTTACTGAGCCACCCTAATATTGAAGACTGCTGGAATTCCTGCT
>NW_015555781.1:2156150-2156438 GCF_001515605.1 Sinocyclocheilus anshuiensis | reverse complement strand
TCTCTCTCTCTCTCACACACACACACACACACACACACACACACACACACACACACTCACACACACACAGGTTTGTTTTTGTGAAAAGTGGGGACATCCCATAGGCGTAATGGTTTTTATGCTGTACAGACTGTATGTGCTATTGCCCTACACCAACCCTACCCCTAAACCTACCTAAACCTAAAGGAAACTTTGTGCATTTTTACTTTCTCAAAAAAACTCATTCTGTATGATTTATAAGCTTGTTTCCTCATGGGGACCTCAAAAATGTACTAGTAAAAAAAATTG
>NW_015555781.1:2136760-2155875 GCF_001515605.1 Sinocyclocheilus anshuiensis | reverse complement strand
TACACACACACACACACACACACACACACACACACACACACACACAGACACAAACGTAAATAATAATTCAAATGACATTTTATTCAGAATTTTTGATAATACAGAATTTATTTTTCGTTTAATTTTATAGATAATACATATTTTTAAAATGCATTTTTTTCCCTGTGATGTGAAAGCTGAATTATCAGCAGTCATTACTCCAGTCTTCAGTGTCACATAATCCTTTACAAATCTTTCTGATATGCTGATTTGCTGCTCAAGAAACATTTCTTATGATTAACTATGTTAATAATATATAGTAACGATCAGTTGTGCTGCTTAATATTTTTTGTAAAAAAAAAAAGATTTTGATTTTACTAATAGAAAGTTTAAAAGAACAGCATTTATTAGAAATGAAAATCTTTTGTAACATTATACATGTCTTTACTGTAATTTTTGATCAATTAAATGCACTCTATAGCTGAATGAAAGTATCGATTCAATTACATCATGTATAATTTATTGGTTCTCATGTGTCTCGTAACCGATTGCGGTGTACCACATTCAAACATGCATCTTCATAATTAAGAAGGGATAATTCCTTACAATTAGCTATCATATACCTTTAGAAAACTTGGGATATAGTGCATGAGCCATTTGAAAAACTGTCATGGTACTTATAATGTTTTTTCCGTCACTTGACAGCCCTTGTTCATCATTCACATAAAGGCAAAGTGAACATCCGGCCTAACAATATTTTATTTGTTATACAGAAGAAATTATATTTGTTTTGAACGAAATGAGGTGAGTACCTGCAGAATTCTCTCTCCCTCTCTCTCTCTCTCTCTCTCGTGAGCTATCCCTTTAAATTCAGCTATAATCCTGTTGGACATTATTTTTTTATCGTGTTGTATAAATATTTGACCTCTCCTCTCTCCTTTTTTGGTCACATTTGTCCTGTTCCCTGCTAAGAATGATATTTTTGTTATAAAACAGAGCAGAAAAGCTTTGAATAGAGCATCAACCCGGCACACTGACACGCACCAAACAACTGGGACTGAAGTCATCGTGTCATAGCTGGAGATTACTTTAGGGTCAAGGGTTTTCTCTGTGGTTGTTTGGCAGCGGCCAGAGCTGAATTCAGTCCCCTCCAGCATTACACAGGCTTGTTCTCTTCTGAATGTGCTTAAATTCAAACCGTCAGTATTGCAGAAGCCCAAGCTGACTTCTCTGTTTGCAAAACACGATTTGACAAGCTGTTACCGTAGATCAGATCAGACATGTTTAAGGTGATAGAGATCATGAAACACGTATTAAATAGTTTCCTTTCAGAGGGATTTAGTGGTTACTGAGTGATGGTGAAAACATATTATAGAGATTATTAGGTTGTTGATCAGAAATCTAATGGGGCAGAAGAGCATATTTTCAATAGTGTGTCACTAAGCCCTCTTTTGAAAATCCTCTTTGTCTCTGTGTCTGTAATCAATCTTCATTAATGGTTTGGCAAAACTCCAAAAAGGCATCTGGAATGAACAGAATGACATTATAACTAATAATACAAGATAGAGATAAAGTGCATTGTCATGGACTGAATTAAGCACTGTTTGAATAGTTTATCTGGGTGTTAAGGAATATTTAAATGTCTAAAATTCAAAAAGTATTTCACAGGGGGATGTGATGTAATTTTATTCATAGGCAACAACATATTGCAATTAAATTCAGATGTTATTCTTTCTTGATTTCTTAATCCCATTTAACACACATTGGATTTACAAGTGTGACAACCATGTTCAACAATAACTTGTCTCATAAAGTGTCATGTATCAAATAGCAGCCAATTTTCAAAATATTTCAGCACCTTCTCCATTTAAACTCTGATATGATGATATAAATTTAAATTATGATACTGTGCTACTTTCCAGGTCAGGAATTTTCTCTTTTGGGTTGTGGGAGAAAAGCTAACTGACATTTCAGATAGTGTTCCCATGTAACACGATTATTATCCAAACAGGGCTAAAGACATAGGCCTATTAATTCTACAGAATTAATTCTATATAAGGACACTGAGAAAGTACATCTTAGTATAAAAGCCAGGCGAGGGTTGACTGCGTTTTGTGATATTATGTATAATTTTACAGTCAGTTGTTAAGCTTCAGGGAAACACTTGTGGTAAACATTTGATATTATTGACCTATAAGCCCCCGTATTTACATCATCTGATGCAGTTCCCCTCTGTTCTCTTTGTGTAATGATGCAAACTACTGTGATCTCAAGACACCCTATTATTTCATGCTTTTTTGTTTACAGAACAATATGCAAAGGTGTACCATAATTAGCATCTACTGCTTTGTTCTCCTACATTTCACCATACAGTTCAAATCCAATTCCCCCATTCAGATACACAAACCTTTGATTTCATAAATCTAGTTACGGGCTCTCCCCACATCACTTATTATATGTGTAACAGAGTCATGATACAAGAACATTTTGATCTCTATTGGTTGAGATTATGGGCTAGCAGTAAGCCATAATAAAGTCTAACAAAACTTTGATTGTATGACCTTGAAACAAGCTGAGAAAGTTTGTCAGATAATTGCTATCTTAACTGAGTTTCTTTTTCATCTATTCATTATTATATTCATTTATATTCATATTTTTTTTGTAAAGCAATTACATGTAGACAGTTATTTTTTAAATGAATAAAAACGCCATTCCTTAGTGACTTTAATTATTCGTAATTAAAATATAAACTTACAGCTATATTAACCCAAACACTGCAGTTATCGAGCACAGTGCAATTTCCATTGTCTCCGTGCACCAAAGCGACATGCCATACAACACACATTCAATAACCGTAATGTCAGAAAGAGTAATGACTTTATTTAGAAGTTGAAAATATATAAAGAGATGCTTTCCGTTGATTTACTTGGACAATTGATGTGGAACAAAACCACAAAAGGAGCTACACACTTCTCTTTTAAGGGTCCTTTAGGTTACTTGATCCACTGGCACCAAGATGAACATTGTATTTATGATGGTTCTCGGTTATGACAACCATGCACGATGCAGACTAATTGCTTTCGGAGCACAGGTCAAGCCATTGTGGAGTTTCCCAAGGGTATTTGGAGAGAAATAGGGTAATAATTTCCCTGTGCACTCTTCTGTAGTGTCCAGAGACCTGTTACCAACTGATCCAGGCAGAGCAAAGTAATAACCCTCCGGCAGGGTTTGCTTTTGGCTCAGGCTCATGTGAAATTGAAGGGAGGGAGAACACTGATCCGTGCAGGGATGGAATGACCTCCGAAACAAATGTCAGAGTAAGTCTTAACCCTTGAACCTCTGCTCAAATGCTGTTTTTCTGGCTCCCATGCCCGTGAGAGACATCCGTCTGTACCGAATGCATGTGCACCCAGTGCAGTGTTTTGACACCAGGGCCTTTGGTTGAGCTTGGCACGTAAGCCACGGTCGATGTTTCGCATTCTGGAACAACGTATCTGTCCTTCAGCCACCTTCGCTCCCTTGAGTCTGGACATTGGCCGTGGGCAAAGATGTGCGGGCCCTTTCCTTCCTGTCAGTAGCTTTTCTCAGATAAGCATGTGGCTGATACATCATCTTTTATCCTCCTTTGTCCTGGCTCCCTTACCTTGGATTCTGTTGACTCTAGGGCCACAATATGGAGCAGTGAAGGCGTGAAAATCCAAAAGGCCGCATTAGAATTCCATTTGAATTCCTTTGCTTCAGTGCACAATGCTATTAGGTGTGATTATTTCCGGAGTCCGGCGGACGTGCCTTTGTCGGACCATCTGTCGATCAGGGTAGCAGGCACAGTGCAAACACTTATGACAATATCACTTATGTGCCATTTGGAATTATTTTTCATTGGGTTTTCTTTTGCTTTTTTCCCCTTTTTAAATTACGTTTTGCTTCTGATGAATGCGATAGCTTAAGAAGCACAAATACGGCTGAGTGGTGCCTGCATGAATGGCTCCGTTTCCTTAACATCAGAGTCCTGGCATGAATTTATCTCCTTCACAAGCATCCGTAGGCTTCAGAGAGGAAGAAATATCATCAGCCGTCTTGATGGAAGTCTAGCTTTGTAATGATGAGTGTTGTATCACCAGGCTGCAGATGTTCATCCTGCAGGGTATCAGAGAAAAAGATAATCAAGCTTCTTGTGGCTGCCATAAAGGGAAACAACGTGGTGCGTTTAAAGCAAAATTTCTTTAATTATGACCATCCTGGTGAGGCTGGCACTGCATTAACCTGCCAGTGAGCCACTCTGATAGAGAACACACTCTGTGGGGTGTTTCAAACCTCTAATGGGGTCTTTTGGGCTAACCTTTCTTGACCGGCTGTAAGAGTAAAAACATTCTCGTGATCATTAATGTAGGACTTTTCTGATGTAAATTAAGACCTAGCGAGGCTGAGATGTTTTCTGTGAAGTGCCAACTCATCTAGGTCGTTACGAGGGTGGGAAATAATGTTCCTGAGCACATTAAGAGTCCAGTGGACACGGCTGTCCCGTTGTTTGTTCATTCGGCTAATGTTCCCGCTCATTGTGCTCCGCGCTGGTGTTCGAGAGAGAAAGTGGCAGCGCTCTGTTACCACGCTTTTCAATTAAACCATTAGCAGCCTGTGCAGTCGACTGAAAAGATTGCTTAAAATGCTGATCGAAGAAATGTAGAGGGTGAAAAAAGCTTATATATAAAAGACGTAAAAGTTTTCTCAGATTTAGTAGTGCATATAAAAAAAAAATACTATAATGCTGACCATCGTTCAGCAATGTCGCGGCAGATCAGTGCACTTGTCAAGTCTTGACAGACTGATTAATTGATGCAGGTGCTAATACAATACCGTTGGAAATTTTTGGTCGATAAGATTTTAAAATGTTTTTGAAAAAAAGTTTCTTATGCCCACCAAGGCTGCATTTGTTTGATTAAAAAATGCAGCAAAACCGGTAGGCTAATACTATGAACTATTATTACAATTTGAAATAACTTTGTTTTAGTATATTTTATTTATTTATTTTTATTCTTGTGATGGCAGAGCTGAATTTTCTGCATCATTACTCCAGTCTTCAGTATCACATGATCCTTCAGAAATGATTCTTGTAGGCTAAATTTGCTGCTCAAGAAACATTTTTTATCATTATCAATGTTGAAAACAGTTTGTGATACAGTACGGTGATACATTTTTTTTTAATTGTTTGATGAAAAATCAAGTCAAGTCACCTTTTATATAGTGCTTTATACAATACAGATTGTGACTCGTCTGGTTCTTGTGGTCTTGTGCCGATGACCGATGATGAGGTCTTCGCTGGGGATCTGTCTCTAGGGATTGTCTAGTTGACATGGTCTCCACTGACATTCAGGGCTGTAGAGGTCATCTCTAGGATCTGGGTGACCTGCAGTGACCATCTGATCTGGATACGGACTGGATCTGGGTGGCTACGGTGAACTCGGAATAAGAATGAAAGACACTAATATTAGTGTGATGCCCCAATTGTTGGTTCGTCACAATTGATGAAACTAATAGTGGTTTTACATGTGTAAATGTATTAAAGGAATGGTGGTTCCGCTAGACCAACAGAGGGCGCTATGAGAGTGCAGTGTGTTGCGATGCATCTGCTTGACTGCTGGTCATAACCCAGCGAGACGAGAGCTGACCACACGCACGTTTTTGTCCTGTCTTTATTCCACCATTTCACAGGTTAGTTTAATATATATATTTTAGGGGCAAAACAAAGCAGGGTTAGTACTATAGTTAATGAAAACCAAACAACATTTCTGTTACTTAGGAGGAAAAAACTCATTTTCATTTAGTTTAAAGTTGCAGTGAGGAACTTTTGCATCTCTATCGGCATCTCTGTTTGAAATATTAGATTGCAAGTGTGATGCCCCAATTGTTGGTTCGTCACAATTGATGAAACTAATAGTGGTTTTACATGTGTAAATGTATTAAAGGAATGGTGGTTCCGCTAGACCAACAGAGGGCGCTATGAGAGTGCAGTGTGTTGCGATGCGTCTGCTTGGCTGCTGGTCATAACCCAGCGAGACGAGAGCTGATCACACGCACGTTTTTGTCCTGTCTTTATTCCACCATTTCACAGGCCCTGTGATAGTGGTGACTGAAGATTTCTGGGAACACTTAACTGTCAGTTGATGCAGAAGTTCTGTACCTGCTACAGTTCTTGGGGGCTCGTCCGGGATTAGCGCCACCTGCTGGAGGAGTGGAGCTAATCCAAAAGAATCCGAAGACCAGTTTGCCGTGGATCCCTGCCAGGAATCCTCGCTGTGGTTTGATTGTCGCAAACGGGAGCTGGGTGGTTGGTACGATGGCAAACGAGAGGAGAAATCTGGTGAGGGAGATCAGGAAAGCACTCTGTGAACTGGCTGCTGATGAACTTTTCCTTATCGCTAAAAACATCGAACAAATTGACGAAAGGGAAGAATCACGAGTACAACTGGGGGATGAAGAGGCATGTTTTGATTTTGTTAGTGGGTTTTTGTGCTGTGAGAGCCTGATGGGAAGGGAAGATGAGGGTATGGCTGTTTTACTTGATCTAAGAGATAAAATTTCACAAATTACTCAATCTCAGCACATGGCAATACAATAAGATAAGACACATGGCACAAGTACAGGGCAAGCTCAGGGTTATTCTGATTGCATAACAGCTGACACAAACACGGATCCTAATCATACACACACATATACAACAAGCGCTGAATATCAACAGATGTTAAAGATGTATGAGGAGCTCGGCAGAAAGATTCAAGTTACGAATCCCTACGCCATGTCTCCACCATCCGGCACTCTCCCACTTCCTATTCAGACTTACCCTACTCCAGGCAGTACAGAGGACCAGATGTTCAGGAGGGAACTTCCATACCTCTCACAGAGGGAGTTTAGAGTCCATTGAGGTCAGATTGGTGACTCCACCTCTGAGATTAGCTTCAACAGCTTATGCAGACAAATTGAAGAGGGTCTACACGAACACTTTAGTGAGAGTGAAATCATCCGAGGGGTGCTAAAAATCACTAAACCTGGTCACTTCAAGGAGATGTTGATGGAAAAGGAGGATTTGACAGTGCAAGAGTTGAAAGGGCTGCTGCAGTCTCACTTAGGTGATAAGAGTAGCACTGAGCTGTTCCAAAATTTGATGTGTGCACGTCAAGGGGAAAATGAAAATCCGCAGCAATTTCTTTATCGTGTCATTGGCCTTAAACAGAAGATCCAGTTTGCTTCCAAACACAGCACTGCTGATATAAGGTATGACGCTAAGACCATACAAGAGGTGTTTCTCCATACGGTTTGCCAGGGTTTGGGGCCCAAGCATGGTGAGCTTCGTTGTGAGTTTAAACAACTTGTTGCTGCAGGAGACGTAACCGATTACATGCTTCTTAGACAGCTGGTAAAGGTTACAAGTGAGGAAGAGGAGAGACAGCGTCGGCTGCAGTCACTTCCACGACCTAAAGTCACTCATGCTCGTAGTGCTCAGATTGAAGGGGTTTCAGAAATTAAGGCAGCAGCTGCAACTACTGAACAGACTGATAAAGAGATTCGCAAGCTTATCACCCAAGTAGAAGCACCGACAAATGTAGTCAATTCACTGCAACAGGCCAAGGAGAAAGAACAACATTGTCAATGCATGGCTAAAGCACCTGAAAAGAGGAGAAGACTAGGTTGTCCCAACTGTATAAAGCAAGGAAAAGAGCAGACCTGCAGCCACTGTTTCTTTTGTGGTGAGGAGGGTCACCGGGCTGTTGGCTGCCTGAACAGACAAAAAAGGTCAGTGCCCAACGTCAGGTCAAAAAGTACACCGCAGACAGCAGTCCCTGAGGCAGAGTCGTCCTACCGTAACTATACAGTTAATGCTGGGTCATGGAGTCACATGGGTAGGACTCCAAGAAAACCACAGACAAGACAACCTGAGTACTCAGAAGAAAAGACCGTCCAGTTTGTTGGGAAAAAGTGTTTACTGGAAGGAGAAATTGGAGGTCATCAAGTAAGCATGCTTCTCGACACTGGAGCACAGGTTAGCATCATCGATCAAAACTGGAGGAAAAAGTACCTACCAACACATGATGTTCGTCCCTTATCTGAAATAGTGGGACCCAGTGCTGGTCTGGAGGTGTTCGCTATCAATGGGGAAGTAATTCCATTTAGTGGGTGGGTCGAAGCCACAGTAAGCTTACCCGGACAGGATGGTACTCGCTACTCCATCCAGGTCCCCTTTCTGGTCAGTCAGCTACAGTTGGAAAGGTCTCTGTTGGGGTTTAATGTGATCTCAGAGCTAATTACAGGACCTAGAGATAGAGAAGGCATCCTTACCACCTTGCATTCCCTTATGAGTAGCACGGGAGATACCCAAGATGATCTGGTTAAAGTGTCAGTTTGCTTTATCCGCGGAGATAAATTATATGCAGACACAGCACGGGTGAGGGTAGGACCGCAAGGTGTCACCATTCGGCCTGGTCAGGTTGCCAATGTAAAATGTAGGGTACCCCCTAATTTCAACACTGCTGACCCATCAGTCCTGTTTGAGCCAAGTGAAGAGACCTCACCCCTAGCACATCTTGACCTGGGAGAAGGACTGATTGAGATTCACAAAAGTGGACAGTCATATATAGAAATCCCAGTTGGGAATCACACTAAGCATGAGGTGACCATTCCAAAAAGAACTATACTTGGGGAAATAGCAGCTATTGTTAGGATTATCCAGACGGATCAAGTTGAATCTAACAACCCACAGGAGACTACTTCATCCCAGCCAGCACAGCCGGGGGACAGCGACACACTGTGGCATCCTCCTGTAGACCTGAATCACCTGAAATCAAGTGATCAAGCAGTTGCGAGACAACTACTTTATGAAGAGTCGGCTGTGTTTGCGCGTAACGAAAATGACATTGGGACCATCCCCAGCCTACAGATGGCACTGAGCTTAAAGGATGATATCCCTGTGCAGAAGGCCTACACTTCTATACCCAAGCCACTCTTAACCCTTTGAGCGGTACCGTCCCACATATGGGATTTTTATTTCCGTGCCCCTGGGAGTACGTTCCAAAATATGGGATTTAGAACGTTCGGTGACATCACATAACTGCCAAATTCAAACTGTGGTTTTGCATGTTCGCAAGGCATGCACTGCGCTTGTCATATTATCACAACTATGCAGTGTTCTTAACCGCATAATACATATTTTAGGTTTCAGACATTTAAATACACATAAGTACTAGTAAAAAAAAATACATTTATAGTTTGTAAAATACACACAGATGTCTATGGAAGCACCAATAACAATCCATTCAAATGTAATTTGCCGATGTGTTTTATTCATATCACACATAGTGTAAGTAACTAAGATAAATTATATGCAGACACAGCACGGGTGAGGGTAGGACCGCAAGGTGTCACCATTCGGCCTGGTCAGGTTGCCAATGTAAAATGTAGGGTACCCCCTAATTTCAACACTGCTGACCCATCAGTCCTGTTTGAGCCAAGTGAAGAGACCTCACCCCTAGCACATCTTGACCTGGGAGAAGGACTGATTGAGATTCACAAAAGTGGACAGTCATATATAGAAATCCCAGTTGGGAATCACACTAAGCATGAGGTGACCATTCCAAAAAGAACTATACTTGGGGAAATAGCAGCTATTGCTAAGATTATCCAGACGGATCAAGTTGAATCTAACAACCCACAGGAGACTACTTCATCCCAGCCAGCACAGCCGGGGGACAGCGACACACTGTGGCATCCTCCTGTAGACCTGAATCACCTGAAATCAAGTGATCAAGCAGTTGCGAGACAACTACTTTATGAAGAGTCGGCTGTGTTTGCGCGTAATGAAAATGACATTGGGAACATCCCCAGCCTACAGATGGCACTGAGCTTAAAGGATGATATCCCTGTGCAGAAGGCCTACACTTCTATACCTAAGCCACTCTTAAAAGAAGTAAAGGAGTATGTTCAGGACTTGCTTGCCAAGGGTTGGATAGTAAAATCTGGTTCACCCTATGCTGCCCCAGTAGTGTGCGTCCAAAAAAAAGACGGTACATTACGACTATGTATTGACTACCGACAGCTTAACAGGAAGACCGTTCCCGATCGCCATCCTCTGCCAAGAATCCAGGATCTCATGAACACCTTGGGTGGTTATCGCTGGTTCTCCATACTCGATCAGGGAAAGGCTTACCACCAGGGGTTTATGGCCGAAGGGTCGAGGCACTTGACAGCGTTTGTAACTCCTTGGGGCCTATTCGAATGGGTAAGGGTACCCTTTGGTCTATCAAATGCCCCGGCTGCTTTTCAGCGGAGTATGGAAGGGATGTTAGATTCCATCCGTGACGAGTGTTGCCTGCCCTACCTGGATGATGTTCTGTGCTTTGCCAAATCCTTTGAAGAGCATGTAGAGAAATTGCGAGTGGTGTTCAGTGCCCTTCGGCAGCATGGAGTCAAGCTGCGTCCAGCGAAGTGTGAGCTGTTTAAGCAGGAGGTACGGTATCTGGGTCGGCTTGTGTCGGCGGACGGAGTAAAAGTGGATCCAAAAGATCTGGAGGCTGTGAGGGTACTCCGCTACAAAACACCTCAAAACGTTGGAGATGTTCGTCGTCTTGTAGGCTTCCTGAGTTATTACAGAAGTTACATTCAAGATTTTGCTAGGTTAGCTAAACCTATTTATGAGCTGCTTCAGGCTAACACAGGAGAAATTCCATCACAAGTAGGAAGAAAGAAGGAAAGGAAGAGGGGTCCACAGCTGCCATCTCGACATCCGGTTGTGTGGGAAGACAAACACCAGCAGAGCTTGGACACACTCATTGATATGCTTACCAACCCGCCTGTGCTTGCATACCCTGACTTCGATGCGCCTTTTGTACTGCACACTGATGCTTCGGAGCAAGGATTAGGGGCAGTGCTTTATCAGAGGCAGAAAGGGAGATTACGAGTCATTGCATACGGCTCGAGAACATTATCGCCTGCTGAGAGAAACTACAGACTCCATTCCGGCAAGCTGGAATTTCTTGCACTTAAGTGGGCGGTGTGCGAAAAGTTTCGCGACTACCTTTTCTACGCCCCGTATTTCACCATTTACACCGACAATAACCCTCTCACTTATGTGATGAGTTCGGCAAAGTTAAATGCAGCGGGTTATCGTTGGGAGGGGGAACTTGCAGATTTCCAATTTGAGATCAAATACCGCCCCGGCAAGAGAAACAATGATGCAGATATGTTGTCACGTTGTCCCCTGGACATGGACCGATACATCAGGGGTTGCACAGAGGGCCTGTCACAAAGGGCCATCCAAGCAACCTGGGAGGGTAACATGATGTTCAAGAATAGAGATGTAGCCTGGGTGGCAGCGCTAAATGCGACAGCGGCCGACACAGTTACATTCCATGACCAGTTCGCACCAGCCATCAGTCCTGATGAACTGAGTAGAGCTCAGCAGGAGGATCTGGTGATTGGGCCAGTATTCGAATTGAAGGAGGCTGGAAAGGCAGTGACCCCTGATGTTCGGCGCATGGTAGCTAGTGACACAAGGAAGCTGCTAAGAGAATGGCACAAGCTGAGCCTAGAAAACAATATTCTGTATAGGAGGACAATGCAAAGGCAACAACTGGTACTACCTGTAAAGTATCGACAGATGGCCCTTCAGCAGCTGCATAACCACATGAGTCATGTCGGAGCAGAGAAAGTACTACAGTTGGCTCGAGAGAGGTTCTACTGGCCTGGGATGCGGAGGAGTGTGGAGGAGTATGTGACTCGCCAGTGTCCATGCATAACACAGAAACAGCCTGTAATCCATGGGCATGCACCAATGGGAGGAATTACCTCAAGCGCACCCCTGGAATTGGTGTGTATTGATTACTTGCACCTGGAGGCCAGTCGCGGGGGGTATGAATACATCCTTATGGTAATTGACCACTTCACCAGATTTGCTCAGGCCTATCCTACCAGGAACAAATCTGGGAAGACTGCAGCCGAGAAAATATTCAACGACTTAATACCTCGTTTCTGGTTCCCCGCAAAACTACACCATGACCAGGGACGTGAGTTTGAAAACTCCCTCTTCCACACCCTGCAGAAGCTCTCTGGGGTTGGTCGCTCCAGGACTACCCCATACCACCCTCAAGGTAATCCTGTAGAGAGACTGAACCGAACTTTGCTCCAGATGTTGCGGACGTTGACTGAAAAGGACAAACAGAGCTGGAAAGAACATCTGCCAAAGGCGATCCATGCATACAACTGCACCAAACATGAGTCGACGGGGTACTCACCTTTCTACCTAATGTATGGTCGCCATCCCCGACTCCCCATTGACTTATTGTTTGGGCTGGTGCAGGGAGAGGGGTTCAACAACCCACGTGAGTACGCTGAACGCTGGGCAGATCGGATGGCTGAAGCCTATAGGATTGCAGCACAGAGTAGCCCAATTGTTGGTTCGTCACAATTGATGAAACTAATAGTGGTTTTACATGTGTAAATGTATTAAAGGAATGGTGGTTCCGCTAGACCAACAGAGGGCGCTATGAGAGTGCAGTGTGTTGCGATGCATCTGCTTGGCTGCTGGTCATAACCCAGCGAGACGAGAGCTGATCACATGCACGTTTTTGTCCTGTCTTTATTCCACCATTTCACAGGTTAGTTGATGGGTTTATGTGTCATTCTGTATGGATGTTGAAAGAACACATGTTAGTGCGTATCAAGTGTTGGAAATCGATTCGGTTTGATAAAGTTTTGCATGTTTAATCCTGAAATGAAATCGCGATGTTCACCTCGCGATTGGAAGATATGTAGGCCCTGTGATAGTGGTTACTGAAGGTGAAGATGTTTGGATATTTTCTTAGATCAGTTCCTATAATGTTTAGTTTACTCTAAAAATGCATGTGAGCGATCAAAAATGGGTAAAACATTCAGAGAATGTCATGTTTGAATATGTATTTGATTCAGTTGAATCTAGGGAATCATGGGACACTGAATAGCATGTAAATATGCAAAAGAGTAACACAGCAATTGGCTGATGGACAGATCTTAATGGAAATGCTGTGTAATCACAAGAAAGAGACTGAAACAATGAACGGTTACATAAATAAGTAATTTATTGTTACATAATGCATATTTTGACATTGCCAGTTGTTCTAATGTGAGAATTTTGGAAAATAGATAACCCAGCGAGACAAGAGCTGATCACACGCACGTTTTTGTCCTGTCTTTATTCCACCATTTCACAGGCCCTGTGATAGTGGTGACTGAAGATTTCTGGGAACACTTAACTGTCAGTTGATGCAGAAGTTCTGTACCTGCTACATTAGCACAGATGCCATTTTTCTTATGATGTAGCAAGTACATTGGGTGTTATGGGAAGTGTTCCCGTTTGACCTAATTAATGCAGCCCAACAATCCTTTAACGGATTTGAAATAGAAATGTGAAAGTGTGTTATGTGTAAGCCAGTTTAAAGAGATGGGTCTTTAATCTAGATTTAAACTGACAGAGTGTGTCTGCCTCCCGAACAATATTAGGTAGATTGTTCCAGAGTTTGGGCGCTAAATAGGAATAGGATCTGCCACCCGCATTTGAAATAACTAGTCATCCAGTTGTTTATATCAGCTACGCATTTTATTAGTTTTGCGAATTAATATGTTTCATCGGACCGCGAAGAAACATAGAGCTCAGTGTCATCAGCATAGCAGTGAAAGCTAACACAATGTTTCCTGATGATATCTCCCAAGGGTAACATGTAAAGTGTGAAAAGAAATGGTCCTAGAGCTGAACCTTGTGGTACTCCATACTGCACTTGTGAATGATATGATACTTCTTCATTCACTGCTACGAATTGATGACGGTCAGATAAGTATGATTTGAACCATGCTGATGCAGTTCCACTAATGCCAACATAATTTTCTAGTCTATTCAATGTTGTGGTCGATAGTTTCAAATGCAGCGCTAAGATCCAGTAGCACTAATGGAGATACAACTACGATCAGATGATAAGAGCAGGTCATTCCTAACACTAATGAGAGCAGTTTCAGTGCTATGATACGGTCTAAATCCTGACTTGAAATCCTCACAGATACCATTTTTCTCTAAGAATAAACATAGTTGTGAGGAGACTACCTTTTCTAGTATCTTTGACAGAAAAGGGAGATTTGAGATCGGTCTGTAATTAACTAATTCTCCAGAATCAAGTTGTGTTTTTTTTTTTTTATTGTTTTTATGAGAAGCTTAATAGCAGCCTGTTTGAAGGTTTTTTTGAGATATATCCTAATGACAGTGATGAGTTAATAATATTCAGAAGAGGATCTATGACTTCTGGAAGCACCTCTATCAGTAACTTAGATGGTATAGGGTATAACATACATGTTGTTGGTTTAGATGGTTTAAAAAGTTTATACAGTTCTTCCTCTCCTAAAGCAGTGAATGAGAGGAATTGTTCCTCAGGGGATCTATAGAGTGTTGTCTGATGCGATACTGTAGCTGACAGCTACAAAATAGAAAGTTCATATTGATAGAAAGTTCAAAAGACCAGCATTCATTTGAAAAATAAATCTTTACTATATCTTTACTTTTATTTTTGATCAATTTAATGCATCATTGCTAAAAGTATAAATTTCATTCAGATTTTTTTTTCTCCCCATATGAAAATAACCAGTGGAGCATCACTTTACTTACCTCCATCTTGAATATTACACGGTTCTGCCAATTATTTTACATTAATTCAAAGAGATAATATTTTTTGCACTTTTTTTTTTTTGTATTTTTATGCAGTAGTAATAATAATAGTGACTTTTGTCAAGCCATTGATCATCAGTACCTTTCTAAACACTGTGTAAAGTGTATAAAATAATAGTAGATCACTCAAAAAGTTTCATTTCAAGTAATTGTAATGCTCATTTTGCTTTGGATGTACTGAAAGAGATGTTGTCTGATGGGGTGAGTTGTTAATTTGGTAATTATTTTATCCCATTAACCCATTACCACCAATATGACCAATTTGGGCCATTGTGTGGATCACATGATAGGCACTACCATGGGTTTAGCCAGTCAATATGAAGGCACTGCCACCTCTCATGTGATGCCTTGTATGAGAGCACAACAAGTAATACATAAAATAGAGACTATTAACGCTCATTTTGGTTTGTAATTTTGCTTGGCAATCATTTTGTAAAGAGGTTCTGCCTCTTGCTTAGCCAAAAACCATTGGTTCAGAAACATATTTGAAGATTCTCTGAAGCTCTCTTCTTCATAATAGCAGAGAGGCAGAGGAATGCTTTTGTTTTTCAGAGCGGTAGTTGTGCCATGCACACAGAGACCGGGTGGCATGTCTGATTTATGCACAGGTGTTAAAGTTGAGAGATAGCGACAGAGCCTACTCCATATAATTAATTCCCCGCACAGTTCAAGCACCTTCCATCGTCACGCACAGTGCTGCTCTCTCTGGCTGACCCGTGCTCTGCTCCTCTTTCACATTATTACTCTGCGCCGGTAGCATGAAACGTGTTGCAGGATTATGGCGTGCAACATCATTTTGAATTAGGTGTAGTGAATATCTTAACCCAACATGTTGCATGTCTGAGCTGTGGTGAGCGCAGGAGCATGACTTTTGTGCATGCATCTGTTCGTAAGGAAATCCAATTACGTATGTGTGTGTTTGTTTGTTTGTTTGATTCTGGGGGTTTGTATACTAGGTCTGAGTGTTATGTGTCAGATATGGCTGGTTTAGCCCCTGGTGTGTTCTGCAATGCTTGTCCAGACTGCCAGAAAAATGGTTCTTGGAGCAACATTGAAACTGAGAGGCAATAACGCAGTTGCACTCAGTGATTGATAACACCTTCTTCTATGACAGTGGTTGACATCCATGTGTACATGTACCCCAGAGGTACTGACAGGGTCCAGGGGGAAATATTTTGGTTTTGCTTTGTTAAACCAATAAAACAGAAACTATGTTAAAAAATAACATTAGGGCTATCGTGTGTCATTATATTTTAAATTATTCTGTTCTTGCCATGAATATAGCCTTTGGTGGTGACATGGCATAACACAATATTAAAGCTGCCAGTAGATTAATACTGTAGAACCATGATTATTCTTAGTATTTTGTACAGTTAATTTTTAAGGAAGGAAAATAGAGTAATGTGTGCAAGTTTTATACGTTTTCATGTTTATGTATTAAAGAGTAGTGTAATATATTTTATCTAAATATTTTATTTTAGTAATATATTTATGTATCATAACATTTATAAAATAGATTGTGTTTCATTAGATAAAGTATCAGACAATTTATTCTGACATTTATTTTAAAAACAGATACAAGCGCATTTTCAAGAAAAACATTTCACAAAAAAAGTTTGTTTGGTTTTATTATTTTTTTTAAGCATAAAGACAAACAGTTTTTAGTTTCTGGTTGTAAATCGTTAGTGGATCATGTTCATAATTGATGAATATAATTTGTGTAGGCTACAGTGAAAAATCAAGTGTTGCAATTATCTTGTATCTTTTTGTTGTCTATATTCTCTTGGTTGTTTATAAGTGTACTGTCACAGAGTCGAACTCCGTGATTCCCTCTTCCGACCATCAGAGGGCTCCCTCACCCGAATATTGACTCTTACACTCTCACACTACATTTCCCATCAGCCCCGTATCTGGCACTGATCACCTAGCCCAGCTGTAGCCCATCAGCTGGCCTATATAAACAGTCTGTTCCTTCCAGCTCATTGCGAAGTCTTGTTTTACTGCGGTTTACATTTCTGAGCGGTTTTCTCTGTTTTGCCTGCCTGTTGTGACCCTGTCTGTACCTCGTTTATGACACTCTGCTACCTGCCTTCTGGATTATCCGCCTTGTCTCTGAGTTGTGATTCATCGCCACCTGCCCCGACTTTTAGCCTGTTTACTGACAACGATTGTGTTTACCCCCCGTCACTGTGTTTGCTGGTATGTGACCATTGCCTGTTTGACCACGATTGTAATAAAGCCTGCTTATGGATCCCACTTCGAGTGATGCTTCGTTACATGTACACTCTTAAAAAATAAAAGTTCTAAAAGGAGGTTCGTGCAGTGTTTCCTTAGAAGAACCGCTTTTGGTTCCCCAAAGAACAGTTCTTAAAAATAACTTTTTTCTTAGTGTGAAGAACATTTTAATAATATAATGAACGTTTTTCCACTGTAACGAACCTTTTGTGCAATGGAAAGATTCCATGGATGTTAAAGGTTCTTCGTGGAAACAAAGATGCCAAATAAGAACCTATATTTTTAGGAGTGGATTAGTTGTGTTTGGCATTGCTTAGTACAAACATTCTGAAAGGGATCTAAAAAGTTGGGAAAGACTGCGATCTAGAGTAAGTAACAACATTGCGCTTCTGCTATCTTGCAGTAATGGTTTTTGAACTGTGATTATAGCCTTCCAAAGAGTATAAAGTATAGCCTTCCTAAAAGCTAAAATAACATTGGTAAGAGCCTACATTCAGTATCTGTAGAACGTGTGTGTGACTGAACACATGGGTGTTTGCCTTTGGGGCAGCAGGTGGCTTCTCCCTACAGATGAATTAGTCTGGACGTGGTTGTGGTCTATCACATCGCCCGAGCATGTGTAATCCCTCTGTCGCCGTGTGCTTCCATGCAAACAGACATTGGGAGGTAAAGCAAGGAGACTAGGAGAGATAAAGCAAAATACGATAGATTTCACTGTCAAATGGGTGAGGAAGTGAAATAGGTCAAGATTGAGACGTGAACACCCTAGGGACAGCTCACTTATCCAGCCATCAATCAGCTGGGCCCTGATTGGTTGTGTAGACAGGTCAGGAGTGATACTTTTTGTTGGATCGATGTCCCTGTTGTCTCTCTCTCTGTCTTAAGCAGCTAACCCACCCACCAGGTCCCCACACTGTGTCAGACGAGGGCTCCTGCTGATTCACAGGTTATTCCAGTCACGCTGTAAGTCTGCTCCATTACACAGGAGGGGCAGAGGTGTTTTTTTCCAGTGACACTTTACACTTATGACTGCTTACTGTAGCTCAATGACTGTCAGTGGAATGGATTTACACTTTAAATCCACTTCAAATGTACACATTTTTTGAAGTTATAGTAGTAGTAGATGTATACACTACTGTTCAAAAGTTTAAGATTCGTTAATGTTTTTGAAAGAAGTCTCTTATGTTCACCAATGCTGCGTTTATTTGATAAAAAATAGAGTAGAACAGAAATATTGTGAAGTATTATTATAATTTAAAATAACTGTTATCTATTTTAATGTTTTAAAATGCAATTTATTCCTGTGATGGCGGTCAGTCATTATCAATATTATACTGATTTGGTGGTCAGTTATATCAGTTATTATTGGTTCTCTATTATTATTAATGTTTCTGATTGTTGTTGAAAACAACTTCTGCTTAATATTTTTGTGGAAACAATACCATTTTGATGAATAGAAAGATCAGAAGAACAGCATTTATTTGAAATATGTAACATTATAAATTTCTTTGTCATTTATAATCAATTTAATGTGTCCTTGCTGAATAAAAGTATTAATTTGACATATTTATAAAACGTCTCTAGGTTACCACACCACTGCTGAATTTCATTCAGATTTCACACATAAATTTCATACATTCAGGACAACAAACATACTTCATTTATGCTACAAAGATCCAGGTTCAGAAAAACAGCTTTGTGGCCATTGCTATTGCCAAAAAAAACGTCTCCAGGTTACGTATCTAACCATGGTTCCCCGAGGGAACGAGACGCTGCATCGAGAATCTCTTTGGGAACGCCCCTGCGTAACCGTGTTCTGAAGCACGTGTAAACGCCTGGAGGGATGCAGGGAGTATGGCAAAGAGACGCAGCGTCTCGTTCCCTCGGGGAACCATGGTTACATATGTCAGTGTTTCCCAACCGGGGTGCCGCGGCACTCCGCTCCGCGTGTGCGCTCTGCTCAGTCAGGAACAGCAAAGTCCACTCAAAAATTGAGCCGACAGGAAACATTGATGTAGTACAGTATTGTTTCTGTCTGCAATAGCCCTACTGTGTTGTAACATGGTGTGGTATATGGGCAACTCTGGTAACGCTGCCCTCTCATTCATTGATCTGCTAACCGCTATGTTATGCTCACGTGTTCTGATAATAATAGCTTTCTAGGACTAAA
>NW_015555781.1:2135115-2136255 GCF_001515605.1 Sinocyclocheilus anshuiensis | reverse complement strand
GAAAGCCTTGGAGGCCGCCATACTCCTGGTCGAGTGCGCTCTGACCCCCATAGGTGACGGGAGGCCAGAGAACTCGTAGGCTAGTGCGATGGCCTCGACCACCCACCTACACATAGTCTGCTTGGTCGCCGGAGATCCTTTCTTTGGCGGACCAAAACAAACAAACAGCTGATCTGCCTTACACCACGGGGCAGCTCTGTGTGCGTAAGCGTACAGTGCTCTAACTGGACAGAGCAGATTAAGCCTTTCTTGGCCTACTTCCTGCAACGGAGGAGGACAGAATGCCTGAATTACTATGGGCCCTGGCGAAGAAGCGGGCACCTTAGGGACATACCCGACCCTCGGGTAAAGGAATGACCTAACCATGCCTGCAGCAAATTCCAGGCACGAAACAGAAAGTGCCTGCAGATCCCCGATCCTTTTAAGTGAGGAAATAGCGAGGAGAAAGATAGTCTTGAGCGTGAGAAACTTGACTGAAACTTCTTCTACGGGTTCAAAGGGTGCATTGCATAAGCCCTCCAGAACCACAGCAAGGTCCCATGAGGGCACCTTAGTGCGCTGTACTGGCCTCAGCCTCAGGGTGCCACGGAGGAAACGAGGGACAAGTGGGTGTCTTCCCAATGATTGACCACCCAGAAGGGCGTGGTAAGCAGCTAAGGCCGCCACGTATACCTTCAGAGTGGAGGGAGATAATCCTGCGGAGAATCGCTCCTGCAGAAACTCCAGAACTGTACCAATTGGGCAGTTGACTGGGTCTTGCAGTCGCTGTCCACACCAAGAAGTGAAAAGTTTCCACTTCAAGGTGTACTGTTTCCTTTTGGCAGGAACTCTGGACTGGAGTGTGGTCTCAACAACCTCGGTTGAGAGACCGGATGCTAAGAGCTGTGCCCCCTCAGTGGCCACAAGGAGCCCCCAACGTCGGGCCTTGACAAAGCAACCGAGGTTTCCTCCACATGTCTAAGGCACGTAAGCATCGCCACGTGACCTTGATCATGCGAAGCAGATTTCCCCTCAGGGAAAACCCCTTGGTCCTGAGCCCCCACTGCAAAGGTCTCATGTACAGCAGGCCAAAAGGTATCACGTGGGACACAGTTGTCATCAGACCTAACAATCTCTGAAACTGTGCGTGACTGGCCTTCT
>NW_015555781.1:2131789-2135044 GCF_001515605.1 Sinocyclocheilus anshuiensis | reverse complement strand
GGAACAACCGACCTGACTGCTGTAGCCTCTTCACTTGAGGGGGCGAGCTCTCCCGTGCCGTACCGTTGCCGGGCGGCAGCTGGGATTTTCGCTCATCGGAGCTCACTGAGCCCTGAAGCACAGAGGGTGGCAGGTATCAGTGGTATCAGTGGGTATCAATGAACCTCCGTGAGGGCACTGAGGAGGATTGGGCACCGTATACTGAGGTGTTATCCTTTCCTCCCAGGTGGGCTGCCCTCAGGGACCTGACAATGGTAGGACCATTTAGCCGAGGTCCTCTTAGACAAAATAACGGTCCGCAGATCCGTTTTTGGTCTAGAAGACCCCGACTGAGAGCGTCGCCCCGACCCCCGATCTTTCTGTGGAGGGGTGCGGGTTGCAACGCTCTGTTTTTGAGACTGGCGATATGAGGAGCTTGACGGCTTGGGCGTCTCCCGCTCAGCAGCCCCATGGGCCTGGGAGCGACGAGGGAGGAAACGTTGGAAAGCCGCCGCTTGCTTCTTTGCCTCCAGAAACCTATCGACGACAGTGTTGACTGCGTCGCCGAAAAGGCCAGTACCAGAGCCTGCTCGGGGCCCACTAGTGTGGGGATGACCCCGTTGAAACGAGGCGGACGAGAACCAAACTGGATTCTGTAACCTTTCTCTACAATCTGCATGACCCATTTTGAGATATTTGGTAGAAGTTTCCACGCTACCAGAAAATCTACTAAGGGAACCAGCCTCTCGAGGCTGGCCTCTGGTTTTATTAGAGGAGCCAGTTCGGTGCCCTGACTGCTGTAGCCCCTTCACTTGAGAGGGCGAGCTCTACCGTGCCGTACCATTGCCGGGTGGCAGCTGGGATTTTCGCTCATCGGAGCTCACTGAGCCCTGAAGCACAGAGGGTGGCAGGTATCAGTGGTATCAGTGGGTATCAATGAACCTCCGCACAAGCGTCTGCTCCACCACTGGCATCGCCCCATATCCCTTATCATTCAGCCCCACGATGTTCTTTTGAATAATTTGAGACTGTGGGGCTGTAAATACGGGATGAGTATAGTTTCTCCCACGATCTTGACACCTCAGCATGGAGATCGGGGAAAAACCGAAGGCCCCGTCGTGAAGGCTGTGATCTGGATTTCAGAAAACGTTCGTCTAATTTACTTTTAGGACAAGCGTCCTGTTTCTCGGCTGGCCAAGCGATATTTAATTTGGCTACAAAACGAGTCACAACCTCCACGAGCTCCTCATACGCGAGGGACTGTGGTGGCGAGTCCAGAGTCTCCTCTGCCTTCTGTTCCCTGAGAGGGAGCCGTGGATCTAGCGGTTGAGGACCGAGAAAAGGACGAGCCCATCTCGGATCCCTCTGCTAAATCCACCTGCGATCCCCACGACAACAGTCTACGCCATGCCTCGGCAACAGCGGGACCGCTGCCAGCGGGATCGCGAGCCTGGCCGCTCTCATCAAACACAGCCAGGCGAGAGCGGATCATACACAGCGAGAGTAACTCGCAGTCATGACAATCAGCCCCCTCGAGAGCTGACTGTGCATGCTCCGCTCCTAAACAAACAACACACAGATCGTGTGTATCCCCCGCTGCCAGATAGCGTGGGCAGGGAGGAACACAACGTCTGTAATGCCGTT
This sequence comes from Sinocyclocheilus anshuiensis, assembly GCF_001515605.1. Taxonomy (NCBI): domain Eukaryota; kingdom Metazoa; phylum Chordata; class Actinopteri; order Cypriniformes; family Cyprinidae; genus Sinocyclocheilus; species Sinocyclocheilus anshuiensis. The sequence continues at coordinate 2,133,421 of NW_015555781.1, read as the reverse complement.
CGCTCACCATAGACTTTTGCTTAGACTTTGACATTTCTTTCTTTGAATGCTTGTGGACTGACAGACAACAGTAAATAAGACTGACACATACACAGAGCACTACTGAAGAGCAGATACTTCCTGGTGCTCACGTCACCCCGCTCATGATGTCTCGCTGCTCCATTGGACTGATTTTACACGTGCTTCAGAACGCGGTCACGCAGGGGCGTTCCAAAAGCGATTCTCGACGCAGCTCGAGTTCCTGAAGGGGAAGTATATTTTTTTAACCCAGACAACTTTGTTCCAAACTAAATCATACATAAAAGATACATAACTTTGGCCGAATAGTAAGACAACATTGCATGTATCATTTGTGTGTCCAACAATCCAAGAATTTCATAAAAAAAAAAAATGTTGTAATCAACTAAATCTCTTTGGTTTTTGTGAACAGTCCCTTTGGCCCGACTATATCAGTCTTTTTCAGGTTCCATTTCAGTTGCTCCCCGGGTTGCCATGATTGAACAAAATGATGCCATGATGAACAAAACCAGCCCAACTGGTACTCCAAACTAACTCAATCATGTTCCAGGGGAAAATGGCCATCAAAATCGCTTCAAATTTGTGTTCCAGGGGTTCAAAATCACTTTTTGGGGCAGCGGATTTCGTTTCAACCCACAGACTAAAAAAACAACCCATGGCAGCAGTATAAAAGTAGCCCAATTCCACAGGAAAACCATGGAAAACCATTTGGCAACACTTATGCTCCCTTACAAGTTAGCTGCCTGTGTAAACAGTAGACACCAAGGTGACTAGGTACTTTTTAATGTATGTTTGAGTGATTTAAATAATGTGGAAATGTATGAACCTGATGTCACAGGTGATGTTCACTTTTCAACAAACATAAAAACTTGCTTTCATATTGCATGTTTATAATCTTATGAAAGAAAAGGAGTGTTACATAATGTGTCAAGGCTTTCTATTTTTTTGTGAAGAATATTCAAACTTTTCTTCAATCATTACTACTGTTGTCAGAGCACAAGATGCTTCATTTCACTGGGCACATCTCTTCAAGTAGCATGCTTTTTTGACATACAGAACAAGAGTGTAAAATGAATGCGAATTACACTTGTATTGAAATTCAAAACAAGAGACGAACTCATGAAGGAATACAAAAATACTTCATTTTTTGCCCACTCACTCTTTGTCAGTATATATTGAAGAGCACAGGTAATTCTCCAAGTGAGATACTCAATCTTAAAGCGATTAAAAGTTTTAGCCTCCCTAAATTATGTATGATGTTTTAAAAAGTAATAGGAGTAATAGGATTAAAAAAAAAACTGCTTCCAAGCAGTAAACTGATTGATTTGGCATGGCTGTACTGTGGACGACAGAATGTTCTGCCAAGATGACAAACACTACGGTCCCTCATCTTTCTCTTCAGTTATACACGCTCTGACGATCACACATTTCAAAACATCACTCTCATGTCTGTTCTCTTTGTACATGACAGGAGGAACATAAGTGCTTTTAGGCCTTAATAACATGCTATGTGCCACATTCGATCAGAGCTTCAATTCTATATGGCCTATATTATAAGAATACATAGAAGAATATATATATATATATATATATATATATATATATATATACAGT
>NW_015555781.1:2121258-2126355 GCF_001515605.1 Sinocyclocheilus anshuiensis | reverse complement strand
CTGCAATATAACAAAGAGTGAAAAATTTAAGGGGGTCTGAATACTTTCCGTACCCACTGTATATATATATATATATAGACTATTTTAACCCTGTCTTAATGCAATCATAAACAGTGGGGATATTCCATTTCTTCATACATTAGTCATAAGCGATGCTTTTAGTTACAAGGTTGTAGCTCATCAAAGACATCAGGCCAGCTTGAAGACCCTTGAAGACAGCTGCCGTAGCCTTAGTGTGAGGTTTCAACAAGGGATCATTATCATTTTCCGCTACTGTTACCAGCATTAGAGGACAAAGCTATCTGCAGCATTATAAAGCTTCAATAGTGTTTAACCCCTAAATGACATGAAAAATGACAAGCAAGGCTCAGTGGTTTTGATTAAGATTCATTTTGTGGGGACTTTTATCTTCAATGTAGCATTCAGTTAGAGGAGTAAATGACTTTGGCAGTGAGGCCATTTAAATATAAAACCAGATTTGAGACTTGGCCTTGGACTTGGTTTATTAAAAATAAAGAATTCACCCGACTGTGACTGAAAATTTACACCTTATCTATTTTTATATACACGCTACTGTTCAAACGTTTTAACATTTTTGAAAGAATTCTTTTATGCTCACCTACAAACAGTGATATTGTGAAATATTATTAACTAATAGATTTTATTCCTGTGACGGCAAAGGTGTATTTTCAGCAGCCATTACACCAAACGTCAGTGTAACTTGATCCTTCAGAAATCATTCTAATGACGATTTGCTGCTCAAGAAACATTTCAATAATAAAACCAGTATTTGTAGAAATTTTAAGATTTTTTTTGGGATGAATAGAAAGTTCAAAAGATTTATTTGATTCTGTTTCATTTATTTGAAATTGAAATATTTTGCAATATTGTTAATGTCTTCACTGTCTTTAAAATAAATCTACTGACCCCAAACATTTTAACAGTAGTATACAGTAATGTAGTAAATGGCATTTTAATTTAATAGTTCACTTTATATTACATATGCAGACAAATGTATAACTTCAGTCATGGCATTATTTACTTATTTGAAAGAAAAAATATTTGTCTTAAAATAAGACTGCTTTAGCCCTCGGTCTGCAGAATGTAATGGTGAACATGAGGGTAAACCAAGGTAACAAACAAACACAAAATTCAGTAGTCTGAAAATATTGTATTTTATACAACATTTAAATATACCAGTCATAACGCAAAGGCTAAGAGCAAAACAACGCCATAGCAAACAAAGTAACAGGAAACGCATGCAAGTGGTGCATTCAAGTGACTCAAGTTGCTTGGATCATCAGCAATGGTGCGAAACTGTTTAAAATTGAAAAGGGAAAAATAGAAACCGCTCTTTATTTAGATGTTGTCAACTTTTGTTTGCATCATTAATGCTTTAATATCGCACCCCCTGGAGCCACTGAAGTTCAAAATAACTCACACTATATCTAGATTTGACAGCAGGCGATTAGAGAAGTTGGTTGCCTTATTGCTGCTTTTGAAACCAACGGAGCATAAAAGGCAAAAGGCTTGACATTTGATATGATGTTCATAAGTGCTCCTCTGCAATTAACTTGTATCATAGCTGCAGGTGGTTCGGAAATGTGCCTCTTAACATCCGTAACAATGATATCAGTCGACTTGTAATCAGTAATCAGGCCAAATTGTTCTACTAATCAATGCAATATGGAAGCATGAAGGAGTGTGATTGCGCATAAGATTTTAAGCAGACTGGTTCGTGAGCATGGAGTGCCTCCTGTTATCCTGCTCATTCACCCTGAGACAACCCAACACTATTGCAGTGAGTAAGCGTTGTCTCATGTTGAATAGTGTTACATATCTTGACTATGCTTTTCAGGACAGGAAAGTACATAAGCAACCTTGATTATGATGAATCATAGTATGCCACTTTGGTAAAAAATAATGAGAGAGACATTGACAGGCAAAGAAGAGCGAGAGAAAGGATTGAATTACCCTGTTTAACAGCCATAACACTGCTGAATGCTTGATTCTGAATGGTTGACAGACATTTTGTTTAATTTTCTATATGAAGTACTTCCAGGTCTTGACCTTTTTACAGTTATATAACAGAATTTAACTATTTCAATTAGTTAAATTAGTCCTATTTAGCAAAGCAAAAAAAAAAAAAAAAATCACAGCTAATCGAATGTCACTCATTATTAAATATTTATTCAATTAATAATTATTAAATGCATTCATTTATTTTTTTTTTGTTATACATCACATTTTAGCTAGCAATGGTGGATTGGGTTATCTTTAACTAGGATACTTAATCTGTGACGCTTCTACACACAATTATGATAACCTGAAAAATGTCCATCGTCAAGTATTACATACAGGTCACAAGCATCTGTACTTGATTCTGTTCAGTCATGGCAAATATTTTTGTGTAATAACTGCTTAACTATATTTGACTGTTGTACATGGCAACATACCATTGCTACTTTTACTATGTTGCTATACTTTCATAACAAGGTGAGTTAAAATAGCTAATATGTTACTTCTTGTTACAAAAATGGTCTTGGAGTGCTTTAGTAAAACTGTTGGTTTTATAAAAGCCCAGTTTAATACACAAACACACATATACACGTATGTTATATCATACAAAATGGATGTAATGTTCCTTTGTTTTCTTAGACTGGTTGTATGTCTGTAATGGACTATTCAGTAAGTAGCCATGTGAAAATCTGGATAATATACAGTGATGTGGTCATTATCACAAAATAAAACCTTTCAGAGTGATACAAGACCCTCGCGCTTCACGTCAGGGGTTTTCTTCGCGATAATGACTGGCTGCCTGCACGTTATCTCTTAATTATAGAACATTATGATATTTTCTTTGTTTGACTTTTTTTAATATGCACCTTGGTTGACTACCGTATGCGGGCTGTACTACGTTTCCAAGGCCACCACTTCCTGTTATTTTCACCTTTGATAGTCATTGTGATCACCATGGCTGAGTGCCGCCCTCAGGTCAGCTCCTCATCTGGGTATATCAACGGTTTGCCCGGTGAGACAGGATGTTGAAGGGAAATCCGTCCTTTGCGATTCTGCCAGGCCACCATTTCACTGCGATCACATCATCCAGCCAAGCCACATTGGCATTTGGCTAATGACACCAGGCTGCCGTTTTCACGTGTGTCTGAGATTCATTGATGAGCGCAGAGGGCTGAGGTCCTGAGCTTAGCCTTGGAACGTGGCCATATGCTGGTGACGCACAGCCAATTCATTAAAGACTGGCTGTCTGCCCTGCGCTCAGTGCACCAGGCGCACCTGTGTCACTCTGAAGTGGCCTGTGCCTCACTCTGTCGGACATTCCGGACAGGAGGGATGGAGCCACTCACACAGTCACTTTACATTTGCTTGTAGTTCACTTACACTGATTATCTGAGAGGATTGCTCTGACTCTTTATGCTACTAGAGCTCCTCATAATGGAGACACAGTTCTGCTGCATAAGCAAGAGTCCAGTGAGGATATTATACCACTGACACAATGCTGGAAAAGCAATGTCAGAAAAAGCCATTTTGGACCCTTTTAGCATTGTATTAGTGGTACTTGCTAAGGGTTTAGTCATTGTCTGATGAAGACACTGTGTGCTCGAAAAGTCCACTGTGTGATAGTCTGTTATTTAAAGGGGACATTGGGTGCCCATTTTCCACAAGTTGATATGATTCTTTAGGGTCTTCATGAAATGTCTGTAACATACTTTGGTTAAAATTCCTCAATGGTCGTGTAAAACAGCACCCTTTTCACCTTCCCAAAACAGCTCTGTTCCACGTAACCCGTTTTGGTCCATGTCTTTTTAAATGCTAATTCACAGACACTATTGGAAGAGAGCTGAACTGGATGATGACATCACTGAATCATCAATGAACTGACTTTAGCTGGAAAAATGATTCTTTGTTATTGTCTTCTTGCATTATTGACATACTATTTTCCTGTTTAACACTGTAAAGCTGCTTTGACACAGTCTTTGCTTTTGACAGTATTGTATAAAGCACTATACAAATAAAGGTGACTTGACTTAACTTGACTTGACTAGCTCTGCTCACCCCACCCCTCTCTTCCTTGGAAAAGGAAAGGCAATTTGCAAATAATCATAAAACATATAAAGTGTGAGACTTACTACTTGTGGAGGTGCAGCTGGATCACAAACAGTGGGTACTGATCCATCCTTGAGTTTTAACTTTTTTAGCAAAACCTGCCTTGAATTGTCCCTCCGGACGATATATAAAAATATATATACTTTTAACCACAAATGCTTGTCTTGCACCAGCCCGACCTCTTTTTTAAATTTTTAATTTTTTTATTAATAAACATTATTCAAATACAAACATTTAAAGCATATTTTAACAATCATAAATCTTTTTTTTCGTGTTGAAACAGCATTTAAAGAAAAACAACAATACAGAGAAAAAAAAAGGTATCTTAATCTAAGTCCAAAGCAGAAAGAAGTTTCAAGGCATTTCTGTCCATCATCCATTGAAGGGATTTTGCAGATAACTTCACATCATTCTTCCATCCAGTGAAATGGGGTTTAACCTTTAAATACTTACATCTGTGGATAAAGTGTTTGCCTAACACAATCAGGTTATTTATCAAAAATTCTAAATTTTTATCATTTATAAACACTCCAACTTTAATTGAGGTCACATTCAAAGGATGCAGTGATATATCTTTAGATTGTATCCAACTTTGAAATGAAAGCCAAAATTCATGTACGAATTCACACTGAAAGAAAATATGTTCTACCGTTTCAATGTCTTTCTCACAAAATCAACCCAATTAAATTCCAGCCCGACCTCCTGCATTACATAGTCATTTTGGAGAGGTCACGTGTGACGTAGGCGGAAGTACAGACCCAGTGTTTACAAAGCGAATGTGCAACGAAAATCAAAAGCCCTTTATAAAAAAAGGTAAAACAATGATGTCAAATTATTTTGAAGTTGGAGGAGAAAATGAGATGACGTTTTTTGCCCCATACCCTCTTTCCTACGTGATTACTTAAATGGTTGAAGTCGTGGACTTGCATTGTAAAGCTAGTGCAAGATAAGCATTTGTAGTTAAAAATTATA
>NW_015555781.1:2119784-2120437 GCF_001515605.1 Sinocyclocheilus anshuiensis | reverse complement strand
GAATTGTTTCACTAGATAAGACCCTTATTCCTTGCCTGGGGTCTTGTAGAGCCCATCAAAGCTGCATTGAAACTGCCATTTGGACGGACATTCAACCCGTTGGGTCCTACTGAAGTCCATTATATGGAGAAAAATCCTTGAATGCTTTCCTCAAAAACCTGAATTTGTTTTCGACTGAAAAAAGAAAGACATAAACATCTTGGATGACATGGCGGTGAGTAAATTATCAGGAAATTTTTATTCTGGAAGTTAACTAATCCTTAAATTATAAACAAGCCCGAATACACGGGGACCCTTATTTTGAAATATCTGTACTATTGCGGGGTGATCCTTCAGATGAGAGAAAAAAACATGCATTCTTACAACCATCTAAAACATATTATATAAAGGTCATAAAGTAGACTTTATCATAATTCATCAATTCGAGTTCAGTAAGCAATCGCTTGGTATAAATGTGCGCTATTCATTGAGAATCACTTTTAAGCAGTCTGAAGCGCTATTGTGCAAAAGTGTTCAGAACACCGCCTTGTGACACTGCTACCTGCAGCGCTTTTATTTATGAAATCATAGCCTTTTGAAGTTAATAATCAGTAGGCTATATCGCAATGTATGTTTTTCCATCCACAAAATATAAGACTTCTTAAATGATAATT
>NW_015555781.1:2106594-2119036 GCF_001515605.1 Sinocyclocheilus anshuiensis | reverse complement strand
ACTTGACTTGACTAGCTCTGCTCACCCCACCCCTCTCTTCCTTGGAAAAGGAAAGGCAATTTGCAAATAATCATAAAACATATAAAGTGTGAGACTTACTACTTGTGGAGGTGCAGCTGGATCACAAACAGTGGGTACTGATCCATCCTTGAGTTTTAACTTTTTTAGCAAAACCTGCCTTGAATTGTCCCTCCGGACGATATATAAAAATATATATACTTTTAACCACAAATGCTTGTCTTGCACCAGCCCGACCTCTTTTTTAAATTTTTAATTTTTTTATTAATAAACATTATTCAAATACAAACATTTAAAGCATATTTTAACAATCATAAATCTTTTTTTTCGTGTTGAAACAGCATTTAAAGAAAAACAACAATACAGAGAAAAAAAAAGGTATCTTAATCTAAGTCCAAAGCAGAAAGAAGTTTCAAGGCATTTCTGTCCATCATCCATTGAAGGGATTTTGCAAATAACTTCAAATCATTCTTCAATCCAGTGAAATGGGGTTTAACCTTTAAATACTTACATCTGTGGATAAAGTGTTTGCCTAACACAATCAGGTTATTTATCAAAAATTCTAAATTTTTATCATTTATAAACACTCCAACTTTAATTGAGGTCACATTCAAAGGATGCAGCGATATATCTTTAGATTGTATCCAACTTTGAAATGAAAGCCAAAATTCATGTACGAATTCACACTGAAAGAAAATATGTTCTACCGTTTCAATGTCTTTCTCACAAAATCAACCCAATTAAATTCCAGCCCGACCTCCTGCATTACATAGTCATTTTGGAGAGGTCACGTGTGACGTAGGCGGAAGTACAGACCCAGTGTTTACAAAGCGAATGTGCAACGAAAATCAAAAGCCCTTTATAAAAAAAGGTAAAACAATGATGTCAAATTATTTTGAAGTTGGAGGAGAAAATGAGATGACGTTTTTTGCCCCATACCCTCTTTCCTACGTGATTACTTAAATGGTTGAAGTCGTGGACTTGCATTGTAAAGCTAGTGCAAGATAAGCATTTGTAGTTATTCTTACAACCATCTAAAACATATTATATAAAGGTCATAAAGTAGACTTTATCATAATTCATCAATTCGAGTTCAGTAAGCAATCGCTTGGTATAAATGTGCGCTATTCATTGAGAATCACTTTTAAGCAGTCTGAAGCGCTATTGTGCAAAAGTGTTCAGAACACCGCCTTGTGACACTGCTACCTGCAGCGCTTTTATTTATGAAATCATAGCCTTTTGAAGTTAATAATCAGTAGGCTATATCGCAATGTATGTTTTTCCATCCACAAAATATAAGACTTCTTAAATGATCATTAAGATGTTTGTTTTACCATTTCCTCTATTGAAGACTTTTTATGACATTAAATTTAAGAAAACCCAGAGCGATATTGCTTTATTCTTACATGTGCTCCTAAATCAATTTTACAGTTCTCACACATCTATTTTTAATTGCAAATGCGACTGAAGCGCTCGCACTGTCGAGCCCTGTCTTTGTCTGAAATATCCACCGCGTCTCTGCAGAGCACGTGGGAATGTCAGCGGGAGCAAACAGTTCTGGCACGCACAGAACGAGCAGATACAAAGTGTGTAGGGCGAGGGGAGATATTCCACTAGTTAATCTATAGCAATTTAGCAGCTACTCAGAACCCTAGCAACTGTGTAGTAACACATTTAACACTAGAACCGTCACGGGGTAAATTTTACCCGTGGCTGTTTTTAAAACGTAAATAAAATATTTTTAATAAAACATTCAAGTATCCCAATCACTGCCTTTTACTAAAATTGTGTGCTTTACAATCCCCTGTTGTTAAAAACTGTTTAGATAAAACCAGATCAAACAACGAGGCATTTATAGGCCTACCTATAAGAGCCAGCGCGGGTCAAATTTACCCGCTATATAATGCCTGTATGTTCGCGCTGTCATTTTCGTGCCGCTTATGTTTTAAAATTGTACATTGCTAGGCAACGCCTTTCACTCACTGAATTAGCGGTTATCAGTTTCATAAATAAAGACAAAATGAGTAAAAGAAGGTGATTTATGAATGCTGAAAAGATATAAGAAGCACCAAATGCCATGAGCGATGGAGAGTCTGATGGTAGGGAGATAAAGCGTCCTGTCGGCTCAGCATCTGACGGCGATCAATATATCATATTTAGACGTTTTATCCTAATGTTACTCATAATTGTTCAAAATTTGGATTAATTATTTAATTTCTGTTTTGCCATTTCTATCGTTTTGTAACATCAAGCCAGCAGAGGGAGCCCTCGCCCGAGTATTGACTGTTAGCACTCCCTCTGCTTTCTCTGCAACCACTTCCTGTTTAGTGGCCATATTAACCTGGCCACCACATAACTACCTTGTGAAGTATTGCCAGTTTATCCTGCCTTATTGCCACGTGTATGACCTGTTTGTTCGTTTTGACTTCTCTTTTGGAATACCCCCCCTTTTGCCTGTTTGCCTGGTTGGACTGCCTTACTGTGTTTTTGACCCCATTGCCTGTTTTTACTGACACTGAGTTTGGTATTGTTGGACTGCTTCAATAAACATCCACATATGGATTCTTCCTCGGCTTCCGCCTCACCCTCTTTACACATTTATTGTTTGCTTCGGTGTTGCTATTTATTCTAGTCTGCCTGTTTCCTGAAGAAAAAAAATCCGTCCTGATGTAGGCTAATGAATAAAACCTTTTTTTTTTTGATTACCGAAGTTTATTGGTGTTCTTCTTGTATAATTCAAATTATAAATGATATAACTAAACAAATTAATAATTAATTAGGTGAAGCTGTGCGCTTGAATTTGTCATCGCATCATTTACTTCTAATTCTCGTTGTCAGTGCAGGCTTGTTTAGCTTAATATTGACTGTTATGAAAAGTGACTAGTGTAGCCTGCATAAAAAAGCCTTGAACATAAAACAACAGGACAAAAATATAGTTGATGACTAGACATAATCATTTCATGACTCTAGAAACTTCTTTGTGAAGACAGTAGCATAATACAGTGAAATAATATGTTCTTTAGCCATTCAAAAACAGATGTCATGTGCTTGGGTAAAATGTACCCGCTGGTGCTTTTAGGTATACAGCGACCCCTGGCGGTTCTAGTGTTAAAACACTCAAGTCACCTTAGCAGTGACCCAGAATGCCTTAGCATCTATGTAGTAATATGCTATAAACCACTCAGAACACTTAGCAACTCTATGGTAACATGCTAAAAACACTTTGACACTTCACTTCAGTAGCTGCATAGCAATGTTAGAAGCTACCCAGAACATATTAACAGCTGTCCAGGGGTGCATTTCCCAAAAGCATCGTTAACCAACTATGGTCGCAAGTTCCTTCGTTACCAACATAGTTCAGTGGTTCAGTGTTTCCCAAAACCATAGTTCAAACTACAACTCTCGACCTGTGCTTAGAAGCATAGTTTCTTGTTAGTATGACATGGAAATAGATCATGCCCTTGGCCACAATAAGCAAAGCTAACATGTAGTACAATCTATATCTTTCATTCCATTTAAATATATTCAATCTCTATATTAGCGTGTCCTCAGTAAGTGGTGTTTTTGAAGGGAACCCCGGAGCATGATGAAAGAGGGAAACTCCGATGAATCAAACATCAAATTAAGCAAAATGACTGAATAAAAAAACAGGTAAGTAGTCATCAGGTGCCATGTTCTTTAAAGCAGCATTTCAGAGATCTCGAATCAATGAATTAGTTGTTATTGAAGTTATTACTCCACCACCTGCATATGTCATCATTAACGGATGTCTTATATTGTTGAACCAACGTGGTTCAAAAGACGGAGGTGCAACCATGTTCGGAAAACAGACGTGACTAGCTAGTTTCTACAGCCACCATCATACTATGGTGATTAAGCAGCGGGCTATGTCATTGTACGGGAAAATGCACCCTAGAACGTCTTAGAAAACTGCATAGCAATGACAGTAGGCAGTTTGATTACGCTAATATGACTGGACCTTAAGGCAGTGAGCACAGGCAGGCACCACTCACATTTCCTGCAGAAAATGTATATCTAGTTATTTTATTTTGTTGTGACGTTAACGGAGCATTTTTCAAAGTTAGCACAGAAGTTTTGCTTACTCAGAAGTATTCACAGAGCAGAAAGAATAAAGGTTATCTCTATTAACCAATCATTTTCCTGCCTGCCTTAAACACTTTAGAGGAAGTAAAGCTGTGAGCTCAGAAATGGCCCGGCATTAGGAGATATGTCCACCTGTATATTTTTGGTACTGCTGAGAGTGCAACTATTCACTGGTCTGTAAATTGAGATGGTGAGCTAAGTGAGACGCTGCATGGGCTCTTTCACTCATAAGGCTAAATGCAATGTGCAGTTGTCAGGTTCATCTGCAGAATGGATGTGACCAACGCTGGCTTCTGTAGCCAGTAATTGCATTTCACTCTTAAGTCATATTTACAGTGAATGCCCGTAAGTACTCAGCACCACAGCAACAAATGTAAGAGGAAACCATGATATATATATGACCACAAAGGTGCACTTTATTTCCAAATCAATTATGAATCAATTATGGGGAAATACATTCCTTCCAGAACCAAACAGACATTTCTGCTGCCCTAATGAATGTTTAAACAGTTGCTGACTGAACTAAAATACCATGACTAATATTTACAAAGTTATTTTATTATTTCAGCACTTTTCACTCTTTTTTTTATTTTGCTGAGAATGTGAAAAAGGTTTAAATGTTTAAAACAATTGTTTGCCCCCATGATTTATAGGTGTAAGTTACAGGCATAGTTCATTGAAAAATAAAAAGCAATTTTGTCCATGGGTCAATTATTACCATGCTAGCTCCAAAAAGGACAAGAAAAGTGGTCCATATGACTCTTATTAATAATAACTCCTATACACAAACTCTAAAATCACATATTTTCTAATCATGACATGTCAAAATTATGAGATTCTAAATCATAATTATCTGTTAAAAAAGGTGAAAATATAACTTACTAAGTCATAGTAAAAAGCTAAATTTATGAGATCATAATGACCAAAAGTCAAAATATGCACTTAAATCATAATTATAAGTCAAGATTGTGATAAAGTAATAATTATGGCAAACGTTTAAATTGAGATATTATAATATGAAGTCATTATGGTCAAAAGGTAAAATATTATTAGATAAAATTATGAAAAAATATATACTTTTTAAATATTTTTTTTCAATACATTTTTAAGTATAACTTTTAATCTCATAATTTCAACTTTATGTAATGAACTAAACTTTTAGTCATAATTATTAATTTTTATTTCATAACTATGACTTACTATATTGTGTCATAACTTTGATTTTGTGATAATTATGATTAATCAAAGCATAATTTACATACAAACCAGCACCATAGATGCCATATTTAATTTGAGAGCTGCCACACAGGTGAAAATTATCTTAATTTAGGTAATTTAGCACACAAAGCTAATGCATTGCTTCAGAAAATAAGACTGAATAAAGTCTAATGAAGTACTTTTATGCATTTGTAGTGATTATGTGCTTTTTGAATGACCTGTCATTACCTGAAAAGATCTATGTGGAAATTAAAAAATCTCCTTCCATGTTCCACTTAAAAAAACACACAGATTTGGAATGACATGAGAATAATGACACAATTTTCTTTTTCGGGAGAACTATCGACCCAAGTAGCGTTACAAACCCTGTTGATATTCATCTCCTTCCATGTTCCACTTAAAAAAACACACAGATTTGGAATGACATGAGAATAATGACACAATTTTCTTTTTCGGGAGAACTATCGACCCAAGTAGCGTTACAAACCCTGTTGAAATTCCAGTTTGTAAAAAAAAAAAAAAAAACCTTGTAAGAGCTACAAGTGAATGCAGTTATTAATTTACATTTGTTTTCGCTCTCCAACTGGGAAATTTGTCTTTAGCTTCAGCTCAGTTGTTCATTTAATAGCTTAACCTGTAATTGTTTCCTCCACACTATCAGCCGTGGCCTCAGATTACCTCTTGTTCTGGTGCCAGGCAGAGATTGTGAAGTTGTGGTGAGTTGTTAAACTTTTCAGGCCATCCGTTCTTATTGAGACAGCTCATTGCCCTCTTACTATCTAATTGAAGAGTGGGTGAGCGATGACTTACAGTAGAGACTTTCGACAGACAGTCTGCCAAAGGGAATACCAAGGAAGGTAAATCAATATCGATAGCAACTGACTCAAATTAAAGGAGCTGACAGCAACTGCTAAACATTCTGGGCATGGTGCTGCTGGATCACTATCACTGAGATTTTTAATAGTAGACAGTCAATATGTGCTGCATGGAAACCATGACGTGAAGCTTAGGTATTGCATGAATATGATCAAAGCCAAAAGTACCGTATGCAGTGCTGGGGGACACTATATTTTCTTTGTTTCAGAGGATCCATTTACCCATAACAGAAATCTGTTTGCAATGTGTTATAGGTGTCAAATCTTTATTTTGTCTTTTCTCGGTTAACAGTAATGAGGCGACTGAAGCTAACAGCCTTGGGTTGGGTAGAGTCCTCATCAAAACACTATAACTGTTCAAAAAAGTTTTCAAACAAAACGGCATTGCTTTCAATGTTAGTTTAAGAGTTTTCACGCTGTGTTAACTCTGGGTCACCGTCTTTTTAAAACATAGGGTTATAGCATCTTTTAACACTTTCACCGCACTTTTTTTAAAGCATGTTTCATACTTGTAAAATGTTAGAACTGCTTTTAACCCTGTGTTTTGAAACCCTGCTAACGATGAATTGCAGTGCTAGGTATACAGTGTGAAATGATGTGGTACAAGTAATTTACTCATCCTCATGTCATTAAAAACCTTTCTTTAGTTAGAATTTAATTTTGCTCTATTGTGGATGATACTGTTTAAGATCTTCCATGTGTCTGAAATATTGGGTTCATTTTGAACAACAATTAACAAAACTTACAACGTAAAGTAAACTTACGACAGCCGCAGGGCATTACTAGTTTCTCACACTGCGCTGGTGTGATCTTGGCCCACTCTTCTTCTAGTCTCTTCCATAGTTTGGTAACTGTAGTGGGTTTCTTAGCCATAACTTTGTTGCCAATGATTTTCCAGAGATTTTCAGTTGGGTTTAGATCAGGACTCTGGGTTAGCCATTTCATTATTTCAGTATTCTTCGCTTCAAGGAACTGCTTTACCCGTTTTATAGTGTGACAGGGAGTACTGTCTTGCATGAAAACTACAGGCTGATTGGTAGATGCTTGTAGGGAAGGTACTGCATGTTGCTGAAGGAGGTTCTGATAAACATTTGCATTAAATCTGCCATGTATCTGTATAAGAGGCCCAACTCCTGCTGCAGAAAACATCCCCCAAACCATGACACTTCCTCCTCCACCTGACTTCTTTACACACTCGGGGATCAGTCTTTCCCCAGTTTGATGCCGAACTAAATGTTTCCCATCTGGCCCAAATAAATTAAACTTGCTCTCATCACTATAGTGAACTTTGGACCTGTTCTCTCTCCACACAGCATGCTCCTCAGCAAAGGTGAGTTTATCCTTTTGATTCTTTTTGCTAATGAGAGGCTTGGTCAACTGCTAAATTCAAATGTGCTTTTCGCTCTTTGGCTGGCACTGACGTCATAGCTGTGTGGGCGGAGTCGGCATGGGGGAAAACAGTCATTTCCCCCTCACTGGAAAAGCATGGTGTTGACTCAGAATGGCCTACATAAAATCATTTCTGCCGCTCGACAGAGCAACATACGTATAAAAAATAAGCCGTGGGTTGGACTGTCCGCACGGTATCTGTGACTGGACAAACGACCCAACGGAATGGTCAGAGGTGTCCTTTCCTGACATTTTTTGTTAACGTTACCTAATTGAGCAAGAGACAGCTTTCTACAAGCCTATACGAGATGGCTTGTGAAAGTAAACATTTGTCGTTTTGTTTTGCTTAATTTAATAAAGTGATAAAGACTTGAGTAAAAGCCTGTCGTACTTTCTTATTGATATATTAAAAAGATTTTTAACATTGACAAAACAGGTAACATTAATGTCCACTGAAGTGCCTTGAAATGCGCAGCTTTATTCTATGAGGTGTGTGCTGCGGCTGCCTAATCATTTTCAGAAATACATGCCGTAAAATAAAAAGATAACATGAAAATATGTATATAAAATACCAAAAATGGTTATTGGTTACTATAGTTAAAACATGGTAA
Source organism: Sinocyclocheilus anshuiensis (assembly GCF_001515605.1). Classification (NCBI taxonomy): domain Eukaryota; kingdom Metazoa; phylum Chordata; class Actinopteri; order Cypriniformes; family Cyprinidae; genus Sinocyclocheilus; species Sinocyclocheilus anshuiensis. The sequence goes on along the minus strand of NW_015555781.1, from coordinate 2,110,821 downwards.
AAACAACATGTTTAGCTACACTAACCATAGTGTATATGGTTAAAAAAACTGTGGTTATAGGCTACAATTGGTAATAAAAACGCCAAAAAAAAAACCTTGGTTAGCCTCCTATACTTTTACTATAGTAATACCATTGCTAATTTTCGTAAGGGATTGTGTATAATAATATGAAATAAATGTTTTAATAGATTATGACATCACAAAATACCAGGGAGTGAAATTTATTTGATTGTGATGCGAAGGAGGGTTACTGTAAGCCCCATCAGAAATGGGTTGTGGTGCAGGGGGACGGGACTAATGACAGATCATTGCAGGGCAGTGTAGCCTATCTGTGCTACCCGCTCAGTGCTACCTCCGGTAGTCCATCTGTTTATCAGTCATATACATCTTCAGATCAGGTTTTTTAACTTATTAGAGGTACAGAACGCCACACAGCAACTTTTCGGCATTGCACCAAGCAAAAATCAATCGAAATCATCACAAAAAGTAAAGATCAAGCACCTAACAAGGTCTCCGCGCATTAATTTGAATGGTTTGTTTTCCCCCACGGCATAAACGGTTATGACGTTTTTGTGGGCGTTCCCAGCAATGCTGAACAAGTCTATAGATCTGATTCTCTGAACTGTGGCACAAACAAACATGGTAGCGCTCATCACGCATATAGCTCAAATAACGCGGTCATTATAAAGGTGTTTAAACAACAAAACACATTCACTTACACATATTTGACAATCGGAATATCAGATTTTTCATGCTATAGTTAACAAGTTTGTGAATATTTTGAATAAAAAAAGAAAAAATGACATAAAAGCAATACATCAGTCATACAGTGCTGTTGTAGCTGCGGTGGGTCACGTGACAAGCAGTGACGTGTCGCCATGGAAATAATAAAGTGATACGTTCTAAATAATGGTCGCCTTGAAAAACTCACATGTGAAAGGGTAAAACATGCAGAGACAGATCCATACCCTCTTCAGCACTGAACTGGTGAGCAATTCCAGCTGCAGTGTTGAACCGATTCTCCATTGAGAGTCTCTACATTATCCTGTCTTCTCGTGCATTTTTCTTACGTGGATGACCAGCCTTTTTGGGTGACTCGAATTAATTAGTGTCATTGTAAAGCTGCAATATTCTAGAAATCACAGATTTGAAATGACCAACTTGTCTTGCAGTGGCTGAAAGGCCTTCACCTTTGGCCTTCATCTGGACTGCCTCCTGATGCAGCGTTTCAGTCACCTTAGAGTGGCCCGTCATCTTGCAATCTCAGTGAAAATTAGAGGAATGCTGCTAGTTAAATTGGACTTGTCATATAATTAAGGAAATTAGCACCAAATACCAGATTAACACCAATAACTTGGAGGTATTTGTAAGTGTTCTCTCATTTTGATCAGAGTTCTTTTTCAAATATTGTATATTTACTGTGCTTCAGAATACAATTAATTTATGAAATATGCTTAAAAAACTGTCCTTCTACTCCAATTAGGATAACTTCAAATAGGACTAAGCAGTGACCTTGAAATTTAGGAAATTATAGGTTGTCCTCTAATTCTGATCTCCAGTGTGCGTGTGTGTGTATAGAATTTAACAGTTTCTAACACAAACTATTAAATAACCTTGACCAAAATAACCAATTTTCTATTTACACCATTAGTTAGTCAAAAATTACATGATCAAAAATATATTTTGGGGGTTTTTAAAAATAGGCTTAGCCTCCCATCCAGAAATCTCTAGTGACATGTACCTGCATGCTACTACTAAATGCAAATAATGATAGATGCTTTTCACAGTGTAAACAAGCTGTTTTTTGTTGCTATTTTTATTTGGCACAAACAGAAATTTACACTTTTTTTCACTTGTTTAAATATCCACTGCCAAAATGAAAACGTTAAATGGAGTGAAGAAGATTATTCACCCATTTTACGCATTTGCCAAACTCTTTGTGTGACTTGCATTCCATTGATGGTATAAATTTTTATCAGTTCATGCTTTCCCCGAAAACTGAACCCATGACCTTGGTTCACTTTGATAACATTATGTTGTTTGGGATGCAGGAGTAACAAGAGCTAAAGCAGATATACATAGTAGCGTTTTCACAGATATACACACAGTTATTTAAACAGGTTGCATGTCTGTTACAAGCTGTATTTGCTGTATTAAATTTTCTGACATCAAAAATACAGTATGTATCAAAAATACATCATGCCAGGTAGTGTGTTTTGGACCCTCTACACTCCAAACATCCAAGCTTCCTTCCAGAAGAAAAGAAAGTCTGCATCTGTTAACACCGTGCTGGGCCTGTTTAACCATTATACAGCTATGGCTGAGAGGAGAATGATGGATGGGGATTTGTTTGTGCCCCAGTAGGCATCCTAACAGTGACATTGCAGGCACTGCATATTTCATCTCGACATGGAAACATTCTGTGTAGCACAAGTCTGTAAGGAACTTCTTGATGCTGAATTTGTTTAAGGACTAATACTGCTGGTCTTTCTCATGGCATTTAACAGGCTTACTTGAGATGCTGCACTCGTTATATAAAGTTATATAAAAACTCGTTTTTTTAAGTTTTCCTTGTTAGCCAGCTAGCTTATCTTTGATGAGTCTTGTAACTTAATTTAAAACACTGGCTGCCTTTAAAAAAAACCTTTGAGTTCAAAGTGTGCAACACAACAACATTTCCCAAAGGAAAAAGCATGCTCTATTTCATAGTAGGCCGTGCATTACATTATTTCTGAGTGGTAAAATGGATACATATGGAATTTGCTGGAGCACATGACGTATGGACCTGTTTATATGTGCTGTGCGCCGTGTTTTGTTTCTTTCTCTTGGGCGAGATACATCTCATAGTGACCCATTAATCTTCTGGAGAGTGGTAATAATTGCTGTCTTGCCTCCTCACAACATGTCTCTGGCACTCAATACTTCTTGTTTGATGTGAAAATAATTAGTGGGGACCTGAAGTTCATGAGTCTCTTCAGCATCTTTCTACCATGAGAGGAGCGGTTATTGTAATCACTAATCAGATACCTAGACTTGGTTAGCAATGGTCAAAACAACTAATTGCAGGTGCTTTCGATTAGGCAAAGATGAATTAAAGGGAGGCATGAAACTCATTTTCCTTGATTACTGTAACAATAATTAGGGGTGTCAGTTTTTCAGGAATTTACTGTAATTAACTTGATTAATTGTTACCACAAAACATGTTGAGGACTCCAAATTAGGGATGCTCATATTGTCCGTTTGTTCTAATGAGAGGATTTACAAGTGTGCACAACACAGAAACACTGAACAAAACTCCAGCTTTGAGTGGTGAGTGGATTCTGACTTAACCACCTCTGATTGGCCATTGCGTTCATTATTTCAGCAGAACTGTCTGTGATTGGCTACAAGGCTCAACACTGTTTTCTGCTGCGGAACAGGCTGCACTCCACAACAGGTCGACATGTTAATTTTTTAAAATACATAAAGATCAAGTTGTGCACTGAGGTAGTCCTGCTGTTAATTTTTATGTCTGATGAAAAAACATGCGGTTCTTCAAAGCGCATAGAAGGATTCAGTGTGTTTTCATTTTGTCATCTTAATTTGTTAATTATTTGAGTGAAAAATATTTAGTGTAGGCCTATTTATTTTATTCTTATTTATATTATTTTATTCTGTTTTTCTTTGTTCTCAGAGGAGCTGCATGTGCATGATAATTTGACTGTGTGAATTCAGGTTCTGTTGTTGTGTTGTTCTGTATCCTGCTGTATTTATGTTAAAATAAACCAGTGAAAAAATTATATTTTTGTATTTTTAATGGGTCACAGACTCTCTTCCATTATTTTATTTATTTTATTTTATTTTATTTTATTTAATTTTATTTAATTTAATTTTATTTTTTATTTATTTTATTATTTTATTTTATTTTATTTTATTTTATTTTATTTTAATTTTATTTTATTTTATTTTATTTTATTTTCCAGCTGTATTTACTCTGTGCAACTTATAACAACCAAGTGAAAGATATAACACCAATATGTCAGGAAAAAAATAAAAAATCAGAATCACTGAGTTTGTAAAAAGATCACCCCCTCCTAAAAATCTTTTGTAAACTCAATCATGTGTAGCTTATCACCTTCTCAGTGGCACACAAAGCCATTTGACTTTCACTTTTGTAAACTCAATCATGTGTAGCTTATCACCTTCTCAGTGGCACACAAAGCCATTAGACTTTCACCTGTGATCAGC
>NW_015555781.1:2098094-2103329 GCF_001515605.1 Sinocyclocheilus anshuiensis | reverse complement strand
ATGTGGATTGTATGGGAGGTTTGCAAGAAAAAAGCCACTCCTCAAGAAAGGCCACATGCAGTCACAACTGAGATTTGCCAAAACGCACCTTGAAGTTTCTGAGGCAGATGAGACTAAAATTGAATTAATAGGCCTCAACACCAAATGATATGTCTGGCGGAAATCCAATACAGCTCACCATCCAAATAACAGCATTCCTACTGTAAAGCATGGAGGTAGTACTATCCTGTTATGGGGTGTTTCTCTGTAGCAGGGACTGGAGCACTTTTCAGGATAGAAGAAAAAATGGATGGGGCAAAATACCGTCAAATTCTTGAGGAAAATCTGCTGCCCTCTGCCAGAAAGCTGTCAATGGGAAGAAGGTTTACCTTCCAACATGACAATGACCCAAAGCACACAGCAAAACTGACCACACAGTGGTTGAAGGAGAAAAAGTTGAATGTCCTTGCATGGAATAGTCAGAGCCCACACTTAAACCCCATTGAATATCTGTGGAATGACTTGAAGACTGCAGTCCCCAAATGGTCACCATCAAATTTAACTGAACTTGAGCAGTTCTGCCAAGAGGAGTGGGCAAATATTGCAAAGTCTAGATGTGCAAAGTTAGTAGAGACATATGCCAGATATCATTCTTATATGATGATTTGATGCTTAAGAAACATTTGTTTTATTAATATCAATTATTATTTTAATTATAATTAATTATAATTAATAATAGTTATTATTTTCAGGATTCTTTAATGAATCTATTTGCAACATTTATTTGTCTTTACTGTTAATTTTGATCTATTGGATGCATTCTTGCTGAATAAAAACTTCTTTAAAAAAAAAAAAAAAAATCTTACTGACCCCAAACCTTTGAATGGTAGAATACTTAAGTGAGTATTTGTATTTTCTTCTTTTCTTTTAATAGTTACATCTTCACTGTACTTTAATGCAATTTGCTCAGTAATATCAGTATAATTTCCTTTATTTACTGTAATTGTATTCATTTATTTATTATAAATAAGGTTCAGATATGATGACTTATTGTATGGATCATACAGTTTTGTTTAATTACATATTGTGTTTAATTGCATAATTCTAAAATGATAGCATTCTGTGCCAGTACAATGTATATTGTATATTTATACTAGTCAGTCACAGCGTAGCATCCTCTTGGCAGACCTTCATGTTCAGCAGACCACCCATCTCAACTCTTTCCTACATAGATCAGTTGCAGCTCATGAACAGTGGAGTTTATCCCATTTTAAATTTGAAGAGAGACTGTTCACTACATGACCCCAGGCCTCATGGTGGCTTTAATGGTATGCCAAAGGTTTATGAGTAGAATTCTGATGTTGGCCATCGAGCGGTGGTGAGTTTAAAGCACAATACAGTTGAGCTTTACGGTTGAGACCCAGTGGAAATTGATGGTGGTGAAACTGGGCAGTTTATGGCGGCACAGAAGGTCACACCCTCAGATGCTAGTTTTAGAATGGGAGGACAACCTCAGGGGGTAATTTACAGAAAGACAGATGGCAGGCCAGCTGCTTAGTCACTTCCTCTGAGGGAATATCGGCAGGTTTGACAGGTGTCCATGCACAGCAGGTGCTCCTGGAGTGTCACAGAGTGTTTGCAGTTCCTATAATGCAAGCCTTTTTGATCATTCCATAATCACAAACGTTGCAAATACAGCGTATGTAATAACACTAGAAAAGCCGGATGCAGAAAAGATGACATGACAACACGACAAGCACTCTATATTTTTATCACTGGTCACCCTATATGATGCAGCATTTCATAAAACAGTATAATTTGTTTTAGCAGAATTGAATGTCAAGCAGCTGACAGGTCCATGGCTTGACAGATCCATTAAAGATTTATTTCAGTGGTATCACACGTTGACTTTGTATGCCTTTATTACATTTTGCAGTCAAAAGATTTCTTGAGGATGACGTTTTTGTCATTTGTGCAAACTGTGAAGGCTATGGTTTTAAGCATATTGTTTTTTATTAATTAATTTTCTCCGGTCAGAGGAGACTTTGAAATGCTTGAAAAAAACTTGTATTTTTTGTATCATAAGCATGTATTCCCTGTTTAATGCAGATAGCATCTCCTTCCATTTTGCATTATTAATTTAGGCAAAAGCAGCTGAATTGAATTATCAAATTTTGCTGCTATTTAATCATCAAATTTTTTTTATATTCAAAATCTCTTTCAGAAGTTCTTCAAAACCACCCATTACCACTGTGTGACTCCAGATCAGAAAGCAGCACGACGCAATCCCATCAGGAAACGTATCTCTGATTCCTCTACACAGAGATGGTACTGAATATAATTAAGTATTTGAAAATCTCTCAAATTAATCAAGTCTAGCACACCTGTATCCATAGTAGGTTTTCAGGGACTTGTTAGTTGTCTTGTCTAGGGATGTGCCTGAGAGTAGACTAGCTAAATGAGATAATTAAACCTCAGGGTGTAACTGATGAAACCACGGGTGGAGGAACAATCTGAAAAATTGGGGGGAGTTTTTGGTCTGCCTCATGAACATTAATTAGCTGATGTAACATTCACAAAGTAGTCCTAAATGATTCGCTGCGAGGCAGGTAGTGGGCGCTGGCCTTATTAGGATTACCACTAACCACTTGCTCATTTCTAAAAGATTTCCAAATGGGGGACACGTCCTCCCAAGTTATAATGGTTGATGCACCCCTGTGTAAAATCTAGGGCTGCCCCCTAATAGTCAACTAACCTTTAATCGACTAGAAGAGGCTTGGTCGACCAAAATTTTATTAGTCGCTCAGTCGCAGAAAAAAAACAATCCGTAATGGACAGATCTTTAACGGCTGAATTTGATGGTAATACAGTACATCCAAACACTCGCCTATCATTCATCGACCTCAAATATGACTTATCATCTGAAGTAGTAGCAACTTTACATGGCCGCTCAATCTAATGTTAACCTACAAAAATGTGCGCTATTCAAATGTCTGTGCGGAGTTTGAAAGCTGAACAGTAGCGTGCTCACAGCATGACAGATGGAGGCGCCAGTGCAGTCACTTGCTCTTAAAATACTCCATCATTTTGGTCATACAGATAAGAGTAATACATCTTTCAAATCTGTAAAGCCTCTACGTTTATTTGTGTGCACTCACTATAACAACAAAACATTGCGCTTTTGTAAAATAATGGAAGCAAACAGGATGCGCTTTCTGCCATCTTGGCCTATTTGAACTTGAGCACGAAACTGTGTATACTTGCCTTACAGACATGAAAAATATATCTATAGAGAGTGAAATGGCTACTTTCAAATTAAACAATTAAAATCTGAAAAAACAAATATTCTGAGATTATGTAATCCGTATGAAACTTGCATGCAGGCGCATTCCTTAACCATGCAGCCGTCAGCCACAGTATCACATCAGATAACGCACTATACATAGATCTCCTGAGGAACAATTCCACTCATTCTCTGCTATAGGACAGGAAGAATTGTATAAACTTTTCTGGCTGTTATTAAGCATCTCATTAAAAAAAACACAACTTAATCCTAGAGAATTAGTTAATTACAGACCGATCTCAAATCTCCATTTTCTGTCAAAAATACTACAAAAGGCAGTATCCTCTCAGCTATGTTCCTTTTTGGAGAGAAATGGTATCTCTGAAGATTTCCAGTCAGGATTTAGACCATATCATAGTACTGAGGCTGCTCTCATCAGAGTTACAAATGACCTGCTCTTATCATCCGATCGTGGTTGTATTTCTCTATTAGTGCTACTGGATCTTAGCGCATTGTTTGCCACTATCGACCACAACATCCTTGTGACTACAGAATTATGTTGGCATTAGTGGAATTGCATTGTCATGGTTCAAATCTTACTTATCTGACCGTCATCAATTCGTAGCAGTAAATGACGAGATATCATATCGATCAGTACAGTATGGAGTGCCACAAGGCTCAGTACTTGGACCATTGCTTTTCACACTTTACATGTTACCCTTGGGAGATATCATCATCGTAGCAGTAAATGACGAGATATCATATCGATCACAAGTACAGTATGGAGTGCCACTAGGCTCAGTACTAGGACCGTTGCTTTTTACATTTTACATGTTGCCCTTGGGAAATATCAACAAGAAACATGGTGTTAGCTTTCACTGTTATGCTGATGATACTCAGCTCTATATTTCTTTACGGCCCGATGAAACATACAAATTTGCAAAATTAACGGAATGCATAGTTGATATAAAAAACTGGATGACTAGTAATTTCCTACTGCTAAATTCTGAAAAAACAGAGATGTTAATTATTGGACCAAAAACCCCCGCATGTAATAACCTAAAACACTGTCTAACACTTGATGGCTGCTCTGTCAATTCCTCGTCATCAGTTAGGAACCTAGGTGTGTTATTTGATAGCAATCTTTCCTTTGAAAACCATGTTTCTACCAGAAAGACTCAGGAGGTGAACATAGAAGTATTTATTTACAAAACCAATACAAAGAACAGAATTATTTTGGCGTAGGCCCCATCCGTAGCTTGAATCAGACATTGTAGATTCCAGCTATTCCTGCCAAAGATGAAGGCAGGGCGGAGCCTACCCCCAAAGAAAGAAGAAATAAAATCCCCACCAGACGAAGTATTTCTTAAGATCCTAGAACATATGGACAAAAGAAAAGAAAAGATGATATTTAATTAGTCATAATGTACGACAAGCGTTTAAAGAATGTATCAGATTATAGCTTAAAGTATTAGCTTATACAGTAGAGGAGATGGGCCACAGAGGTCTCAGAGAGAGAGAACACGATAGGCCAAATATTGATAGAGGCCACGATAGGCCAGATAGTGAAAGAGGCCATGATAGGCCGGATGATAGAGGCCACGATAGGCCTGATAGTGGTAGAGGCCACGATAGGCCGGATAGTGATAGAGGCCACGATAGGCCGGATAGTGATAGAGGCCACGATAGCTAGAGTTCTTACTAGAACCAGGAAGTACGACCATATTAGCCCGGTTCTGTCAACTCTGCACTGGCTCCCTATTGAAAAACGAATACACTTTAAAATCTTACTAATTACTTATAAAGCCCTGAATGGTTTAGCTCCTCAGTACTTGAGCGAGCTCATATTATAGTCCTTCACGTCTGCTGCGATCTCAAAATTCTGGCCATTTGATATTTAATACCTAGAATATCAAAATCAACTGCGGGCAGCAGATCCTTTTCCTATTTAGCACCCAAACACTGGAACACTC
>NW_015555781.1:2090562-2092151 GCF_001515605.1 Sinocyclocheilus anshuiensis | reverse complement strand
TTAAAGACCCATCTCTTTAACCTGGCATACACATAACACACTATCACATTTCTATAATTCAAATCCGTTAAATGACTGTGAGGCTGTATTAATTAGATCAACCAGGAACCGGGAACACTTCCCATAACATCATCGGTAGTTTGCTAAGAGTATCATACTGTACCTTGAGTATTACATGAAATAGTTTAGAGTCTGATCTTGACGGAACTCGGATGAGGAGGACGATCATGTACATAGCAGCTTGATGGCAGATTAAAGGAATTCCAAACCACCACGAAAACTAGTATCATATAGGGATGTAACGATTCACTCAACTCACGATGTGATATGATTCACAATACTGATTTCACGATACAATTTTCTCACAATTTCTTTTTTAACTAAATGAGATTTAAGACAGATTTTAAAAAAGGTGTCCTTTTGTTATTTCTCAGACCAAAATGCTGCACATTACTTTGTGAAATTGAAAATGTCAAACAATATACTAACTTGAAATTTTAAACCAATTTAAATCAAATAAATAAATAATACAAATAAAAGAAATTTCTCCATGCAAGTAAACTAAGGTTTTGCCTGTGTATTTTAATCACGATCCAAACAAAGATGCTGAATACATGTTATTTAGATTGTAAAATTGTGAAATTTGTAATCTTGCTACATTACCCTTGCAGAAGGATAAGAACGCTTTACATTTAACAGCGATGCCTTACTAGCCGATTAAACTTCAATAGCTATTGAACCCTGTAAAAGCATAAGGAAAGCCTTTACACAAGATTTTTGCACGACTTTAAAGCAGACGTCATGAATGAGCATACGCTGACCAGGACGTTAAAGTCACCGGGCACAACTAATTTTTTACAGAACTGTAGTAATTATAACCTCTAAATCCAAACATTGACGAGTTGAGGAGGAAATCCAGAGAGGAAGTCATGTCTATAGACAGGAAGTACATAAAACACGGACTATAGAAAGGCCTTGACGAGCACGAGTTCCGAGATAGAATACTTAAATGTTCACCACGTAGAAAAAGAGAGCGCCAGCTAGTTATTTATCAGAGCAGACTAATGCCACGTAGCTAAGCTAGAGCTAATTACCTTAAGTATAATATGTCCCGAGAATAGTAAAAGAATAACAGATTAGACAAAACTGATGAAATTCTAAGTTAGTCCATATATTGTGCATTGGGAAAACTTTCATGTTTGAGCATAGCAAGAAAACATGTCCATTTACATTCTTGCTCTTATTCAGAGGACGCTTATGCAGAAATAGACAGCGGGGACCTCTTTGCAGAAATGGTCTACGCAACAGGAGAGACTTAAGTCGTAATACTTACCCCATTCCAGTACAAGGCATTCAGGAATTGTTGTAGATAGACACGGATGAAACAATGACTGAAGAAACAAAGACAAAAGCATATGATTAAGACTACAAATACCTTAGTGTGCTAGACATAGCGTATTTTACAGAAGGTATAATGCGAGCAACATAATCTTTATCAGTGTAAAGTTTGTAAGCCTATAATAATGAGCCTCAAGATGCCTCATTATGAAGAGTTGTTCCAAACATTGAATGTATTGAATTAGTTAGAG
>NW_015555781.1:2078192-2087955 GCF_001515605.1 Sinocyclocheilus anshuiensis | reverse complement strand
ACAATCAGCTTGTAACACTCCAAAGAGAAAGGAAAACTTGAAATCGCATCATATGACCCCTTTAAAGATGCCTGCGGAGCATTGAGCCAAATCTTACCTAGAACTCAAATGGGAGAATGACCGTGTATACATCAGCTTGATAGATACTGGGTTCATGATAGCGCCGATCCAAAAGAGTGACCTGTTTAGAGATGAAGAGAGAGCCACTGTTCTCTGCATCTGCAGCCATGGAATCTAAATGATTGCATTGTAATGGAATGCCAAGGTTAGTAAAATGATCAAATGTAGTTAAGTTTTAAGCAGAAAGCATAAAAATGCTTAAGCATAAATATCGGAACTGTAAAACAGAACTATTCTCTGGCTTAACTCCCACGAAAGCTTGATAGACTCTGCAGACGAGACTCCATTTAACCATAGGAACCCGACGAGTGCACCTTCAAAGAAACCAGATCGCATGAAATACAAGTTAAAGAAATATTAGGAATGTATGGAACTAGGACGAGATAGAAAATTAAATCTTAAGTAAATAAGAACGCTTTTTGGGGAAGTCGTGGTCTAATGGCCAGAGAGTCGGACTCCAACCCAAACCCAAAGGCCGCGGGCTCGAGTCCCGCACCGGCAGGGACCGCAGGTGGGGGGAGCGAACGCACAGCGCTCCCTCCCACCCCCAACACCATGACCGAGGTGCCCCTGAGCAAGGCACCGAACCCCCAACTGCCCCCCTTTGCGCCGCAGCAAAATGGCTGCCCACTGCTCCGGGCGCGTGCCCACCGCTGCGCTTGTGCACCTCGGATGGGACAAACGCAGAGCACCAACTCCGAGCATGGGTCACCACACTTGGCCACACGCCACATCACTTTCACTTTTAACAGCGATGCCTTACTAGCCGATTAAACTTCAATAGCTATTGAACCCTGTAAAAGCATAAGGAAAGCCTTTACACAAGATTTTTGCACGACTTTAAAGCAGACGTCATGAATGAGCATACGCTGACCAGGACGTTAAAGTCACGGGGCACAACTAATTTTTTACAGAACTGTAGTAATTATAACCTCTAAATCCAAACATTGACGAGTTGAGGAGGAAATCCAGAGAGGAAGTCATGTCTATAAACAGGAAGTACGTAAAACACAGACTATAGAAAGGCCTTGACGAGTACGAGTTCCGAGATAGAATACTTAAATGCTCACCATGTAGAAAAAGAGAGCGCCAGCTAGTTATTTATCAGAGCAGACTAATGCCACGTAGCTAAGCTAGAGCTAATTACCTTAAGTATAATATGTCCCGAGAATAGTAAAAAAAATAACAGATTAGACGAAACTGATTAAATTCTAAGTTAGTCCATATATTGTGCATTGGGAAAACTTTCATGTTTGAGCATAGCAAGAAAACATGTCCGTTTACATTCTTGCTGTTATTCAGAGGACGCGTATGCAGAAATAGACAGTAAGGACCTCTTTGCAGAGATGGTCTATGCAACAGGAGAGACTTAAGTTGTAATACTTACCCAATTCCGGTACAAGGCATTCAGGAATTGTTGTAGATGGACACGAATTAAACAATGACTGAAGAACAAAGACAAAGCATATGATTAAGACTACAAATACCTTACAGTGAGCTAGACATAGCGTATTTTACAGAAGGTATAATGCGAGCAACAATCTTTATCAGTGTAAAGATTGTAAGCCTATACTAATGAGCCTCAAGATGCCTCATTATGAAGAGTTGTTCCAAACATTGAATGTATTTAATTAGTTAGAGCGACATCTCTTTAAATATTATAACTTTGGTTGGAAACGGGTTTGTAATACTCCTCATATAGGTAAATGTATTGATTATGGTTTATGGTGTTGTTTCTATTAAATGCAGGTTAAGATATCACGCTTGCAAAGATGAATCGTGATGTGACTATGGACTATGAATCGTGAACTCTGGACTCAGTACTGTAATCTATATTACAGAAGATGCTAAGCAGGGTTATTTATTAAAATGTTTTTGTTTTTTTTTCTTTCAAAATTGCACTAAGGCATAATGCAACCTAGGCTCAAATTAGGTTAATTATGCAGGCTAGTCTGCCAGATACACAAACAATCGCGCAACAAGCGTATGGGATGATACTGGACTCCAAATGACCAATAGATGCACGCACAACCATCAATGCACTGCACAAATTCCACTCATGCGTCCCATCAACCACAAACAAATGCCCCCCAACCTGAGTCTGCAGAATTCGGGACCAAATGACCGCGCAGCGACCCGCACAAAAACAGACATGCCTGTGAAAAAATGGAGTGCATAAAAAAAAATAAAACTTATAATGGTGAAGGCTAATGAAGTGATGAAGACGAAATGCCGAAGGAGACCAGCAGCCTTGTTTCCGACAGCTGGCCCAGATTCGTGCAGGTTCACGTGAGCGTACGGCGAAATATTTTGTTGATTGAGACGCGAGCAGCGCCAATGCGACGGCTCGGAAAGCACTCAGAAATGACAGCGGACGTGAACTAAAGCTCCGCCAATGTTTCACATCCTCCGCCGAGAAAACTCCAACACCTGTATGTATGGCAACACTACCGAACGAACGCGAACATTCACCACGACGCCAGAGCAATGCCAACGATCTAGTGTGCATCTTAAGAGGAATGTCAAACTCGCAATCATTCACAGGAGACGAACTTGACTATATGCGAGCGACCCAGGGAGAGTCAGGCAAGAAGTCAAGCGACACTTTGAGCTAGAAATGACAGCGGCAGTATCTGCAAACACAATGAAGGGTGAGTAGAGGGCTTTTATATTCCTCGTGTTGCGTGCCGATTGGCTAGATCTAATTGTAATATGTGACGTAGCATTAAGTCTTCCTAGTAGAACTTGCGCTGACGCTTCCATTTCTAGCATTTGTAAAACTCCATTTTTCTATCTTTAAAAAATATATCTATATTACGATCTATGCTCTCAATGTCAAATGCAGAAACGTTAATTCATGCATTCATGCGTTCATGAGCTCAAGGTTAGATTATTGTAATGCTTTATTGGGTGGTTGCTCTGCGCGCTTGATAAACAAACTCCAGCTGGTCCAACATGCAGCAGCTAGAGTTCTTACTAGAACCAGGAAGTATGACCATATTAGCCAGGTTCTGTCAACTCTGCATTGGCTTCCTATTGAACAATGAATACATTTTAAAATCTTGCTAATAACTTAAAAAAGCCCTGAATGGTTTAGCTCCCCAGTACTTGAGCGAGCTCATATCGCATTATATTCCTTCACATCCGCTGTGATCTCAAAACTCTGGCCATTTGATAATACCTAGAATATCAAAATCAACTGTGGGCGGCAGATCCTTTTCCTATTTAGCGCTTAAACTCTGGAACAATCTACCTAGTGTTGTTCGGGAGGCAGACACACTCTGTCAGTTTAAATCTAGATTAAAGACCCATCTCTTTAACCTGGCATACACATAACACACTATCACATTTCTATAATTGAAATCCGTTAAAGGATTGTTAGGCTTCATTAATTAGGTCAACCGGAACCGGGAACACTTCCCATAACATCCGATGTACTCATTACATCGTAAGAAGAATGGCATCTACGCTAATATTAGTCTCTTTCATTCTTATTCTGAGGTCACTGTAGCCATATGGATCCAGTCTGTATCAAGACCTGATGGTAGATCAGCACTTAGAGACGATCGCTACAGCCCTGAATGTCAGCAGAGACCACGTCAACTAGATGCACCCCAGAGACAGATCCCTTGCGAAGACCTCGTCACCTCGATGACCATCGGCACAAGACCACGGGAACCAGACAAGACATCTGCACCTGTGTTGCAGCCTGCAATTAAACCATGCCATACTGGTTTCGTCTGGCCAGAGGATAACTGGCCCCCCGACTGAGCCTGGTTTCTCCCAAGGTTGTTTCTCCATTTCTTTCACCGATGGAGTTTTGGTTCCTTGCCACTGTCGCCTTTGGCTTGCTTAGTTGGGGACGCTTTTCTGATTGCACAGACACTGTTGGAAGATAACTGAACTGGATGATGACATCACTGAATCATCAATGAACTGACTTTAGCTGATAGATGACTCTGTTATTGTCTTCTGCATCATTGACAAACTATTTTCCTGTTTGACTCTGTAAAGCTGCTTTGACACAACCAGTATTGTAAAAAGTGCTATACAAATAAAGGTGACTTGACTTGACTTGACTTGACTGTGGAGATGATGAGTCAGTGTTGCTGACTTCATCTCTTAAGACGAAAACACAGAAAACACTAGTTTATCAATAGATTATTAAAATGCTAATGCAGATTAATCTTACTGTTTTTCCCTGACACATTCATCATCATTCCTTCTGCCGGTGTGCCGTGGCAAGCTTTATGCGTGCACTTGAGCGCTTATTAGGCTATGTAGGCAATTAAAGGCTAATTAGCATGATTAAAATCGTTTATTAATAAACGTGCGATTAGTCGACAAATGCTTAAAATGAACGACTACTAGTCGACCAGAAAAATCTTTAGTTGAGGGCAGCCCTAGTAAAATCCTTCTTATCCTGCAGCTTTCTGTGGAAATAGAGTGAATCAGATAGACTCAGGAGACCAAACAGCTTGCTCTACATGAGCTGTGCTTTGTATTTTAACACAACACAAACCTAAGGAAAGCGAGGGGTCCCTAAAGATACAACAAAGCATGTTTTATTGCTGTCAAGCTCAGACTAGCTTTTCTAAAGATATGCCACTTAAAATCAGCTTTTTGCATACACACTTTGGGAGTTTCCTTAAGGCCAGGACACACCAAGCTGACTTCAAAGAACTAGCAGCGATGAAAGCTGACGGTGTTGTCACCTCGTGTCGGCAGTGTCTGGACCAAAAAGCTGTGCTTGAACACACCGCTCAGACTACAGCCAACTGCAAAATAGCATGTGCGTTCTGTGCCTGCGTTAGAGGAATTAACTGTCTATATCAGCAGGTATCAATAGTATATATTCGTCATTCAAAAGGAGAAACCGAAACAAGGATATACGAGATATATGCATATATACGAAATGCGGCCCATTTTGTTATGAAAATATTCGCATATTGGAATGCTTGGGTAAGGTCACGTAACATTAGAACAGTCTTCTGTCTGTGCCGCCTTCATTTACTTGTTTGTTTTCATCACTTTTGCTTTAATTCTCAGGCACTGACTCTTACGTTAAACTGAGCATCCAATCAGAGTTTTTACTCTCTCCAATGGCCCTGATGTGGATCTGTCAGAGTCAGGTGACGAGCTCGCACTGGCTCAGTGCAAACGTGCCCCTCACCCCCCTGCTGCAGGTTCCCTTTCAGTGCACTTCATGACCGCTGATCTCTGCCCCTCCCCCAACGTTCAAGATGTGGTGTCCTTCGGCGCTATGGAGGCCATTGAGTATGAGGATGATGCCATTTTGGTGGCAGCGTCTGCAAAGGATGAGTGGTACAACAGCCCACTGGATTATACTGCGCACCACGGCAGCGACGTGGGTGACCTCCATCATAGTGATGTCATGCTCCTACGCCTCCTGTCCAAGGCAGTTGATGAGCTCGGTTTAGAGTGGGTTCCTCCTGCCGAGCCGGCCAGAAGCCGTCTAGATGAATGGTACCTCCTGTCGGACCACATCTGAAAGGACACCCCGCGGAGGCCCGGGCCCTTTTGCCCTGAGATGCACGACGAAATATCAAAGTCGTGGAACGTGGCACTCACCAGTCAAGTGCACAATCCGGGATCCTCCCTCCTGTCTACACTGGATAGCGCTGACCAAGTGGGGTATGTTAAACTCCCCTCCATGGAAGAAGCCATCTCTGTCCTGCAGCCACGGCAAACTGAAGAGAGAGAAACAATGCGTCCCCTCTAAACCTTACCGCGCCACCGCCAAACTTTGCCGGCAAGGCTTTCTCCATGGTGGGCCAAGCAGGTTCAGCATTGCACGTGATTGCAATCCTCCAGGTCTATCAGGCCAAACTGATCAAGTCTCAGGATGAGGGCAGGCCGGACCCTGAAGTTTTTAAAGATCTCCAACGTGCCATGGATCTGGCCCTCAGAGTGACAAAGGTGACAGCTTGAGCGATCGGACGCAACATGGGAAATCTTGTGGTGCTAGATCATCACCTGTGGCTTACCTTCACTGAGTTAAAAGACTCAGAGAAGACGGCCCTTCTGGATGCAGCTGTGAACACCTCAGGTCTCTTCGGAGTGGCGGTGGAGACGGAGTGTTTTGTCGAAGTGCAAAAACAGTTAAAGGCCATGAGCCACTTCCTTCCAAAGCGCGCCAGTGTGAACCGTACTGCCCGTTCCCGCTCCTCCTCAGCACAGTGCGCAGGAAGACCTCATGTCCCTTTTGCTGCTGCTCGGTGCGAACATGAACCGGTGGTGAGGCCAAGACAGCCGTGGTCAAAGCATCGTCAGTGCTCGAAGAGCCAGAGGCCCTGCCCTGTCAGAGACAGCAGGCCGGCACCGGAAACAAAGCTGTGTTCCTGACGCTGGCCATAGGTGGAAGCAAGCTGCACCCAGCAAAAAAGACGAGCCACTGAAGAAGTCCGCTCACTTCACTGTGTTTGTTCACATCACCCCCCCTGCCTGTTGCGGGTGGCAAGAACAATTCTCATGTTTGTGTTTTGACTGTTCCACTATCTAGTGAAATAAAGTTTTAAAAAATACAAATAGAAAACTCACCTCGATATCAGAGTGATTTTCCTCCTCTTATTCCCCTCTCCCCCATCACTCACTCCCACGCTCGTGTGATATTAAACTCCCTGCTCCCCAATGGCAAGTTAGCCTTCATGGTGTGCAGTCCTCCTTGACCACTGTCACAATTCACAAAAGCATAGGAGGCATTGCCAGAGGTATCAGAGTGGGTTAATAAAGAACGGCTACACACTTCAGTTCTTCCGCAGACCGCCCATTTCAACGGTGTGTTAATGTCCACTGTACGGGAACATATTGCCTCAGTTCCAAAGAAAGACAGCGGACTCCGCCCAATCTTGGATCTGAGACCTCTGAATCGCACACTATCGAAGTGCTCATTCAAAATGATTACGCTGAGGCAAATCCTCTCACACATCAGACCGGGAGATTGGTTTACCTGTGTGGTTTTAAAGGATGCTTATATTCACATTCAGGTAGCGCCTCTCCACAGGCACTTCCTGAGATTTGCATTTGAGTGGATGCGGCTCTCTCTCCTCTGAAGCAGAGCGTTCCCGTGCATCCTGAACTATCAACAATTGGCTGGTTTTTGCACAATCAGAGAGCATGCTGCTCAGCGACAAGCTCAGACTTCTCTCTCATCTTCAGGGCTTAGGGCTGACTGTGAATATGCAAAACAGCATGCTGATACCGAGCCAGAACATCTCCTTTTTAGGAGTGGAGCTGACTTTAATCAATATGCAAGTGTTTTTGTCGGAGGAGCGCACACAAAAACTGATCAGCTCTCTTGCAGTCTTCAAGTTAGGGCACTCTCCTCTGCTGAAATGCTTTCAGAGGAAGCTCGGCCAGATGGCTGCCGCCTCAATAGTTAGTTCTCCTGCATATGCAACTGCTTCAGCTCTGGCTGAAGAGTCACGTGCCACAGAGCGCCAGAGTGACGCACGACTGCTTGGATGCGCTGACCCCTTGGCGCGATATGACTCTGTATCGCCGGTGTGTTCCTACTGTCCAGGTGATCAGGAGAAACACTGTTATGACAGATGCATCGAGCACGGGTTGGGGAGCCATATGTGATGGCAGACCAGTCTTCGGGATGTGGTCAGAAACTGAGAAGTCGTGGCACATACAGTGGGTACGGAAAGTATTCAGACCCCCTTCAAGAAATGGACAGCACCTGAGTTAAATATATGAGTGTCACAGCAAAGGGTCTGAATACTTAGGACCATGTGATATTTCAGTTTTTCTTTTTTAATAAATCTGCAAAAATGTCAACAATTCTGTGTTTTTCTGTCAATATGCGGTGCTGTGTGTACATTAATGAGGAAAAAAAATTAACTTAAATGATTTTAGCAAATGGCTGCAATATAACAAAGAGTGAAAAATTGAAGGGGGTCTGAATACTTTCCGTACCCACTGTAAACCGTCTGGAGCTCCGTGCTGTTCACCTAGCGCTCAAGTGCTTTCTCAGACATTCTCCAATGTCACGTTCTCATCCGGACACACAATGCATCCGCGGAGAACACTCACTGCCAGTTTTATTTGCTGACACAATCTCTCCTGGGGGTGGATGCACTAGCTCACAGCTGGCCAAACGAACGCACGTATGCCATTCCTCCAGTGAAACTTCTGCCTCGCATGCTTTGCAAAATCCGAGAGGAAAGAGAATCCGTTCTGTTAGTGGCACCGAAATAGCCCAACCAGCCACAGTTCCCAGAAATGGCGGAGATGCTGGCAGCCCCTGCGTGGGCTATCCCTCTGAAGAGAGACCTCCTCTCTCAAGCACAAGGAACGATATGACACCCCAACTCAGAGTCATGTAATCTTCATGTCTGGCCGCTCGACGGAGCTCACCAGTTACAGATGCACTTTCTCAGCACGGGTTGAACACTATCTCTAAGGCCAGGGCTACTTCTATGAGGCACACATAAATGTAGTGCTTCCTTCAAGAGCGCTTTGATAGTGGCCATACGCCATCCACCTTGAAAGTGTATGTGACCGCTATAACAGCGTTCCACGTACAGGCTGATAATCGCCCAGGTGGTAGAAATGTCCTGGTCATACGATTCTTAAAGGGAGCAAGAAGACTGAACCCCCCTTGCCCTTCCACCCTACCCACTTGGGGTCATGGCACTTGTGCTTGACACTCTCACGGGACCCCCGTTTGAGCCCTTGTAATCAGCGAGTTTGTGCGCGCTGTCTCTCAAGGCAGGACTCCTACTCGCTCTGGCCTCTGTTAAGCAAATTGGAGACCTGCAGGCACTGTCAATTGACTACTCATGTTATGAATTCAGGCCAGGTGATTGCAGAGTCACCTTGAAGCCTAGGAAAGGTTATGTACCTAAAGTGCTTTCGACTCGGTTTAAAGCACAGGATATAACACTATCTGATTCCCTAAAACACCGGCCGGGGCAGAGCTGCTTAATACACTCTTGCTGTGCCCTGTACGTGCACTGCACCTTTATATTGAGTGCTCTAGACAGTTCAGGCTCTCAGAGCAGCTATTTGTATGCTTTGGAGGGCGCACAAAAGGCCTGCCGGTGTCCAAGCAAAGACTATCGCACTGGATTGTCGATGCAATTGCTTTGGCTTATGGCTCTAAGGCCATGGAATATCATATAGGGTTTTGAGCCCACTTCATCTGAGAAATGGTGTCAACGCGGACATGGGCAAATGGCATATCTATTTAGGACATTTGCATGGCGGCAGGTTGGTTGTCCCTCAACACCTTCGTGAGGTTTTAAAGCTTAGTTGTGTCGTCGCTTGCCTCACATGTGCTGTCTGTGCAAGCAGCGCACCCGCCTGCCCAGTCTCAGTTATGATCTGAGCTACATACAACCAGGTCTTATACACCCTGTATTGACATACCACATTTATCAGCTGTTTGGACTCTCATTCTGTTGGTACCCAGTCACTGCAGAGGATCCAATGATAAGCAAGTGATGTAATGCTACATTTATCCAAATCTGTTCTGATGAAGAAACAAACTCATCTGCATCTTGGAAGGCCTGAGGGCAAGTACATTTTCAGCAAAATAAAAATTTTGGGGTTAACTATTGTAACGAGTAATCTACTGAAGGCGAGTTGAAGTGAGAACCCAAGTGCAGTTTATTTA
>NW_015555781.1:2077342-2077757 GCF_001515605.1 Sinocyclocheilus anshuiensis | reverse complement strand
GAACAAGTAGAGAGTTCTTGAATGGCCTCCTTGGCCGTGAAAGGACAGACAGTGAGTTCTTGAACGGCCTCCATGGCTGTGACAGGACAGACTGTGAGTTCATGAACAGCCTCCATGGCCGTAACAGCACAGGCAGTGAATTCATGGACGGCCTCCATGGCCGTGACAGGACAGACAGTGAGTTCAAGAACGGCCTCCATGGCCGTGACAAGACAGTCTGTGTGTTCATGAATGGCCTCTGTGGCTGTGACAGGGCAGGCAGAGAGTTCGAAAGCGGACGCCACCACCTCAGGAGGTTCTGCAGTGGATGCCGCCACCTCTAGAGGTTCTGCAGCGGATTCATGCACAGGAAAGGCCCTTGGAACAGACTCGTGGATAGGAGAGGCCTCAGGGACAGACTCATAGGCAGGAGGGG
>NW_015555781.1:2062857-2077307 GCF_001515605.1 Sinocyclocheilus anshuiensis | reverse complement strand
AGAGACAATGGCAACATGATGGCTACTTATAGCAAACAAGAGGGTCACATGACAAGAACAAACCAATGGGAAACAAGACACATGACTAGGACAACCAATCAGAACATGACACATGAACCAAAGAACAAATCAGAACATAACACACAGACAAGGGAATCACATGACAGAACATGATCACATGTGGGGCAAGGAACACATGACAAACCAGGAAATTAAACTCAGATCATGAATACAAAGCAAAAGGCATGAACACCAACACAACCCAAAACAAACCCTGACATATAGTCGTGTATTCTGTAACGATTAATCCACTGAAGGCGAGTTGAAGTGAGAACCCAAGTGCAGTTTATTTACAGGTGATCCAAACATCCAAACAATAATCCGAGACTTGACTTGACATGAACAGACTTGACTTGAACAGGCTTGACGAGGCATAAACAGACTAGACTCACCGACAGCAGGTTACAACATCAATACACGACGAGAGACAATGGCAACATGATGGCTACTTATAGCAAACAAGAGGGTCACATGACAAGAACAAACCAATGGGAAACAAGACACATCAATAGGACAACCATTAGGACAACCAATCAGAACATGACACATGAACCAAAGAACAAATCAGAACATAACACACAGACAAGGGAATCACATGACAGAACATGATCACATGTGGGGCAAGGAACACATGACAAACCAGGAAATTAAACTCAGATCATGAATACAAAGCAAAAGACATGACCACCAACACAACCCAAAACAAACCCTGACAACTATTCCTTTCAAGAAAACTACTTTGCGCTATAAACTGAGAAAGAGCAAATGACATGTTTAAAAGTGGTTGGGTATTGCAATGATTTTTTTTTTTTATTCATCAAAATGGTCTCCATCATGAATAATCACCCTCCAGGAAATAAATTTTGCAATAACAATAATATTCCTTAGCTGCTGCCATATTGTGTTTTAGTATTGTCAGAATGAAAAACACTAAACAGTGCACAGAACTGAACTGGAGATAGATGTGTAATTTTACATGCATACTTAGAGGACATGATTATTTCCCATTAATATGTTGAGCAAAACAGAGTACTGCCGTGTGGTATTGATTGTGTGGGATTCTTATTAGCTGGCTGAATTAATGTGTATTGCTGTCTTGCTGACTTTTGATCTTGTTTTTTGTTTTTAATTGCCCGTCAAGGGAGGGTTGACAGTTATAGACATCAAGAAAACGGAAATCCATTTCTCTTGAGGTTGCACACATTGTTTACAAGGACACAGCAGCAGTAGCGTGTGTCAGGAATAAGTTGTCGTGGTTTTTCTCACGGCTGACGTAAGTGGGGCATGTGAGGTGTTGATGTGTGAGGTATGAATTAAGAATAGAATAATTTTCAGCAGTTTGCATTAGATTTAGCATCAGGAAGCCATTTTCCTTTACTTTGGGTCGGTGTTTTTGGAGCATGGATTTTATGACAGCATCAGCAGAATCATTTACTTTCATAATGCATGTTTGTGCTGGATGATGACAAAAAAGGGAAAATTGTCCATCAGCTTTGTAGCAGCTGCCATGACCTGTTTTATATATCAAACAACATGAAAACACTGAGAGCATTAAAACACTAAAGTGGTGAACAATAAAGACTTTTATCAAAAACTTAAAAAATCTTACTGGCCCCAAACTTTTGAAAAGTAGTGTATGTATTTTAGTTATTGTCTGAATGAATTGCATTTTTAATAATAATGCCAATGACTCATATCTGTCGTTTATAAAAATCTGAATGCTAGAGATTTAAGTTTTAGATCAATAAATATTTCATGTCTTTGCTGTAGATCAGGAAAGCAGTTAACCTTGCAAATCTAACCACTGGGTCATAACACTTTTTTCCCCCTCTGTTCTTATTAGGCATATATACCGGAGTAACGACAGAATCGATACGTGCAATTGCCAGGGAACTGATAAGATTTTAACACTGTTTCACTTGGGCTATCCTTTTAAATACATTATCGCATGCTGAATCCAGTTCTCCTCACTGTAGTTGTAGTTGACTGATGAGCCTTGACAGATTTGGACAAACAGCCGTCCTTGGTGACATATAGTCAGAGATCAGACACTGTTCAACAAACAGAGCGGAGACTTCAAAGAGTGTGACAGTTCCAGCGTTACCTGTCATCTTGCCCCACACAGCCATCAATTAGGTTCTAAGAGAAGCTTCTGGGAAGTGTTGCACACCAGAAGCGCTCAGGCAGGTGCTAAGGTGATGTGATTACATTATTTTGCCACTTAAATGTTCACAAAATGCGTTAAAGAGATTACGTATACTTGCAGACTGTGGAGAGGAACCTGAAATACATCTCGGTGAGCCACACGAAGTGGACCAGAGTAATAAATAAACATAATAGTTTATTAAACCAATAAGTAGGTTAGAGCAGTCCACTAAAGCACACGGGATTTCAGGCCTTTGCCACTCTTTTGTTAACCCGTGGTTTGCGTTCTGCAATCTTGAGCAAAATGCATCTATTATTTATTAAGTAGACTCCAGGGGAGATGGGCTACATTGTAATGTGTGTTCATCTTATTAAAATTGGCCACCTTGAGTCAAAGAATTACAGGTTTCATTTCACATGAGAGTGTGGACATCAAGCAGAACAGACCAAATGGAATAGATTACTTGCCACTAAAGCACAGACTTCTGGGTGTTTCTATGGTGCCTTTATAGCTCCGACCATGTGATCAGAGACCTGTGAACGTGCTGTGGTGGCTGATACTGTATGTCTACACCAGTCCGAAGAGGAACAGACTCTGAAAAATGGCTCGAGGCTTCATCAGATCACAAGATTGCTGTAATAATAAATTGGAAATAGCTTGTATTGAATTCACCGTACAGATTAGTTAAATCAAAGTGTTGTTAGAACGTTCCCCTCATGTTGTTTGATTGTTTCTGTTGTTTTATTTTTCATCAGTCCTTAAATCATTTAGCTTCAATGAAATGATCAGCACCATCAAGTCTCACTTGGCATTTTGTATTCATCATTTGATATATTCAACTTGAGTTGTTCTGATAATGTATCTTTGTGACTAAGTGGGAATACAGTAAGTGTGTTTCTTACGCTCATGCTTATTTTGTTTTGCAGCATGGCATATGACCCTCACTGTGACAGTTAGGTGCTGTACAAGGGCAGTAATTTACAGCTGACACTAATCTTTCCACAAGGCTGTAGTGTTGCCCTCTCTAATTCAGGGTCACTTTGAGTCCTCAGCTACCTTGACTGTCATCTTTCTGTATTCTTGTTTACAGTAATGACTGATCTCTAACCTCTGTCCTACAGCAGAAGCAATGAAAAATGTGGAGTGTATTCACTAAACCGTTGTGCAAAAAACCTGCATATTATTCGCTAAGCACCTAGAATACATTAGCAAAGTGGAGTGACATGATTTCAGGGCCCCCTTCCTTTTCAAAGTGATCTAGAACACATTTCACACTGCACGTTGGTCCTGGAAAATTGACGGAGTGCCTTCTGTGTGAATGCAAACACGTCCCGGGATTGATTCCAGGACCGATACCGGGTTGGGGACCTAGTAACATTGCTGGGATCAGTCCCGGAATGAGCCCTGTGTGAACAAAAGCCAGAACCAATGCTGTAAAGGGTGTGTCGTAGTGATGACGCAAGTTATCGTGCGACTCTTTTACCGGGTGTTTTGAAGGCAGATCAACGTTCACGATGAAAAAAATATGTGCAAACTGGTGTGAAGCAGAGATCAGGGAGCTCCTCACTATCCGCGCTGAAGCTGAGATCGTTCGCCTGCTTAGTGAAACGGTACGCGTCACATTACACGTCACATCGTAATGTCACGTGTCTTTACAGGATCTTTATGGGATGTGTGTGAACGCACACACAGATTCCAGAAAATCACTGGCAGTGTGAATGAACCAAAATCAAACGATCCCAGGACAAATCACGGAACACATTATTATCCTTGTATTTTCTGGAATCTCTGTGTGAAAGGGGCTTAGTATAATCACTTCACTCCAGCTCCACTCTGGGTTTCTCTTTTTTCTATTATGCTGAATAAGGTTGATAATGTTGTGAAATATTAATACTATTTACAATAATGTATATTTTAAAATGTAATTTATACCTGTGATGGCAAAATTTTCAGCAGTCATTACTCCAGTCTTTAGTGTCACATGATCCTTTAAAAATCATTCTAATATGCTGATTTTGTGTTCAAGAAACATTTCTTATAATTATCAATGTTGAACACAGTTGTGCTGATCAATATCTGTGTGAACTGTGACACTTTTTTTCAGGATTCCTTGATGAATATAAAGTTCAAACGAATAGCATTTATTTGAAATATATTTACCATGTATTTATGTAATCTATAACAAATTTTAGTGTTCCCACAATTCTGTTCATCTTCATCACTCATTTTCATTAAATAGTTGCATTTTTGATCATTTTCTTTCTAATAATATAGCACAATTCAGTATTTTTTTTCCATCTCTAATAATAATCATAACATTATGTTAAGTATGTGATTCTTGTGATGAAACTCGACATATGATAAAATAACACTGCACCTTGAGTTTTTGAGTCAGTCTTAGTTTTGTCAGTGTAACTTTGTCAGTGTAAACGCATCTTCCTTCTACAGTATTCATGTGAAATGTTGAAGACGCAGTAGGATCCATAAGCAGTCTAAGTCTTTAATGGACAAACAGGAGCAGAGTAGAGTGAATACAGGCGAGGGTCAAAACCAAAAGGAAAATCAAATGAGAAAAATTCTCAGAATTGCAATAGTATTAATGGCAAGAAATTGCAAGGAATGAAAGAACCAGAGAGTCTATTTATAGTGTAATGTGGCGGAAGATGAGCTTCAGGTGTGCAGGAAATCAGAATTGTGGAGAGGGCTCCCTCATGTGGCGGGTGGTTGAAGTAGCAGGTTAAGGCATGTATGTGACATTACTCCCCCTTTTAGGCCCCTCCCGAGGGCGTACAGAAGCATTAGTTTGGGGCCTTCCCTTGGGTCTGGGTTGAGGTCGATCTCGGTGATTGGTATGAAACTCTGTGATGAGAGTTGGGTCCAAGATGTCATCAGCAGCCACGTAGAACATGTGTCAGCCCCTCCATCGAGAATCATAAGGGCATGGACCCGATTGGTCGTCTGGCCGTCAACCTCCAGAGGAGGTGGAGGAGTTGAGTTCATGGGGTCCCCAGGCCCAATCGGTTTCAGCAGAGACATGAAAAGTAGACAAAATATGGTAGTTAGTGGTCAGTAAGACCTTATAAGACACTTGGTTAATTTGTCTAAGAACTTTAAAGGGGCCAATGTACCTGGGATTGAGTTTCTTGCAGAGGAGGCGGAGCCCGGTCCGGAGTATGGGGAAGGGTTAACGCCAGTAGTCAGCCTGTAATTTTTGGCGACAAATGGCTCTCTGCAGGTTGACATGGGCTGCTTCCCAGACCTGATTGCTGCGTTACATCCAGTAGTCGACTGCAGGAAGTTCGGAGTGCTCACCAGACCAGGGGAAGAGGTGGTTGAAATCCTAAAATAACTGGAAACGCATTAACCCACTGGGTGACTTCCGCAGGGAGTTCTGGGCATGCCACACCCACGGGAGGTATTGACACCAGTCCTGTTGGTTGTTGCTACAATAGGAGCGAAGGAACCGACCAACCTCTTGAATCAGTCTTTATACCTGTCAGTTGGACTGGGGATGGTACCCAGATGTGAGGCTGACGTTAAATGTTGAGCAGACCACGAAAAGCCTTCCACACCCGGGATATGAACTGAGGCCCTCAGTCTGATTCAATGTCTTCAGGCAAGCCGAAGAAGCAAAGCACATGATTGAAGAGGGCCTCGGCAGTCTCCCACGCAAAGGGCAGTTTCCTGAGCGGAATAAAACGATAAGCCTCAGAAAAATGGCTGATTACAACTAGGATGGTGGTATTACCTTGTGAAGGAGGTAGATCGGTCAAAGGGTGTACTCACACTAGCCGATCTGAACCGTGTCCAAGCACGTTTGACCCCCAAAGACCGGTTCTCTTGACTAGTGTGATCACTCCATACCGCACCTGGGCACAGTTTGTTTAGCTGTCCCTGGCTCGCTTGGAAAAGGTGGACCAGAGTATGGTTCAGGTGGGCTCGGGCACGGTACACATGTAGTGTGATTGCAAACTGTGCCAGAGTACGGAACAGCAAGTGAAAACATACATGCAAGTGAAAATCGCTGCATGGCATAAATGATAAATTTATTAGGCAGTCTATTAACGTTGTGTTTTTTTCCCTGTTATCTTCTGCATGACGTACGCGTGCTCCAGCCCAGAATGTTTAGTGAAAGTGTGAGTGCAAGCCAGCAGGGGAGTGGGGAGGATGGCGGTAATCACGCTCTTTGGCTCGGTTCAAGGAAACTGTGCCTAGAGTGAGTACACCCAAAGTCTACACCAAGGTGGGACCAGGGGTGGCATGGAACAGGCAGAGATTGCAAATGACCAGCTGGCAGCTGGTTCGATGACTTGGATTGGGCACAGACTGTAAAATTCTTGACGTAAAAGGTAACATCTCTTGACAATTAAAGCCACCAAAACCTATTCCGAACCAACTGGATCATTCTGTTTTCCCCTGAATGCCCAGAACACAATGAGTAATGCACCCACTGAATTACCCTCTTCCTTAATAATGAGGGAACAAAAGTCTTATCAGTGGGCACTGAGCAGGAGCTTGTTCGGCCGCTTGAGCCTGCTGGATTACCCCCATGATATCCCACTGTGAACAGGGGTGACCACAAGTGAGGAAGAAAGTATGGAGCATGAGGCCTTTTCCTGTTGTCTTGGGGCATGTAGTCTGGAGAGGGCATCACCCGTGGTGTTCTTGGATCTAGGGCATTATGTCACAGTGAATTGGAAACGAGATAAGAAGAGGGCCCATCAGGCTTGCCGAGTGTTGAATCTCTTGGCTCTCTAAATATATTCCAAGTTAAGATGATCAGTGAGTACAAGAAATAGATGCTGTGCTCCTCCAGACAATGCCTCCACTCCTCATAGGCAGTCATAATAGCCATCTCTGTTTCCTACACCGTAGTTCCTCTCCGCCACATTGTGTTTCCTGGAAAAGAATGCACAGGGGAACAATTTGGGGGGTGAACCATGGCTTTGAGAAAGAACAGCTCCTACTTCAGAGTCGGAAGCATCCACCTCTACCACAAATGGTAACAAAGGATCCGGGTGTTTGAGGATTGGTGCCATATTGAAGCATGATTTGAGCTCCTGGAGGTCCTGAGCTGCTGCAGGTGCCCCAAGGGAGGATCTTAGGGGCACCTCGGAGCAAGGACGTGCAAAAGCTCCTGATGAATCGCCTGTTAAATTGAGCAAATCCAAGAAAAAGCTGCAATTCCTTGATTGAGTGAGGGACAGGCCAGTTCACAACAGCTTCAATATTTGCTTTGTCCATGCAGGCCCTACCTGCACTTCTTTCCTCTGGAAAGAAATAGTCTGTACATAAAACTCACATTTACAAACAGGGGATTATCCACTCTTTGAAGCACTGGCCAAACATGACAAACATGAGAATCCAAAGTGGGGCAATAGATAAAAATTTAATTGAAGTAAACGATGACACACTTATTGATCATGTACTTAAAAATCTCATTCATGAAGGACTGGAAGACAGATGGAGCATTGGACAGCCCAAAAGGCATCGCCTGATATTCACAGTGCCCCATACTGGTGATGAAAGCAGCCTTACATTCCTCTCCCTTTGATGTGGATAAGATTGTAAGCACTGTGAAGATCAAGTATAGGAAAGTAGTGAGCCTCACGTACCTGTTCAATAGCTGCTGGAACCAAGGGTATGGGGTATTTCCATTCTTATGGAAAGTTGAATAAACTGTTCCAGCGGGAGCTGGAGCGGGACTGGAACAAATCTAAAGATTGCCTTACAGATGGATCATGTTCCCATATGGCCGTTGCCCACTCGAGAGAGTTCTTCCGTGCAACAGAGAAGTGATAAATGCTACTTTTGCTTCCTTGGTGGGAAACGAAAATGGCTGCTGAGTGATATAAATTGAGCACTGTAACAAAAAGCCTTGACAGAGACCAGGTGAGCCATTGAATCTTTCAGGAAGAGCCAGATGAGGATTTACCGTAATGAGAGAGGAAGGAGACGGACTCGTTGTGATGGCATTTTCGAGGAGGTGGCTGTCTATGGAGCTGCTTAAGTCGGCTGGCGCAGGCAACTCAATACCGCATCCATGGTGGCTGCGAGCTGGTTGAGTTGGCAGTGATGCTCGCTTAGCATAGCCACTTGCAAGGCTATCGTGGCGTGCAAAGGCAATTCTGCTGGATCCTGAGAAGATAAAGTATTCTGTGGCATGTTGGAGATTGAAGACGCAGTAGATCCATAAGCAGTCTAAGTCTTTTATGGGCAAACAGGAGCAGAGTAGAGAAAATACAGGGCGAGGGTCAAAACCAAAAGGAAAACAATAAATCCAAAAATGCAAACCAAAGACGTAAAACCAAGGCAGACAGGCAGGGAAAATCAAACAAGAGAAAAATTATCAGAATTGCAATAGTAGGAATGGCAAGACTTTGCAAGGAATGAAAGAACAAGAGAGTCTATTCATAGTATAAGATGTCGGAAGATGAGCTTCATGTGTGCAGGAAATCAGAATTCAGGAGAGGGCTTCTTCATGTGGCAGGTGGTTGAAGTAACAGGTTCAGGCGTGTATGTGACAATTCAACTGATTTTCTAGCTGATGTAATTAATTCTTTGCCCTTTCTCTGTCTTCTACAAAATAAAGGGCCGATACGTGGAGAGAAAAAAAGGCAGAAAAATAGATCAACTGAACAATGTATTCATTTATATTAATAAAGAGTGGAACGACTTTCATATTCAAGGCCTGGAGGAGTCTTTTAAGATAAGAAACACAAGTCATGACTCAATAAATTTATATGAAAGTGTTTAAGTGAGACTTTAATCTAATATGCTGATGATTTTGTCAATGGAGTTCTGACGCAGTGATAAGCAACAGGAATAAATTCTCAATGCGTTTGCGAATTGAGGCTGCACATTGTTCAGAAGTGGTGCGTAGGAGCCTCTTGTATAGGTTAATGGATTGCATTTTTCAGTCAAGAGAAATGTCTATTCACAGATAAGACAATTTAAATGATTTCAATCCCGGAACCCTTATTAGCATAGGTTTTACATACAACTTATGAAATCCAAATATCAAAGTAGAAGTATATAATTTGCACATTTTCTCAATAATTAGTGTGTTCTGAAATAGGCTCTAAGTGATGGGCTCTGTCTCTGGAGTGAGGAGGTTAAAAACCTTTCAGCACTACTGCGTTTTCTATCCATATCTGTGATTTTTATCTCAGCCAAAGTGGATTTAGCGCCTTCTTTTTCATTGTGGGACTTAACGTCATCTTCCCTCACATCTCCCAGGACAGTTATCAAAAACTCTCCCCCAAATCGATTAATTAGGAATTCTAACCCTGGAAATTGATGAGGCTCAGTCAATGATTCATTCATAGTGGTAGTCTCCTCCATTTCAAGGTAATGAATGTTTTGCTGAACAAATGAACCTCAACACAATAGGTTCCAGTTTCAGGGATTGTCATACACTCAAGTATTTCCATTTCACAGCTGATTTCCTCAGACCATCTCAGAGAGATTGCCAGCTTGTTCACCCCCAACTGTCCTCTGAGTTTTCTGAGGGGGAGTCAAAACGGCGGACAGCTTGGATGGCAAATTTGTACTGCTCAATATTGTCTTCTAATTAGGACCACCAATTTGGCTACACACATCCGCCAGCACTCAAGTACTTACTTCCACTCTCACGTTTCCTCCTCCGAGGCCTTTTGCTATCAAGCAATTGAATGTAATTTTCCAATGATCAACGTAGTAATCACACAAACAGGCCTGATCTATAAGGAGATCTATATGCCCGCTGAGGCCGGCGTGTTGTCCTCAGCACAGGAAATGGAGTGAGAGCCGCCCTGTGTGCAGACCGAGGAGCTTGTTTTCGCTCAGCAAGGGTGGCAGCTCCTCGCAGTGAACAGGAATTTTTCTACAGTCGGTGGGGGTATTATTGAAGCACAATTACTGGCAAACAGAAGCTTCAACTACCTGCTCCCCAGGTAGCTGCTCACCAGCTGAGCGATAGGAGCTCAAAAGGCTTTTTGTGGCTTAAGAAGCTGCTTTTGTTAAGGATGTCAAGCAAACGGCTCATCTGTTGAGCTGAATGGGGAAAACAGTGATTTTTCGTAGAACATCTGAAAAGACACTCAAGTCTCTGAAGACTTGTCTCTCGACGGCGGATAAATATTTCGTGTATCTCACGCACCTGGTAAAAGAAGCGTTTCAACAGAGAGGGCGACGTGGCATGTGTGAAGTTGTATTAAGAATGGCAGCCAGCAGTTGCCAGTGACAAGATAGGCTTGTTGAGGGCAAAATAAACAGCTGGTGCTGTGAACGGGGGAAAAAGAGAGGGAAAAGTGTCCCGTGTACAGAAAACACCGGAATTATGTAACAGAGGATGGACTTGTGGCATGACCGGTGTCTGAAGCTTACATGGTGTTGTTATATCTGTCAAGCAGTACTGTCAGGGGACAACAGATCAGCTTTGAGTCTAATGCCTTCAGACAATTTTGCTACATCTCTTCATTTGCTCTGGTGTTGAGCATATGTCAGCTGTCCCACAGCAACAGTGGACAAGAACACTTGGGCATGTCAGGGGCATTTTTCATTTAGGACCATGAAAAATTAAAGATTAAAGAAACTCTTCACCAGGGTCTACAGGTATGATTTAGGTGAGTAGATAGATATTAACATAATTAATTTTTCATTAGAATGTAGCTCAGCCGTTAAAAATTAATGTAGCTTATACAGTATAGTTACAAGCTACTTTTGTCAGCAAGTAGTGATGCTCAATAATTGCATGTAATGCTGAACTGTCCTCTATTATGTGTGAGCATAAGTCCAGTACATTTTTTACACCATTCTAATGGTTTCATTAACCAGGTCAAAAAAAAATATCAACAATTAATTTTAGTCCCTGCTAACAAATCTCTGTTTTGCTGGATTTTTTTTTTTTGTCTTTCTAATTTTATTTGATGAATTTAGTAACAATTTATTTTAAATTTCTTGTCACAGAGATCCTAGTTTTGCACCATATAAATACATATCTGATAAGAAAATGTGAATTGGTCTTAATTATAGTATTGCCACTTTTGGCCCTGCGGATTAAAAATGTATAAAATTCAGTATCACACAATAAATATTAAAACTAATTATGGTAATTCCTCTCTGTGTTTATATTGTTATAGTTTGAAAAATACAACACAATGAAGTGCTAAATTCTAAATACAAGTGAAAAACTTGTTAAAAAATCAAAACAGAAGTCATCAATATTAATACAGTATATTGTGCCTCGTTTTTTTTTTTTTACGTATTTTTAATAGTGTAGCCAGAAAATAAATTATGATGGAACTGTAAAAGTTTCCAAAACAGTTTTAATATGACCTCATATAACAAACAAAAAAAAGAAATCCGTTTGAATAAGTTTTTAATAAAAATCAGGGACATAAAACTCCCTGAATTTGATGAAACGGTCACTTATCATCTGACACTTTAAAAAAGATGTTGCCCCTTCAAGAGCTTGAATGTAGTTAGCTAATTGTTGGAGTGCTTTTAAAAAGTTCATTGACTTCAATTAAAAGTAGCTTGTACCTTCAACAAGATAAACAGTTAGATTTGTACTTTTTACAAAGACAAAATTAGTGAGTGAGTCGGGTTGACTGAACAAGTTAGATTAGCCACAGGGGAAAACTCACAAAATACCTCCAGCCGAAGGAGGTCATTGAAGAATTTGCTAACCATGGTGTAAGACTGATGATCCTCTGTCCTGGGTGCAGCCACTGTGAAGGGACCTGACAGTGCATTCATATCTACATGGCTGGGATCTGTTCTTGTGAGAGGCTGAGAGCTCAGGCGTGGGTGGAGTGGAGACTGGATGTACTGCGGGGTGGAGAGTGGGCCAAACTTCACAAACCCCAGAAGTAATGATTTGTTACCATCATCTTGAGAGGGTAGCTCTGGTCTGGTTTTCCTTTTTTAGAATAAAGGAAAGAAAACAAACTCAAGCTGAATTGAGGGTGGGGTGCAGGGTTATTACAGTTAACTAAAGTGATAAGGGTACGTTTACATGACAACAATTAACTAAAAACAGAAAGTTTTTTTTTTTTTTGCATTTTTGAAAAGTTTTGCATACAGACGACAATGTTGTCAAAACGATCCCCATTCACACAGTTATGTGAAAACAACTAAAAACACTGTATTATGCATGCCAGAGCAGTAGCTGGCAGTGTCACTTTGTAAAGAAACATTGCGCACCTATGCACATGACTAAAGACTGAACACATACACATGACGTCACCGTTTTCACAAATTTACATTTTTTGTAGTTTCCATGGAGACGATGGCAGTATCATTTTCAAAAACTTGCACTTTGAAACGCAAATTCAAACATTTGTGTTTTCAGGCCCCCAATAATCGTCATGTAAATGAAATAAAATGCCAAAATGCATAAAAATGACCCCTGCAACTAAAACTGAAATTTGACTAATACTATGAATAATAAAGAAAATTGATTAAAAACTACTAAAATTACTGCTTTTCACTCAAATTGTTATGCTGATAACATAATTTGTAATGAAAATGTATTAAATTAGAATATTTTGAACCCCACTGTATATGAAACCTGAAGCTCCATGAAATCTGAGAGGTTTATTTTAGTCACAAACCTTGCAAACTCACCTTCAGGGTTGTCAAGTTCATTTTGATTCTGTTCCACCACTGTTAATATTGTAGGAGGTGAGGAGGTGAGCTGCTATAAGACAGCTTGTGCACCTTATGTCTCTTGAATGCATGGAGGAAAACCTTCAAAACCTTTGCATTGGTGTTGGTGATACAGGAAGGCTCTATATATGTTTCACAAACACAGTTGATTTGTGGACCCTTTCTAAGAGTTTTTAATGAGACTGCATGATGGGAAAGCACCCCAGGTGAAAAAGACGTAGTATTAAATGTATTAAAAATATACATGCACTTAGTATAGTATAATTTAAATATAGTAAGTATGTCTGAAAAAGCACAATTTAAATATATTTCTTTTTCACCTGGGACCACTTTGAGTTAGTTTTGCCTCATCTGGGTAAACGGCACGGTGATTAACTAATGCACGTCTGGATGAGGTGAGACACTGATGTGCAGAAGCCCGATTAATTGTGATTCACAGCAGCCCAGCACTGCTTAAATCTTTGAATCTGAAGGTTTTAAAGCCAGTAAACGGAGTAGGTGCACCCTGAGGCTGTAGATCACAGGTGGTTGATTTGGAGGGTTGATAAGCTACCTCATCACACTTGATGGCATAGCAAGCGTAAAATGAACTGTGCACCCAGTGTCACAAGGGCATTTCAGAGAGGCAGTCATGCGCATTGGCGTTTGTCTATTTTTATCTGTAAACGTGCACAGATTTCACGGCCTGGGCTCTAAGAAAAATTGTGATGGTGGAGATGGGACGGTTTGATCTTGAAATATCAATACCGTCGATACTGATGTTGTAAGAGAAGCACTTGGAGATCAGAAGTTTTAATTTGTTTATATTGCATGAAAATGTTATATTACTGTATGTGAAATATCAAATGTTATGTCTATCATAAGCTCTGATGCTGTCCTAAGTCAAGAAAATAACTGTTTTAGCAAATACTCGTGGAATAGAATAGGAACTAATGTTCTGTAATTGTTGTTGATAAATATCTGCTAAAACCAGTATTAAACCAGCCTTGGGTTGCTGGTCTTAGCTGGTCTCTTGGTCTAGGTAGACTGGTCTGCTGGCTGGTTTTTTATAGGAGTATAGGATATTTATAGGAGTTTTGTCCAGCTAAAACAACTAAGACCAGCAAACCATATATGGTTTGAACAAAAGGGAACAAAAGGAAGATCTGATAATTTTTTAGTTAGACTTGTTTATATATTATATTATATTATATTATATTATATGATATTATATTATATTATATTATTAGGCTGGTTTAATTTTTTTAAGCGATGACGATAAACAAAATGAAGATATGATCATTATACTATATTATAATATAACAATAATAATATATAATATAGTATATTATATTACTTAATTATATATTTTAGTTATAATTATGTATAACTATATGAAGAGTTTGGTTCCAAAACGCTATAAATACATTTTGATTAATTTGAGTAAAAATGTGTTTTCTTACCAAGAAAGTGGCAAGATGAAAACCACTATTTTCTGTTTCAAACTTTCACATAGCATCTTTAAGTTATAATAACATAAAAAAATCTAATCCAGATTTAGATTTTCAAAGATTTATTATAAAATGTTATTATTTTTTCCCAAAATGCATTA
>NW_015555781.1:2057662-2062784 GCF_001515605.1 Sinocyclocheilus anshuiensis | reverse complement strand
GTGCATTCATCTTTGCCATGTTACATTCAATTAGTTGACTAGTGCTATACGCTGTATTAACAAAAACATTAATGGCATAAATAAAAACACACCGACAAGCTACGCAATATGGTGTTCATAATCGAATGCGACTCATCTGCGATTATGAACGCGATATTGCAGTGATCTACGGCTCTGTGTAATGCTGCTCCATCTGAAAGCACGTGATGGAGATTTACTGTTCACAGAACCGGCTTTACTGACGAGATGCGCATGACAATCACATGAGATTTATCGTGCAGCCCTAAGTTTGTTTGTTGATCACAAAGTACAAAATAGATGAGGAAAACTAGGATGCCGGGTGTATTCAAAAGCGCTGCCATTACTGTCTAGAGTGCGTGGAATGGTGAGCTGTGATTGGTTGAGCGGTTATATCGCATTCTGCAGAGAAGGGAGACTGGCATTTGTCGCGGTTTGGAAAAAAAGGGAGAAAACATGACAGAATAACTCGGCGGATATTTGCGTAAAATTGAAAATTGACTTTTCAATACCGACCAGACACAATACTGATTTTGGCGGAAACTCATTATTATTTTTTTTAATGGCGTTTATTGCGCTTTGGAACCAAACTCTTCATATATTGATAAATGGCTACTACAACTGCCGTTTTTTTTTTTTTAAGAAATTGTTAAAGTGTCATGAACTGAGAAATCTAAGTTCCCTTGATCTTTTGACATATAAGAGGTCATTGTACTATAAAAAGATCCAGTAAGTTTCAAAACTAAAATGTTCTCGTTAGTCTAAAAACAGCTTATATTGAAGCCAATCTGCCAACACGACTTTGTGGAATGTGCCACTTTATGACGAAATAGTGTGGCTAAGCACCGCCTCTGCAGAAAATCAATGCCCACTGCCTGTTTAGCCCCGCCTACCGATTTGCACATGTAGTGTAAATAACGAGAGGCAAACACAGGTCTATGCGAAAATCAGATGACTCCGAAGATAACAAGACGCTGTGCAGTGACAAGTTGTGGAAAAACTGAATCTTTGCACTGCCTTCCTTCTGATCCCAACATTAGGAAAGAGTGGATGAAGTTTATTTTCAATGAAGTTCCAGAGGTCAGTAAGAACTCGGTCCTTTGTTCACTTCATTTTACCATGGATTCGTTTACAAACAAGGCACAATTTGACACAGGATTTTCAGAAAGATTTAAACTATTTTGGATCTGACAGTAATGTCGCATCATACAAGTGTGAGTGACTGTTTTTTATTACGTGGTCACTATTGGTTTGTCTGTTATTACAGATTGTTTGATATGTACTGGGTATTTATGCGTTTTTAACCAAAATCACAGCAGGTTATGAGGAATGTAGGCTGTCAAACATACACAACTGTTAGCCAATCATATGGTGGGCGTTTACTTCCAATTCTAAAATCCACCACGCCTATTCAAACAGAGCATTATCATGAGGGGGGTCAAAACAGGACAGAAAATATCTTATTACTTCTGAATTATGATGATTTTTGTTGTAAAAATCTTGATAACATTATAAGTGGACCTCAGAGAACAGTACAGAATAATAAAAAAGACAGTTCATGACCCCTTTAAGAAACATGAATAGAAATATCAGCATTGTTATCAATATGGGTGATATTTTCATTGATGGTGCTTGGCATCAAATAGAAAATAAAACTGATAAGACTAAAAATAAAACTGAGAAAATAACTGGTAATTTGTGATCAAACAGTGATGAATTATTTTGAAAGGAATACAACATTCAACATTTACAACCCACATGCCCTCTTGTAAAGAAAAGATTTTCCTGGGTAAGTTGAGTCGAGGAGGTTACTGATCACTAAAATACCTTCTGGATGTGTTACCTTAAACACAGTCTTAAGGGCTAGAGATGAGGCTAATTGAAATGCACAGCACACTCAGCAAAGGGATTTATCCTCCTCTTCTCATTCTATCTCTCCTTTCCCTTTCCACCTCTCTCATATTCTCCATCTGACTTTCAAGGAAGACAGTGAAACTTTTAGCTATCTGATGACACTTTTATCAGTTCACTTTTTGATCCCTTAAGATTTGTTTTGGAGAGGATTCACAGGCACGCTGCCTACCATTTCACCAACAGCCGCTAGAAATTGCTCATGTACAAAGGCATCTCAGGGATGGAGATTTCCTGATTGCCCAAACCAAGTGGCTCATTCCAGGAACATGGGATTGTATCACCATGAAAAAAGTGGCAAATTCAATTCTAAAGTTATTAATCCTCAGATGTCCCTTCACACAGCATAGCTCGGGGAGAGAAAACTTTTGGCTCTATTTACCTGTCAGGAATATCAGAAAGTACAATTTCATACGCGAATATAAACAACTACACACTGAAAAAGAGCCAATTCACTCAACAACTCTTATAGAGCTGTTCAATCATGGCTTTATTTTGTAAGCCAGTACCGAAGACTTATTCACCATGACCTTTGGATTTTTATTTTATTGAATTTTATTGCATTGCATTGCATTTTATTGCATTTTTAGACTTAAATGTAGTTGGTGGGGTTATATTTTATTTTAAGGTGACGTTGTTATAGTGTAACTACACAAATAGCTACTGAGTAATATTAATTAACTACATATACTTACTATAGGGTTAAGTTTAGGGTTTGGTCTAGCATTTGGTTAACAATCTTTGCTACAGGTTTCACATTCTAACAAATGACAAACATTCATACCTCCAAACATGAATTTATAATATTCAATTTATAATATTCAAAAATGCAACGGCTTCGAAATTTGTGTGTGAGTTATATATTGAAGAACACATTCAAAGTCTTTTCAAGTAATGTTAACCACAGCCCTTAATTTACACATACATTGAAATCGATATTCTAAAAACCCATAGGAAAAAAGATACACTTGGCTTGAAGATGCAAATTTTGCCAGAACGACTCAAAGCAAATATGAATATTAATATGATTTTGTGCGAGTGTGTGTGATTGGAATCATATCCTTTGGCATACATACATACCAGAACAGTCAGATCCTGCCAAAGAACGTCAGCAGTGGGGCGAGGAGCCCACCTCTGGTCAACAGGAGGGGTCCAAAACTAATGGGTGATGCAAACATGAAGCGACAAATGACAGATGTTAAAGATCTTTAAAGCGGAAGCAGCATTAAGAATAAATAAATGAATGAACAGATAATTTACATAACACTTGCTGCTATGAGTCTTTCTGACATAACAACCACTTACGCTACCACTTCTCATTGTTCCAGCTCTACAACCTGAAGAGATCTATTGTGCCACTGTATTCATGCAGCGATGCTTCTTCACATTCATAGTCCAAGCAGATAGGTCATGAATATCAATATTAACATAAGAGAAAGGAGCAATAACAAGCCGCAAAAGAGTGCTCTCTCTTTCTCTGTCTCTAAGCTCCCGGCCTACAGGATATGTTCTCATAGCACTTTTATGCAGAATACGATTTGTATCAATCAGGAGAGAAAACAGGCTGACAAACAAGTGCTTTCAAGTCTACAGTACAAATCCCCAGCTCCATCCCCTCCAACTGTGTGTCTGGGAAGGAGAATGATGAGGAAAGGCTTCTTCTGTCGACAATGCCTTAATTTCCCCCTTTATTCTCTGCAGAGGAAATGGTACTGAGACAATTTAAAAGCAGCTGGCACCCAGCAAGGCCTCTTGAAGGGGCTGCTTGCTAAATGTGCTCATATATATGCCTCTACTGTAAATAATATTTTGGAGATGGACCACTCATTAGAGTTTATTGTTCTTGCCACTCCAAAGGAGTAGATTGCATTCAGCTGGAAACCTCGGGTTGTATCCTTACGGCCTGAATGGCTCTGGCAGAGGCGAATAACAGTATTTACCATGAAAATAGCTGCTCTGTTGATTCAGTATGACTTGGCTTTAAATGCAGATTCCTTCATGCTTTTATTCTATAGCATATCCATCTACAAAAATTGAGAGCTATTCATAATGAATCAGAGTTATTAATTTTGGGGCCCACATATATATTATTCAACGAGAGCTTTTCTGATATGGGGCTGTGTGGATTGATGCAGTAGATCCTGAAAGCATATCCTCTATTCTCTTACTTTTGTCTACAGTGTCTCATTAGCATGTCAGTTCATGCAGCTGTGTGTGGTATTGCACTGGGGTGCATTTACTAAAGAGTTCCATTTGCATGATAAAACAAGCTCGCTGATGACATGATGTAGATATGGTAATTACACCTTTATAAGCACGAGACCCTGGTCGTACAAATGTCTGAATGTAATAATAGAGCTCTTGGATGTATTTTCAGGATTGTAGATGCTTTGGGTCTGGATCCCACTTCATTGGATTCAATAGTCAAATGCAGTGAAATGAAACAAAAATTCCCTATTCCCTTATCCAAAAATAAATGGATACTGCTAGAGATGAGGGGAAAAACATACAGTATTTTTAAAATCAGCTAGTCAGTGGGTTGTCTAAATGATTATTTGACTAATTGGACAAAAGTAGCCATGTATAATTAGGCTGGTTTTGAGTTCCGAACCAATTCGGACAGAGGGCATTCAAATAAGCTACTTTTTTTTTTTCAAAACCATTTAAACAAGGGAATACTGGCTTGACTATTTTACTGACTATTTTAACTTGACATAAACATGCAGCCTGTGTTGGGATACTTAAAAAAAAAAAACATAATAAAGCAGCCAAAAACACCCAGTTGTTGATGGCTGTAGTGGCAGTGCTGATATATATATATAAAAAAAAGTAAAATAAAAATACAGTAATATTGTGAAATGTCATTACGATATAAAATAACTTGTTTCTATTTGAATATATTGTAAAAAGTCATTTATTTCTGTGATGGCAAAGCTGAATTTTCAGTAGCCAGGAAGACTCCAGTCTTCAGTGTCACATGATCCTTCAGAAATCATTTTAATATGATGATTTGCTGCTCAAGAAACATTTATTATTATTTAGCAATGTTGAAAACAGTTGTGGTTCTCAATATGTTTGTGGAATGTCTATATGAATGAATATGTTTAAAAGAACAGACCTGAAAAATAATTCTTTTGGATAAGAATTCGAAGGCATTTACTTTTACTTTTTTTTTTTTTTTTTTTTTTTTTTT
>NW_015555781.1:2055503-2057539 GCF_001515605.1 Sinocyclocheilus anshuiensis | reverse complement strand
AAAATTCAAAGGATTTTTTTTTTTTTTTTTTTTTTTTTTTTTTTTTTTTTTTTTTTTTTAGTTTAGTTTACCCTTGCTGAATAAAACTATTAATTTATTTAAAATACTGTCCCCAAAAATTTGACCTCAATAATCAACTAGACAGTTGTTGGGCGACTAGCTGTCCATTATGACCCATTCCTAGTAATGCCAAAATGCTGTCCTGTTCATTTTCATGTTGACAAGAGTGCATTTCAAACTCACAAACAGACACACATGTCTTGAAATAAGATGAAAATATCAAGTGCCTCCCAAAAAGCATTTGCTGAGTGTCTATAAAATGACTGTTCGATGGGTTCCTCCAATCACTTCATAATGTGCCATTCCATTAGATTAAAACATTGTCACTTGTCTCATGAAGCCTTGTCTATGTGTTTTTTTTTTTGAAAGCATCTCTTGCCTCGGGCGAATGAAACAAACGTTCCCCGATCATTACCAATGACAATCAGAGGTAGCCTAGGCTTCTCAGACAGGCTGATTGTACGGCATGCACATAAGAGCAGCCATTGGCTGACGCATCAAGACGGCGGTCGACTGAAGACAAATTAAACAGAGCAGCAATCACCAAATGGCTCCTCCAGGGCCAAATCAAGATGATTGCAGGGCTGGATAGATTATTTCAAACATGGGCAGAGCAATAACATGCCCATACTTGCTCATTAGAATTTGTGGATTGTGCTCACCAAGCCTTCGGATTGCGTCTGGTGTTGAAAACCGAATCTATAATTCAGGGATATTTACATCTGCTCTTGTCTGTCTCGTCTATTGACTGTAAGTGTCCAGAGTTTTAAACAGGAAGCCTACAATACCTAAACCATTTGCTAAATGTTGCTTGCAAAAGTTTTTATTTTGTCAGGCTACATTGCTAATAATGATGCTTTTGCCCCCAAATAGAGTAGTTACGGTGTTGTGAACAATTGTGTCCTCACCGGTTGGGTTGAGTCAACAAAGTAATTGCACAGGCTGAAACAACCTTTAATGAGTACTCTGTAGGATTTCGAGGATTTCGAGGCACTGAACTACATTTTTTTTATGATATATGTAGTGTGAACTAAATTATTATGATGACTACATTGTTACATACAATAGTATACAGTAAAATCAAGGCTATGGGTTGTGAAATTAAACATTTCTCATTCTTGTATTACTTGTTATTTGTATTTGTTTAAAGCAAAAATGAAGAATGAATTGATATGATCTCATTTCAAAGAAAGTCAGGCCAAAACAAAGTTTGTTTGGAGAGTTTTTGAAAAAAACAAAACTTGCCAAAGCGATGTTCTGGAAAAAATTTGTACTCGCTGGAAAAAAAACTTCAAACTACCATTGGTCCATGACGATGTAGGTGTGCACTTATAAAGTGCTATATAAATAAACATCACTTGGAGCAGAGTTGGTGCAGACATATCCACATTGCTATGATCAGATGCTTTCTTAACTGTTTTTTTTTTTCTCATCGCTGTCAATTATGTTGTTTATTTTTTTACTGACAGGAAAGTGGACAGTTCATATTTACATGTAACATTCCATCTAAATGGCAATTTTAGCAGTGTGGGTGGCATTGGGATGTTCGCAAACAGTAAACCGCTGCAAAGTTATTTTGACCTGCTTTTAACCCCAAAGCGAAGAATGGGGAAAAAAAATCACCATGCGTACAGCATATGAGGGCCTTAAGCTTACTTTTTTTTTCAAGCTAACCGACCGTTTAGTGTGGTAGTGTAGCATAATAGGTTAGACTAGGTTATACATTTCTACATACACTACCATTTGTTGGTGTTTATATATATATATATATATATATATTTTTTTTTTTATTTTTATTTTTTTATTTTTTTATTTTGCTGTTCTTTTGAACTTTCTATTAATCAAGGTCCATTATTTATTTTCTTTTTTTACAGTTACAGTTTATTTATTTATTTACCATTCAGAAGTTTGGGGACAATGAAAGAAAGAAAGAAAGAAAGAAAGAAAGAAAGAAAGAAA
This sequence comes from Sinocyclocheilus anshuiensis, assembly GCF_001515605.1. Taxonomy (NCBI): domain Eukaryota; kingdom Metazoa; phylum Chordata; class Actinopteri; order Cypriniformes; family Cyprinidae; genus Sinocyclocheilus; species Sinocyclocheilus anshuiensis. The sequence continues at coordinate 2,055,520 of NW_015555781.1, read as the reverse complement.
GAAAGAAAGAAGGAAAG
>NW_015555781.1:2041910-2055459 GCF_001515605.1 Sinocyclocheilus anshuiensis | reverse complement strand
CATTAAAGCATGTTTTGGTGTGTAATTTATATTTATGTTTTAACATATATATATATATATATTTTTTTTTTTATTTTTATTTTTTTATTTTTTTATTTTGCTGTTCTTTTGAACTTTCTATTAATCAAGGTCCATTATTTATTTTCTTTTTTTACAGTTACAGTTTATTTATTTATTTACCATTCAGAAGTTTGGGGACAATGAAAGAAAGAAAGAAAGAAAGAAAGAAAGAAAGAAAGAAAGAAAGAAAGAAAGAAAGAAAGAAAGAAATATTCATCAATCCTCAACATCAATATTCACTCCTCCTTCAATATTCAATTTAATATTCAGTCCTGAAAAAAACTATGTATCAAATCAGCATATTAGAATGATTTCTGAAGGATCATGTGACACTGAAGACTAGAGTAATGATGCTGAAATTTCATCACAGCATCACAGAAATAAATTACAATTTAAAATATATTAAGATAGAAAACAGTTATTTAAAATTGTAATAATATTTTACAATATTGCTGTTTTACTGTATTTTTTAATCAAATAAATGCAGCCTTGGTGAGCATAAAAAAAAAACTTGTTTTAAAAAATATTCAGAAACATCTTAGCGACCAAACTTTTGAACTGTAGTGTTTTATACATTTCAGCATAAACTCAGCGAGTTGACTGAATTGTTCATTACAACAGCATATTCCAGCTGAGGCTAATAGCTAAGCATGCTAGCCCATGCTAATAGGCAAACCCTGACCACTTGGATTGTGATAGTAAATTAAGTGAAGGCTATTGATGTAAAATAGAACTTGGATTGTGATAGTAAATTAAGTGAAGGCTACTGATGTAAAATAGAACTTGGATTGTGATAGTAAATTAAGTAAAGGCTATTGATGTAAAATAGAACTAAATTCTGCTCTCATCCATCCTTTGTTCTTGAAATGTAAAGTGATGCACAGCAGGTAAAGCGAGAGCAGGAGAGTGTTGCTTGTTTAGAAATGACACTCAAGTGTGAGAGCTTGAACCATGTCAGATACTGGGACACTGGGTGGATCCCATTTTCGTGCACTTTCTCTCTGCTGTTTTAATGTCTCTAGCACATTAAACAGCACTTTTCTTCTCCGATGTGGAAAGTGAAAATGTTTTATCTTTGCTGAGCAGTCAGTGGGAAGTTTTCACCTCGGTATCCAGTGGTAAGCAAACTCATAAAACTACAAGGAGGAAATAATTAAAGCCTAAAAGTGTTTTATCTCTTAAAGGAATGGAGCCATTGATTTCCTTCTCCTCTATCTTCTTCGCTGGTGTGTTGCTGTGACCAGAGGAGCCTTTGTATGGCAGCGTAAGAATAAAAGGAGGACCACAATGAGGATGGAAGACAGCCACGCTCATTATCAGCAGAAACAAAAGTTCCTGGAACAAAAAGTCGGGTGAACTGTGTGGGAAACACTCCTTATTTTCCTGCCTTCTGCTGTGCAAGGCTTCTTTGATACACTCACGCTTTTATATCTTAATGAGCAATATGGTTTAATCCTCTTTCGGCCTGTTGCATGCTCAGCGGTACCCTGCACATCTCCACTGCCTCTTATGTCGCTGACAGATGCCGTTACCTCATTCTCTCCCCTGATCATCAGAAGAAGGGTTTGCTTATTCTGGCTATTCCTGGTTGTGATCACTTTCTGCTTGCCGTGTTGTTTCTTATGAAGAATGTTACTCAACTTAACTAGGTAGAGGGTTTCAGTTAAATGTTATGTAGCTCATTTTAAATTTTTAAACACTTCTGCCAGCGCTAATAGAAATATATACTTTGGACTGGACATTTTAAGCATCTCACCGGTTATGATTGATACAGTACAAGACGTTTAGTCATCTGCTTTCACCCCATCCGAATGTGTGCAGTTGTTTTGCTGAACTTTATCCACTGAATGCTCTGCTGATTTATCAGTCTGACACTTCAGTTACTGAGCACTATATATTAAAAAGATTTGGAAGGGGTATGTTCTTCGTAGAGACAGCATGGAAAAGGTAATTGATCTTAGGATTTTCAAACATCTTTAGCTTAATCCATAAAATAGAGAATTATAAAGAGCAAAAGCTACAATACATATTGTCTGACTATTTGAAAAAAAAAAAAGGCTTGCTGTTACTTCCAGAAACATCAGGCCCATTCAAACGAAAATAAACTATTTTCATGCATGATTGTTTGGTGGGGAAAAAAAAGGTATTTGTCTAAAATATGGTGGCAGAAATAATCCTTTCAAATGATTACATTTGGTCAGTCCAGTCTATAAAATCCTTTGCTTTAATATTTTTGTCGCTTACCTTTTAAAAGTTTGTGGTCAGTAATGTCATGTTGTTATAATTTAAAATAAGTGTTTTCTATTTGAATATATTTTAAAATGTATTTTTATTCCTGGGATGGCAAAGCTGAAGTTTCAACATCATTACTCCAGTCTTCAGTGTCACATGATCCTTCAGAAATCATTCTAATATGCTGATTTGATGCTCAAGAAACATTTCTTATTAATATTTCTTATTAATATAATGTTGAAAACAGTTTTTGTGGGAACCATGATACATTATTTCAGTATTCTTTGATGAATATAAAGTTAAAAAATACAGCATTTATTTTAAATGGAATTTTGTAAAATTATAAATGTCTTTACTTTTACTTTTGATCAATTTAATGCATTCTTGCAGAATAATTTTACCCCAAAAATTCTTACCATCTCCAAACTTTCAAATAGTATTAATATAATCATTTTTTGGTAACAATTTACAATAAAATTCATAAGTTAACATTAGTTAACTACTTTAGTTAACATGAACTAAGCGTGAACAATACTTCTACAACATATATTAATCTTAGCTAATGTTAATTTCAACATTTACTAATGCATTATTAAAATCAAAAGTTATGCTTGTTAACATTAGTGAATGCACTGTGAATTAACATGAACTAACAATGAACGACTGTATTTTCATTAACTAACGTTAAAAAAGATGAATAAATACTGTAATAAATGTATTGTTCATTGCTTGTTCATGTTAGTCAAAACATTACCTAACATTAACTAATGGAACCTTATTATAAAGTGTTACCCATTTTTGTTAAAATGGGATTTTGTAAAATCCCAGCATGTTTTTAGTATCGTATGGGCAATAGCAGTGAAAATGCTTTTTTGTATTCATGGCTTTAAACAATCCATTGGAGTAAAAAGTGTGACAACTAGCCCTAGTCCCCTCATATGCATGCTGCTCTTTGCCAGTTGAGTTTACTTTTTCATTTAGCTGCACATATTTACAAAGTACAGTACATTCTGAAGTGTGTTTTTGAGAAACAAGTCATACATACCCTTTTGCCTTTCAAAATTAGTGTTTTTGACTACAAGAAATCTCAGAGACGTTTGATGTAGAACTGAGAATGGAGGACACACAGTGCAATTAATTTATCATTATCACTAGCAGTTTAATGTTTCTCTCTATGTTTAGACTGGTATTAACAGCAACAATGGCTATTCAAAGATTTATAATTGGCCCTGCTTCCCTGAACGAACAAGATAAAGTACAACCTTGTCGTATGCCGCACAAAGTCGACTTTGCCATCCTTAAATAGCAACCACGCTCTAAAATACATATATATTTTTTTCTATTAGGTGGGAGTCAGAAATATCTGCTCTCTTTGCTACCCTGTCTTTACTTGCTTAAAGAACTGTCTCATTATCAACTCCCAGAATTAATATTACTGTCATTTGATTTGACCAGCTCCATCTGAGGCCACAATTGACTGTTTTCCGTCCAGCCAATCACCCGTGTCCAATTAAACAACTGGACAAAATATGTCTTAGGAAAGTTGAGGAACTTCTCAACTCCATTCTTCTTAGGCGCTTTAAGCCAGTCAGTCTCTCTGAGCTGCAGTCACGCTCTGTAGACACCTGATTAATGCTCTCCATACCATGTCCGAGCAGCAGGGGAAGCTCATCGGACTCCACCTCCAAACACGGCTCCAGGAAGGACACAGGAGCTTAGGGGAGCAAAGCTTTGCAGCGACAGGCGGAAACAGAGTGATTGCATTTACTTTTATCATCACACCTGATATGTCTGCAGACCACTACAGCAAAATACCATAAGACCTCCCGTACAAGCGCTGGTCATTTATTCAGCATCCCTGATGTCCAAATGAAATTGGAGTCTATTGAAGATTTTACTTGCTTGAATCCCACATTGCACAATTTTTTTTTCATTCGCTTAGACTGTAGGAGAGTGTTTGTAATACATATATTCCACCCACACTGGGGAGATGGAGATCGAGAGCAAGAGAAGAGGATGGTTTCAAATTAAATCCACAAATACAGTGAGCTGATACAAAAAAATAAATAAAAAAACGAGGTCGGTTTTATTCAGCAATCCCTCAAATTAATTTTCTCATTACAGCTACTGCAGTAGCTATTTTTCAGTCCTCCAAATTTCTTAAGCTTGTGAAATCTTTACATTGAGAGCTTTACCAGCTGTTCCATATTTATAATTTATTTTATAGAATTGAATATTTTATGAAATCAAGCGTAGCGTTAGTTCTGGCAGGTCACTGTTAGTCAAGCTCGCATCAGCTGACTCTCAGCTGATCCCCATCAACCTATGGGAATACGACACCTAAGTATTCATATATAAGGTCCCGCAGTAGTATCAGCAGTTTTCGCATTGCTCAATAGCTAATTACCCTCCTCCATCCCCAACTCCTCCTCTGTCAGTCAGGATTCAGCCTTCTGATTCTCCTTTGAATCAGACTAATTCTAAAATGTGTACATAACATTATTGAACTTTAACGATATCTGCAATACATTTATGTTGGTTCAGTTCTGTTTACCCTGGGGGGGTTATCGCTGCTCTCCCTGCTCTCATCCATGCTAGGCTGCATGGATGCGCAGGGAGTTCTTGCCCAGAACAGAACCATACCGCCAATCCAAACTGTATGCTAATTGTCAATCATATTTGACGATAGTGGTCCTGACAGAATTATAGGGTAAGACTGAGGAAGATGCCCCCTTAAGAACAGTGCGCATTTACTTTTAAATTGTAACATACTTAGATACAAGTTTAGCATGTAGGATGATGATGCATCATCTAATGTGGTGTTATAGAAAAATAAATAGAAACATTTGCTAATTTAGTTGTTACAGGACAAAAAGATACTGTTTTTGGGGTAAGATGGTCCCCTGCCTGGGGCAAGAAGCCCCTTGGACTAAACTTTTACAGAATATATAAATGGCTTTTTATGTAATTATTGATATGTACATATTTTTTAAGTGTCATTAATGTAAAACTATTCAGTTTAATTATTTATTATTTTTTAATTATAATTAAAAATTATAATTGCATATTATTTGACAAGTAAGTTGAATAATTGAATAAACAATGACAAAGCAGAATCCCAGTAAAAAAAGATTCATCTGAAGTGTAAATGTATTTTATGACTTATATACAGGCAAATTAATATTTACATGCAGTGTTTAATATTTAATTGTTCATATTTTAATTGAAGATTAAAATAAATGAATTATGCCATAATAGCAATACTATGAATTCAAATGAAAGGATTTAACTCAAATAGCCTATAGGTTTTAATGAAGAGCAAAGATAACTGAAATCTAATTCATTAAAATACTGAATAATAATCCCATTGATTACAGTAAGCCCATTAATTACATTGAAAAATAATACGACTAATAACATGCCACTTGGGGCCTTATGTGCCAATCCTGGGGTCTCATCTTACCTTAAAGGTCTAATTGTATATTTTTACTTACAAAAAAAAAAAGGTATTCCACAAATTGTAAAAACTTCTTACCGATCTTGCCCTGGATTTAATATCATATAATATTTTTCAGGTGGTTTGATGAGCGTTCATGATGAATCTTTGCAACTGTAACCTCAAATTCTTTCATATAAAATTGTCATCTTTGTTTAAAATGCTGATATATATTTTGTGCAATGTCCCTGCTGTCGCTCTTGCTCCATTGCATTGCTGTAGGTGAAGTGAAGCCTGTAGCCCTTCTGATTGGGGTGCTAATAAAATTAATTTATTCATACATCTGTGTGCATAATTTATTCACCCAGAATAACATTAATCCCTAATTTTGTCGTAATGCTCATCCAATAATTGCCATAATCATTTTTTTAAATGTCGTCTGTCTTGATTTCATGTCCCGTTTAACAAGCAAAACACACACACACACACACACATTTTCATTCACTTTACCTGGGTTGTGTATATGAGACACACACACCCTCAATCCTGTTTAATTGGCTGCGGTGGTTAGTGTTAGTTAATTGATATGACTCATAAGTTCTCATGGCCCTGTACTCCTTAATACCATTTTAATGACCTTTGAAAGTTTTGCCAGAAACAACTCATTAATTTTCATAGATGGAGATCAGGAAGTGTTAATGTAGTCATGTGTCACTGCATGATAAAAAAAAAAAAAATGCAGTGGTGGTGCTGTTTATTCAACAATTCGTTTAGACAAGTAGAATGTGTTGTCTTGAAAACATCCAAAGGCATAGAATGGTGACCGCTTTGGACTCCTGCTTCATGCTTGTAAGAAGTTATTAATAACCTACATAATAGAGTGCTACATGATGCATTTTTGTGAGCCAAAACCGGGAAACGAGTTAGCAGTTTAACACTTCCAATTCCATCCTTCTGAAGTCAATTAGATTTTTTTTTTCTGATTGAATGACTGAAATAAGGTCTGTGCTTAACACATACTCAAGATATTTTCATGTTTATTCTACAACATAAAATACATCAGTAAAACCCCCTTTTGATATTTTTAAAGCTCTTCTTTCGTAGGGGGCGTTTACACAACACCGTTTTCAACAAAAAAAAAGGAACAGCATTTTGGCCATTTGTTTACAAAACAACGGGGGCCTGAAGATGCTAACTTCACCCTTAGGAGCATTAGTCTTGAATAAGGCTAGTTTCTAACTAGTGGCTACCCATCTATCAAAAATGTGTTCCAAGAATGTTTTACTAAGTTATGAAAATGTTGTTTTATGTTGTTCTCTGAACATTCATGACGTTTTAAAAATGTTTTATAAACATTTCACATTTTATCTTTTTAACATTCATTTAATTTTAGCATTTTGTAAACATCATGGCAATGTTACTTTCCATTGTTTTCTAACATTTAAAAATGTTGGACAAATGACTAAAACGTTTCAGAAAAAATGTTTCACTGTTTTGAGAACATTTATGAACCAGACGACATTCATTAAAAGGAAATTAAAAGGGACATTGGATGCAAAATTCACTTTTACATGGTGTTTGCATATAATGTGTCTTAGCAGTATGTGGACACAACCACCCTACAATGATAAAAAGCCATTCACTACTTTTTAATCCCCAAAAAACCTAAAAAGTCTCAATAATCAAGCTGTTTTGATTTTCTTAGCAATATTATGTCATATTGCACAAGCCTGCATGGCTTTCATGCCCTATCACATGACTCGGCAGGTATTGCCGAATTCACCTAAATTTGTTTATGTCTGCACAAATTGTTTTACTCCAGACTGCTTTCTGAACGAGGGACAATTCAAGGCAGGTATTGCAAGCCATGACAGCTGACGGACTCTACCGTATTAGCATATCTCCACCCTCAGCCAGTTATCTGTCTGCCATTTTCTCCGTGCTTGAGCAGCTGTAGCAAAAAAAAGGGCGAATCCCAAACGGAAGTGAGCATCCCAATGCCCTACTCGCTTCGAAGGGCAGAACCCTTGAAGTATGTTCTTTGAAGGGTGTAGGGCATTAATGTCTTGTATAAGCATTTGGAACTCCCTTGACAAAGGGATTGACTGACCAAATGTTACCTTAACAATGCTGCGCGTGTATGCAGCATCCAGCACTACAAGCTGCAAATAAATATTTTTTATTATTAATATTATTTTATTCAAATATTGTCTAATTGTTGATTGACCCATCTCTTTAACTTGGCATATGCATAATATACTGTACTATGACATTTCTATAATTGAAATCCGTTAAAGGATTGTTAGGCTGCATTAATTAGGTCAACCGGAACCGGGAACACTTCCCATAACACCCGATGTACTCACAACGTAAGAAGAATGGCATCTATGCTAATATTAGTCTCATTCATTCTTATTCCGAGGTCACAGTAGCCATACGGATCCAGTCTGTATCCAGATCAGATGGTGGATCAGCACTTAGAGATGACCTCTACAGCCCTGAATGTCAGCGGAGACCACGTCAACTAGATGCGCCCCAGAGACAGATCCCCTGCGAAAACCTTGTCACCTCGACAACCATTGGCACAAGACCACGGGAAACAGACAAGTCCTCTGCACCTGTGTTGCAGGCTGGAATTAAACCACACCATGCTGGTTTCGTCTGGCCAGAAGAGAACTGGCCCCCTGACTGAGCCTGGTTCCTCCCAAGGTTTTTTCACCGATGGAGTTTTGGTTCCTTGCCACTGTCGCCTTTGGCTTGCTTAGTTAGGGACGCTTGACTGATTGCACAGACACTATTGGAAGAGGGCTAACTGGATGATGATATCACTGAATCATCAATGAACTGACTTTAGCTGATAAATGACTCTGTTATTGTCTTCTTGGATTATTGACAAACTATTTTCCTGTTTAACACTGTAAAACTGCTTTGACACAACCAAAATTAAACTTGCTTAAACTTGCTTACCCTATCGTCTTAAATCATATTACTATCATTGATGATTAATATTTTGTATTACATTAAAGGGGTCCTATGACGTTGCTAAAAAAAACATTATTTTGTGTATTTGGTGTAGTGCAATGTGTTTACGCGGTTTAAGATTCAAAAAACACATTATTTTCCACATACTGTACATTATTGTTGCTCCTCTATGCACCGCCTTTCCGATTTTTACAAAGCTAATAGTTCTGAAAAGCGTGGTGTGCTCTGATTGGCCAGCTATCTAGTGCATTGTGATTGGCTGAATTCCTTAAGCGTGTGACGGAACTGTTACACCCCTTACCAGGTTCAGGAAACTTTCCTCTGTAAAATGCGCTATACACAATTGAATATTTGGGTTGTACTGTAATTTTTTACTGTACTTCCGTAAAGTGACCATCGCATGTTCCCTTCACTAACGGACTTCTGGAAGGGCCCTTCGTGAAGGGATTAATTTGTTCACTTTCGTTTGGAACGTCCCTACAAATGGCGTCCCCTTCCCGAAGTGCCTTTCGAGGAAGTGCCCTTCGCCGTTTGGAATTCGCAGAAAGACTCGATGGCAATGAAGGTGTTTTGTAGTTGGATGTTGGAAAGTGAACATAAGAGTCTTGATTTTCTCCCGACATCAGAGCCACTAAGGACGCAGTGGATTAGTTTTGTTTTTGATGGTAATCCACCACCATATACACCTAAATTTGGGGTTGCTGTGATCAGAGCTGATTTTGACAAGGTGAAAAGGGTGCTGTTTTACACGACCATTGAGGAATTTTAACCATAGTATGTTGCAGACATTTCATGAAGACCCTAAAGAATCTTACCAACTTGTGGAAAATAAGCACCCGATGACCCTTTTAAACATCATCACGCTGAACCGGTAAACTCATATAGTCCACTTTTACAGCACTCTTTCATTCGGGAAAAGTTTTTTTTTTTTTTTTTTTTAAATAAAGACTGAAAGATGGGTTGGCCGACAAAAATAGTCGTGACAAAATCCACACTAGCCTTTTATGTCCCACCCCAACTTCCTGTTTCAGTAGGAAATGCTCATCAAGCATTACATGTGGTCTTTATCCAGAACAACCAAAGAACACATGCATTATGTGAAAAGACAAGGAGGGTGTTCCAAAGGACAGTCTGATTACAACATACTTGATTTTAAGATGTCTGGCACTAACAAGCATCCAAGCAGCTGTCACTGTTTCTGTGGAGTTATCACAGCTTTTCACTGATCTAGGTCAAGGCTGCTGGCAGAACTACAAGAGAAATTGAGCCTTGCATTCTGCATTTAAACAGAAAGAGCTTGATGATGAGTCCTAGTTTGTTTCATGTGCCAGACATTTTCTAGTTTTGTCATTTTGTGAAATGCCAGTGTGTCTGTGCTAATGAAAGCATCAAAGATGCTTTATGTGTAAACCGCTTGGCACTACAACGTACACATTAAACCTCTTTTGAACAGAGATTAGTTTTATCATTAACATCTGTTCGTTTTAATGAGATTCCTCAATTCCTTTACATTTCACTTTTTTTGCGGTTTAATTAAATTAACTAAATCTTTTCAAATGTTAGCTTTTAATTTGAATTCAGTCCTTTGCATTTGCCAGCTCGGATGTGTCATTTCCTCCATCAAAAGAGCTCTGAGAGGATGCACTGTAAGAAAAAAACAAATTGAGCAGTGCAGCTGTAATCTGAAATCAGCAAATTTTTTTACATACAGAAGCGGCCCAAGGTCAGTCTCACAAATGTATTTTAGCATTTTTAAAATGTCATTATAACAGTGCCCATCACCCTTCAGTGCTCCATTCTGCAGGTTCAGCTCAGTGTTCCAGCATCCTGTCAAGGCTTCTGGAGTGTGGGCCACGTTTCTCCTGCCAAACGTCTGGGCTTGCCCTGGGATCTTTCTCTTCCACTTTCCCTCAGTTCTTCTATTCCTTCAGAAAGCTCCAGTCTGTCTAGATTAAAGACGGCGTGAAATTGATACTTGGATGCTTTCAAAGGGCCTCTGCTTTATCTTATTTTCCGTAAAACCTCAAACTTCACTTTGCACCCTTATCAGTACTTTCCTGAGTAATCTTTGAAGGCACTACCGTATTTAGATTTTGCCTAAAATAGAATATCCGATGTATCTCTAGATGTTGAGATTATCATCTTTTAAAGACATTCTGACTTCAGCTTCATAGTGACTCTTTCTAAAAGAAAAAAAAAAAATGTGTGTATGTATGTGTATATATATATATATATATATATATAATACAGAGCTGGGTAGTAACTGATTACATGTAATCTGGTTACGTAATCAGATTCCAAAAATTAAGTACTTGTAATTCGATTAAATTACATTTTAAAATACTTGTAATCAGACTAGTTACTTTTTTATGGATTACATGATTACATATTTACACAATAGCAATAAATTATTCATAATTTATTGATTCTCCTAAAATTTTAAATTGATTCTCCTTCCTAAAATAGCCTACTGCTTATATACACTTAGAGAGTCTTCCAGTTTTGTGGACCTTCACACAGAGACCAGTCACTAGTCATGTATCTACACAGCATTTGACGACTGGATTCACAAAAAAATAATTTCAGGTTTAAGAAAGTGTTTCAATATTTCTATGTCTTTGAAAGGCTTTTGTCTTTGAAATACATTAAAATGCACAAATTCACAAACTTTGTCATCTGACAGATGTCATCTGTCATCTTTCACATAATATATTTACTAGAAGAACCCCTGAGATACTTGAAGAACACACTGATTCTAATGAAATGATATATTAAGCAATATGATTTAATATGTGTGATTAAGAAATGTATTTAAATAAACAGCAGAGTTGTTGGACAGCAGAGTTTGGTCTTTTGGGGATTTTCTTTTTTGCCTTGATATCAAAGCAGCAGCAATATGAGATGTTAAATATTTAGGCTATCATATTACAGTTCAAACCAAAATCGCACGGCACACACACACACACACACACACACACACACACACACACACAAGAGGAGCTATTCAAGTCATCTGGTGAAAATTCTTGATTTATCACAATTAATGTCGTTTAAAATTGTCATCTTTTTTTTTCAGTATCATGCTGCCCTGAACAACAACAATACTACTACTACTACTAATAATAATAGCAGAAAAAATTGTTTTATTCCAATACATTTTTTCAGCATAAATGCAACAGGTTATGTAGGACAATTGCTTAATTCCCCTTTAAAAATAATAAGAACGTGTCACACAATGTATCATTCATAAGTCTCCTACATTGTGATCAGATCATCATCTAAGTCCAATAACTAGATAAAAGTAATTCCATTGAAGCAATTATGGAAAAATCTTTTTTATTATTGGTGTTTTTTTTTTGTTCTTTTTTAAATTTTCCTTTCTCCATTGACCAAAATGATCTCTATTACTTCAACATCTCGGATAAAAAAAAAAAAACTAAGCTCAGGTGAATGAAGCCTATTATCTGTGTTTACTTTTACACAGATAATACAGGTTGCTTGCAATCACTAGACTGAGCTTAAAACACTCCACAGAGCATTGAAAACTGCCTCCTCATTATGTGTTATTTACTCACTCTTGCTTTTATGAAAAGCATCATGGGGGACCACTGTACTGGACATCAGTGTTATTGTTCTTGTGCACTAAAACTAGCATAGGTTTATGTCACACTGTACAATAAGCACAATTCATGTTCAATTCATAACATTTATGTTCAACTTATATTTTAGAGTCCGTTTAATAAAAAAATTTAAGTGTGCACAGTGGATTACAAGTTTAAAAATTAACTGAGTTGTTTTGTTCCTTTTCACATCATTGACCCATTGACAGTGGGTGTACGAGTCTCACACTGTGAATTAAAACCATGTCCCAAAAGGTAAACGAAAAAATTCCTTAATGTTGCATTCAAATTGCTACACCACCTGATGTCAACAGCCTTTTCTAATGAAAAGATTATTATTCAGATGTGCAGGGCCCTCTGCAATCATACTATGCAGAGTCATTAACATGAAAGTAGAGGCTGTGCATGCATGAGGTACATTCAATTAAAGACTTCAGGATGGAAGAATTGTCAGGGTGAGCTCAGGTTTCAAAGTATGTTTAGAAGATTATCCGACAAGTGGCAAAGTTACAAAAACCTCCAACTCTGATGGACAGGGCAAATTGGACACGTTGTTATAGATCTCATCATTTTAATGTACTTTAAGCATCTGTCGGAAAATCCAACAGATTCAAACTTCTGTCTACAATGTTTGTATAGGAGTAGTGTTTTACAAGCTTAAGTCCATTCAAAATTTAATTTGAGCATTTTTTAATTAGAAAATATTGCCTTAGTTGTATTGTTTTATTATATTTTTAATATTTATTCAACAAATGCTTTTTAATGACAAATAATTATGTTTTTTGTTTACATTATTATTTTTTTATATTTAAAATATTTTATTACTATTTTAAAATGCTAAAAATAGTGGGATACTAATAGTTAATTTTACTGCAACACAATTAGGTGGTTGCCCATTAAAACGTCCTGTTATTTATTAACAGCATCACTGTCCTTGTGCTGATATTGGTTTATCATGTCTCTTCATTGTAGATTTTTTTTGAGGAAAATGGCGCTGCGAAAAATGCAGCTGTCCTTATCTTCAGATTTTTCTTTTGTTTCCTATAAAATAAGAAAGTCATGCATGTTTGAAGAAACATGAAGGTGAGTAAATGACAGAACTTTTATTTTTGGGGATGAACTATCCCTTTAACATCTATTTCAGCATCAGTACGTAATTTTTATATTTTGAAATATTCAGCAGTCATAGAATTATAGTAGTGTGATATAGTAGTCAGTC
>NW_015555781.1:2018925-2041336 GCF_001515605.1 Sinocyclocheilus anshuiensis | reverse complement strand
CTCCCTCCCTCCCTCCCTCCCTCCCTCCCTCGGACTGTTGTCTTTTGGATGGCTTTCTTTAAGTAGCAGCCAAATCAGTTTTATCGAAAAGAAAAAAGAAGATTTTTATTTTACCCATGTTTTATCTAGTTCAGTGGATTTAACAGGATATATATATATATATTTTTAAAGTAAATATACTGACCCTGATGTTGTTCCACACTTTCTCTCTTCTGGAGATATTACACAGATTAGTCACATCTCTCTTTATAAATCGACATCATATTGTTACAATTCACAAAAGAATCTGCACTGAAATGTGCCACACAATAAATTAAAATGATACTGAAATAATCAGGAATCTTAATAAAAATAAACTTCTGCCACTCATTGGATTCCTTCAAAAGGATAAGCAGAGCGCTAGCTTCTAAACACACTCAGAAGCAGCTCAAGGTTTTCATTTGTACATGCACTAGCATAAAGCAATCAAGCAAAAGACGGGGTAATTTGATTCTTCAGGTTATGACCCCTTGTATCTCAGTCACATTTCTGCTTACTCAAACTGGCATGTATTGATCAGTTACAACGCATCATACAGTCAGTGGCATTTGGCATCGATGTCAAACATAGCATGTGTTTTTGTGCCATATTTGAATATATGAGCACAAATGAATTTTGACAGCTTATCTGTTCTTTATCTCTAACCCCATCTCATGTCAAATATTATTGAGGCTTGTAAGAATGTGGATAGACGTTTGTTTATCTCCAAAGGTGGCAGAAGGAACACCGTGAATCTGAACACTCACAGGCTCATTTGCATCTTCCAGCAGCTCTCTGGGGTTTTGTAAAGCTGGCTGGCTGCATCACCTCTTCACAAGCTTCTCCAGATGAGACAGATGATGGCAGTACAAAGAACTATGGCTGCAACACAAGTGGTACCTCATATAATTCAGCAATATAACAGCCATACAACTCTTGAGTCTCTTCTGAGTGCTCCTTCTCACCGAACATCCGGTGATGTGGAGCAAAGTGTGTGAACAGTCCAGCGAACACGACTAGATTAAATACTTCTCACAGCCTTTAGCCTTTGGTCAATGAAATTAAATCTCGGTCCAGAATCCCACAGAGACCTGCTGTAATAACAAGACCCTCAAGTGGGGAGAAGGTCTGTTGAATTATATGGTTATGACAGCCAGGTGAGGTGTTTTTTCTTTTCTTTCTTTTCCTGTGTTGCTTTACATACGTGTCTGGGGAGAAAAAAAAAATAACATCCTTTTAGCATGAGCAGTGAAATCATTGATTTTTGAGGGATGTAGTGGTTTAAAAAAAAAAATTTGGTCAGAGAATGTATGACTTATTTTTTATATAAAACGAACACAGATGTACAAAGAGTGAATGCACTTTCTGCTAAATTGCCATTGGTATTGTTTTTAAATTAGGTTTCCATTTAATTTATGAATTATTAGACCCAGGTTTATATCAGAGACTAAAATGTTAGTAAAATCAGTTTCTTTTAAATGTTTAGATATCATGTGAAATAAAATATTTACTTATATACTTACATATGATAGCGA
The DNA here is from genome assembly GCF_001515605.1 of Sinocyclocheilus anshuiensis. NCBI lineage: Eukaryota > Metazoa > Chordata > Actinopteri > Cypriniformes > Cyprinidae > Sinocyclocheilus > Sinocyclocheilus anshuiensis. The sequence continues at coordinate 2,039,783 of NW_015555781.1, read as the reverse complement.
AATTAAAGGGATAGTTCACCCAAAAATGAAAATTAGCCCATTATTTACTCACCCTCAAGCCATCCTAGGTGTATATGACTTCCTTCTTTCAGACGGGTCCAGTTATATAAAAAATTGTCCTGGCTCTTCCAAGCTTTACAATGGCAGTGGGCGGGTGTTTCTGTTCAACAGTTCAAAAGAAGTCCAATAAAGCGCATCCATCAATAATAAAAAAGTGACTCACATGGCTCCGGGGGGTGAATAAAGACCTCCTGTAGCGAATCGATGCGTTCTTGTAAGAAACATATCCATATCTAAAACATTATAACCACTTTTCTGTAGCTTGCGCTAACTTTTGTACGCGGAATCCATTCTGGGCTGATGATAATATGCTAGTCTCGCGAAAACCAACATTTGTTTACAGGAGCAAAGGAAGCAAAGTTTCCTTACTTTCGCATAGGAAAACCAGTCTCCTCTTGGCTTATATCGAAATCCTCCGACATTTTTCTTTACAAATCCTCGTTTTGTACTTCTAATTTGTGACCGGTGTTTTGTTTTGTTTTGTTCTCTCCTCTCTGCTTCCACGTTCGTCACTTCTCACCGGCGCATGCGTCACACATATGTCCTACGTCATCTGCCCAGAATGAACATGCATATGACAGTTAGCGGAAGCTAGAGATTACGGTTTATAATGTTTTAAATATGGATATTTTACTTACAAAAAAGCATCGATTCGCTACAGGAGGCCTTTGTTCACCCCCCGGAGCTGTGTGGGACACTTTTTTATTACGGATGGATGTGCTTTATAGGACTTCTTTTGGACTGTTGAACAGAAACACCCGCCCACTGCCATTATAACGCTTGGAAGAGCCAGGACAATTTTTAATATAACTCCGAATGGATCCATCTGAAAGAAGAAAGTCATATACACCTAGGATGGCTTGAGGGTGAGTTAATCATGTGCTAATTTTAACATTTTTAGGGTAAACTATCCCTTTAACTTGTCATTATTTTATTGTTATCACTATTACAAAATAAGCACAAAGCATTTTTTTTTTTCATGTATCTGCGATCGATACCTGATGTGATTGACAGGTTGCACATTATTTTGACTTGATGAAAAACCATTAAATCTGCTGGGATCTTTGGATTGACAAGCCATCTTTGAACCCCACAACTGTTGGACTGTATTTGATTTGGGACAAAGTGTAATTTCTTTTCTGAAATATATTTGATGTGGCAATTCAGCAATTCATTTTGATGAATGCAAGAAAACTCAAATCTGGGTGTAATTTTCGCTGCTTGCTATCCATTTGCAAATGTCAGGATCTATCTGTCAAAAAGAAATGTGGGTTATTAGAGCAAATATGAGTATTTTTGTTGGAAACCTCTGACCTTGAGATTAAAATGCCTGGAATCATTGAGAAACAAAGTAAGAAATGTAAAATGCACCCTGCTTCTGTCAGTCAGCATTCAAAAGAGTTCAGATATTTAACTAATGCCATACATCATCTCATAATATAAGGCCAAGCAGTAAGTGGCTATTTGGGTTGATCTGATGCAAATCAGTTAATAATCATTGTTTTAGCCCCTCATTTTCATTCAGTAACATTACAACAAAGGTTTCCTTTAGTTCGTTATGGTGTTAGGAAATCTATGCTGAGTTAGTCAACTGAACCAAGAATAAAAATGCAAATGCTGCTGTGCATTACTACAAGTACTCAGCGAAAACTAGCACATTTCAGGGCCTTTAAAACTCTGTGCTAGGGCTGTTAATTTGACTTGCTAATTTAGTGTGATTAATTAAGTTTAAAAAATAACACAATAAAAAATAAATAAATGCAATTAATAATGTCTCTGACCTGCATGTAAATTCTTGCCTTAGCAGACAACACTCTGAATATTTGTGTTACCAGTCATGAAGATCTTTAAAGTTCATTATGTATTATCATTTCCTCTAGTCAGTAGATAAATGAATCATATGTGACACAGGGTGAGAATATTTGGCGCATAATATTATAATAGTATGCTCTGGTGTGAGGATGAATTGTTAATAAAATGTATTTGAATTATTTTCCTTTAAAGGGATTTCTCAGCAAATATTGAAATATGGTCATTGTATCACATAATTACTCATCCGATTATTTCAAATTAAGTTACAGTCCTTGTAAATATTTATTCATTTTTTTGTGAATATTTTGTAAAGAGTATTTAAGTGGTGAACAATTATAAAAGCAGAGGACTCCAACGAAATGTTATCATAAGGATCGTGACAGTATGGGTGCACCCTTTCCTTTATTTCACAGTACTTCGTCTGAAAGCAGGTAACATAGTTTTAAGAAATACAAAATAACACACATTGTGCTCTTGTTTGTATCTGATGCTCTCTGTTCACAGATTCCCCAACATTTCTAAACTGAATGAGTTACAGGAGTGCTACACTATGCATTATAAAAACATGTAGGTTACTTGCTAGATTACCTATAAACCTGACAGCTGTTGAAATCTACTGAAATGTATTGTCTTTAAAAAAAAATAACAACAGATGAAGACTTTTCAAAAACATCAACACTTAAATAAAAAAGAAAAATACAGTTATAGAGATATTTCCAGAAGTTTAAGGCGGTTGAAAAAAAGAAGAAAAAAAAAGAAAAGAAAAAGGAATTGGACAACCCTGTTACTTCCTGCATTTCTCTAAATAGCTGATATACATCTAGTGAACCAGTGGCAACAGTTCAGCGGGGTAATTTAGTCTTTCTTACTCATGTCTCACCTTTCAGATCAGCAGTGATCATCACAGGGTCCGTGCAGTGGCATTCAACATTTACAAAAGCATTTTTACCCGCCAAACAGTATAAAAGCCTAAAACAATAACCTTAGGTTTATAAACTTTTTTTTTCTGATTGATTAAATATTGTTGACAGATTTGCCAAATGCATGAAACTGAAAAGAAGTATGAATATCAAAACTCAGCATACAGCATGAAAAATGGGGATTATGTGGTTGTAAAAAAACAACAACAAAGAAACTGCAGCTGAAAAGGCTGCTTTATGTATGTGATACATTCATCCATAGGGCTGTTGGCTCGAGATTGGTGGAAACATCTGCAGAAAAATGTGTGATGAGCTGCCACCCAAGCACTTTGGTTCATGATCAGATAACCCCTCACTACTATTAGGCATCGTAAGGTCAAAGCAGAAGTGCATGTTTTGTGGAGCGCTTTACTGGTAAACAAATCAGACATAACTACTAAATGTGTATCAAAATGCTCTACTTTTCCATTTTTAATTTTGTTCCACTTTGACACTGCAATCATGTATGCAGATGTTTCATCTACACCATCCCAACCAAACTGATTCACTTTGTGGTTATGATACACAAATGTAACATCATATCAGCCTTTGTGTAATATTGTGCAGTCTGATCAGTGGCATGGAATAAAAAGAAAATTGGCAAAGCAGGGTAGCGTAAACTGTGGCCTAAAGTAAAATATGCCATTTCATTGAACAGTGCAATGTTTATCCATCAGGACGGTAAACATTCATTTAAGGACAGATAATATCACAGGAGCTATCTCCAAAATCCATGGTCTAAACCTGAATCATACACATTATAGATATGTTATCTCCATTTTTTAACAGCAAATGTTGCAAATATAGAAACAGTATCTGTACATAGTTAATTTGTATTTAGAACAAACTCAAATATTGGGAGAAAAACGGTCCATAAATTACAGTGGTCCTGCAGTAGAAATACTAAGATTTCATAAGTTGTCTGTCACTGTTCTTTTTAGTCTCACAGTACACAAAAGCAAATCCACTGTCACAGGACTTGGCCATGCAGTAATCAAATACTAAAAATCCATTTCAACATATATATATTTTATATTTGCAATATATTCTCCTCTTGTTGCTTTAAGTAACATCTTTACTTTTGGTAAACAATTTTGGTACGCAACCCTTTTGAAATTCACTGTAGTGTAATATTTATCCTTTAGAATGTGATTTCACTAGATTAAGGATTCATTCTGGTCCTGTTCACTGTGGTCCATCAAAAATGAAAAAGACACAGAAAAACACTTGAGTAGATTAAGATTTTTGTTGGGCTGACACTCCCTTCCAGTAATCTAGAATGTCATGCAGATCTTCATCCTTAGCAAACTGCACTTTTTTCCTCAGAGCGTGGCCTGCAGCCATGTACTCCTCATTTTTGTGTCGCTTGCGATGGAGTTTAAAGCGCTCCCAGATGCTGTGCGATGGTTTGCAGTAGTACTCGGGACTAGACGAGTAACTGAGATTGTGGTATTGGGGAGAGAGCTGCGAGTAAGCCAAGTCTCTGGCATGAGGCCGTGTCAGGGGCTCCAACATTGAGGTTTTCCGACTATCTGGTTCTTCCAACTCTTCAATTTGGTGGGCATCGGGGTAGGAGTGCCGATGCTCACTATACTGACGGATCTTCTCCGCCTCTGCCCTTAGTATCGCAGCTGCGGGTGTGATGGTCAGAATAGTCTCCCCTGTGGGTGAAGTCTTCTCTATGTACTTCGACTCTGACTTGTAGGGCCCCTCTGAGCGGTAAGGCCTTGGACTCCGCATTGGACCACCAGTGGCTGTACTCGGACGCTTCGGAGAAGCATCTGATGCGTGATGTCTTTGTAAAGAGTGGTGGTAGCTGTCCTTGTAGACAGGTGACAAGAAGCCAGACTTGCTCTGAGGCTGCTCTGAGATCAGTATCAATTGTGGTTCAGCTGTTGACACAGCACCAGATTTCCCACCTTGGAAGGAGGTGGACTCTGATTTCAGAGCATCTATGCAATTGTTAATAATCTGGTTGACCTTGTCTACCTCCTTTGCGATTGTCGAGATCTCAGCAACTGAGCCTTGGCTGTTGCCAGGCATAGACATCTCACATTCCCTTCGATCTGGGTGCTCCCCTGTTCTCACTTCCATATAATTTCCTTTGGCCATTTTCGGAGTGTCGCTGATGTCTTGCAGTTTGTATTGCTCCATTTCACTGCCGGAAGGTAGATACGGCATGCGGGTCATGCTCTCCCCAGCCATCATTTGCTTTTGAGACATCCTGGATATCGTCCCGCCCTCTAGCTCACCGCCGTATTTAAGCTCAATTATGTTCTTCTTTAAGCTTCCTGCCTTTTTGTGCTTTTCATCTTGTTGTCTCTTTTTTCGCAAACAATAGTACACTATCCCTAAAACAATAACCATACTGAAAAGACATCCCAAGATAGTCATTATGTAGTGAGTGGCTGTTGCATTACTAACTACTCGCTCTTTTCCATTCCTAGGCCCAGTGGATAGTGTCAGACAAGTATGATTGAAACGCAACGAGTTTCTTATGGAAGCCACACAGTAGGTGTAATCGGTGTGGGGTTTCAAGTTTTTCAGTTCAATGTCCTCCTTCTGCCGCTTCAGATTCTGTATATCAGTGAAGAAGCTGTTATTGTACAGGACAAGGATGTACATCTTCTTGTAGGGGTAAGGGATCTGAACAGTGATTACTGCATTTGTGTGAGACACTTGCTTGAGTTTCATGATTGGTTTCACATCTAAGTCTATGTACGTGGGACTGATGCTGATTTCCTCTGGCTCAGTCCCCGAGGGACAGTCTTCCAGCCCACACGGTGTAGAGTCTGGAGGGTAAGTGGTGGTCTCGGTAGGCACAGGGATGTACGTAGTCACGTAGTCCTCCGTGCACACAGTGGACAGCATATGCAGAGCATTCCGGTAAGTGGGATTGTTTGGATTCTGGCTTAGGAGACTGTAGCCCGAGATTCCTGTAGGAGAATCACACACCATCCGTTCACTTGTCCTGTTGGGAAAGACCGAGAGCCACTTTACAAACCCCAAGAGCTCACAGGAGCAGTTGAAAGGGTTGGTGTAGAGTTCACAGGTGGTCAGCTTTGTCAGGCTGGTAAAGGTGGACCCATCCAGCACCTGGATGCGATTCATGGAAAGGTCAATGTTTTCTATGTTTGGGCACTCCCAGAAGGCATTGGGTGTCACAGTCTCAATCAGGTTTGCCTGGAGGTAGAGGTACTGCAGCTTTCCCAAACCCCTGAGAATCCCTTCGGTTAAGTTACGCAACTTATTGAAACCCAACTGGAGAACCTGCAAGTTGAACTGGGCTGAAAAAGCCCCATCCTCAATGTAATTAATCTCATTCTTGGTTAGATTCAGGTATGTGAGGTTGGTAAAGCGGCTAAGGGCAGAGTAGTGGATGCTCTTGATCTTGTTCTCATTCAATCGAAGGTCCACTATGGTGCTGTTGATATGCTGAGGGATGGCCTCATATGGTGGCTGGTTTTGGCTGCAAATGGCCAGCCATACAAAACCCTTTTCACCTTCTATGAGCCAGCAATCCCCCCTCACTCCACTTATGTGAGTCAGATAGATTATGGCCAAAGACCAGAAGAAGGCACTCTTCACCATGCCTCCATTACTAGCTCCTGATGCCCTCCTGGAAGCCATGAGCAATACCAGTTGGTAGAAGCTTGGGGTACCACTTGAGTTTGAACTAGGCTGGATGGAGCCTCACAGTATTTAAGCAGGGTAATAAACCCTTTCCCTTTAGCCAAGGGACAAAAATGTCCAGTCTCTGGTCCAGAGAATTATTTCACATGAGTTGGGGGTTTCTGCACTGATATGTCAGCCCCTTATTAAACCCTCTGACCATAGCTTATACATTTAAAGTAAAGTCTCTAATGGAGAGGTTTTCACACCAGTGGAGTGCTAGAGCTGGGTCTTAGTGTTTCACCAATTCAGAATGGCCTGTGCTTATTTCCCCAGGGTAGAGCATTGTTGATGGCTTTCATCCTCTTGTCTTTTCTTCTCTTCCACCATTTTAGTCTCATTTATAGGCCCAGAGGTACACCCTGGATAAGAAAAGAGAAAAAGAAAGCATTGACTGACGCTCACAAAGTCTTTAAATTAGAAAACCAATATTCAAAATACAGTTCAACATGTGGCAGCAGTGATGACATGTTTCATACCATACAAGAGGTCTGCTATGTGTGCAAGCTCAAAGGAATAATTCATACATTTCATTGTATTTATTTCCCTGACGTCTTACTCATATGTCTATGGACCTGTGGAAGGTAAAATAATAACTTTGTTAGCTGACCATCAATTTATTTTGCACACAATTTCCCTTCCCTTCAGTTCCTGTGACATATTGCTATTATCAGAAACCACTGGCCAATTTCCTCCTGACAGATAAAAGAAAGCAAAAGTGTCCCTGTTCTCCCTCCATTAATTCTGAGACCATCAAAATGAGCAGAACCAATACTTGGGGGATGAAACAGATCAATTACACTTCGTCCTTTAAAATGTTCCAGTGAAAACAACCAGTTGCTCTTGAGACCAGTTTATCAAATTCAAATGCATATTGCATAGTTTCAAAGAATTGCACCTAATCTTATATACTTGATTTATAGGATATACTCAATTTGAGAAAAAAACAAAAACCTGATCAATTACTAAACACAAAACAATTTCATCATAAATGCTACTACGGGTGAGAGAAATTCTACATTTCACAAGCTGTTTTGCCTCCGAAGTCTTATGCAACTTTTTTCTTGATACTCATTTATTTTTAAATGAAATACTCAGTTACGAAGCAGAAGGAAATCACATGGGAATAGTATTTCTTTGAAAGACACTGCCCTCACAGAGAGAAGGTACATTCCCTGGGGTGGCAGAGACAAGAGGGAGCTTCAGTTCACAGTCATCCCTGGCAGGCTTTGAAACCACATTGAGACAGCTCTAAGCAATGTTGGCTGTATCGCAAATCATTTGTGAGTTAAGAGAGGATGGGAACTGGTTTGAAAGCAAAGACATTTCTTTCCACTGCACCCCTTCTTCTAACCATGGACATAAAGGCAATTGCTGTGTGTGTGTGTGTGTGTGTGTGTGTATGTGTGCATGTGCATTTGCATTGTGCAATAACCTGAGTGCTATGAATTATTCTTATTTCATTTTACTACTACAGTAAAGGAACAATATATTGTCCATTAACTAAAGACCGCTTTGTCCTCTATTGGTATCACTGCAATGTCAAGTAATGCACATGTTACCTACATTATCCATCTAATATGAATAAAACTATGCTATATTACATCCATAGACTGTGTTAGAAAAGAACACAACAATGGCAGCACAAAATGAAAGTCATTATTGCACCGTGTCTCCTTGAAGCTGGTGAAAGCTCCTAAAAGCCTCTTCACTAGATGGAGGAATTATGAGTAAAGACTTGCACAATATTGAACTCTTTACAGAGATTTCCACTGCACTAAAAACTCATTCTAATTGCCCTGTCTGATTGGCCCACTGTAAGCCGTAACTTCAGCAGCTACTTGCCCAGTGAAAGCCACGATGACTGGCGGAGAGGGAGCACGGATTTTACACAAGTGAATTATGCAAGGAGGGCTTTAACTGAAGAGGAAAGAAGTGCATAGTGAAGAAGTGCATCTCAAGTGCATAGATGGACATGGTTCATAAAACTCTCTATGGAAGGCAGTGGATCAAAGATGGGATTTTACTGCGCTTTGCCTGGGTTTCTCCCAAGTGCTGCATTAGATTGTCTATGTGTAAGATCACACTATGGTGTACAGCACAAATGACATGTCATGCATCTTATTAAACATATTTAAATCATTGTCACTCAACTGAATTTTAAGCATTTAGAGGAATCCAAAAGTCTGAGTAAACAATGGAAATCTGGGATTTAAAATCTCATTTAAACATGTAAATAAATCGTTTTAGGAAACAAAAGTTGATGTTAAAGAAAAATGACAGAAAGAAGAAGAAATATTTCTGTGTCAGTAATCAACATCGTAACACTGACCATGTGACTCTTTGTACTGATTGTCAGATGTTCTTCCATTGAAGCTCAAGATGCTCTTTGGATCATCTCAAATCATGCTGGAAAACACGACCATTAGATTTTACACATTTTACACAAGTTCATGCAGCTTGATTGCTGCTGTCATTAAAGCAAAATGATGAGATGCCAAATCAGAAAGTCTTACTTTTTCAATTAGATTTTCACTGAAATTGTTATGCTGATAATATAATATGTAATTATTATTGTTTTTATTTATTGACATTTCTTAGCTCATTTATAGAAAGCAAAATAAAAGCATTTTCATTCATGGTCTCAGACTTTTATAGAACTCTGAATCAGAGTACTTAAGTAGATTTTTCTGGTATCAGTTTTTACACCAATATCTGTACTTTCTACTTCTTACATTTTCAAACCAGGCTCATTACTTTGGTTCATTGCGCACCTTTTTCAACCTTATGTAATACAGAAAACACAGCCCCTCCATTGGCCTATTATTTCCTGGCTATCACGACCACACATGTAGGCTGTCTACGAAGCTACCATGGAGCAAGGCAGAAGGGAGCAAGGAGAATGGCTAATGTTATGGATGAGACAGAGAGAGTTAGCGATGTCGACATGACTGAGAAATTATAGACATTCCCAGGGCTGTACAGTGTGACACATTGCACATGTTATGAAAAAATCGGTCTGAGCGATGAATAAATTTACCACAGGAGCACGTGTGCGATGAAATTTTGCAGTGTGGGTGAGCCTGTTTACAAACCTGTTGTCAAACAAAAAGAAAATTTCATGACATGTATTTAGTCCAAATTCACTTAACATGTGGAAGAAATTTTATTAATATGCTGTTTGCATTTTCTGTATTGCTTAAAGTCACATGCTTCTTTGCTGATTTAACAGAAAAAAGAACAGCTATTGATCTTTAAGATGTGTGTGATCGTAAAAGAGCACACATAATCCTTATTCTAATATGGAATTGTAATGGAATGGTAAAAGGGTGTTGGTACGTGACAGGAGGGCCTCCACCCAAGGATAGAATATGATAAGTAAGTCTAAGAATGTGGTTGAAAATACCATCATTGGCCTAGAGAGATAACATTCTGAGAGATGAGACTATAAGAGAGGAAGGATGCCCTCCCTTCACTGTCCCACTCTGCAGCCACTCTGAGTGACTGAATGACTGCTGGCCTTTTCTTGCAAGAAAATAAAACTCATCAAAGACAATTGGTATATTTGTCTCTTATTCAGAATTGTTTTTTTTTATGTGCCACAACAAACATCAGCTAAGTGTTTGAAGTAACTTCCTTTTGTGATCTGACTTGGTTTCATTTCAAATAATGATGCAGAAATCATACTATAATAGTATTCTATTCAGTGATAGAAGTCGATTAACACTGCATTACATTACATTATTACATTACATTACTTTATTCTTATAAAAATACCCGAGATGGCTTGAAGAACACAGATAAACCATATATTGTCGCAATTGTATGTTTATTGTATTGATGTTTTATCAGGTAAAACATCTCTATCTGCATTTTTTTTTTATTCAAAGAACACAAAATATACATTTTATACAATTGCAAGTATTACACATTATGCATACTATACAAGAATGAAAAGAAGGAGAAAAAAAAGCTCCCAGGGAAAAAAAATTATATAAATATCTAAATAAAGGTGCATTGAAGTACAAAGATATTAAATACAATTTAAAATTTAATTTAATTAAAAATATTAATTTTAAAACTGAAAATAAAATTTACAGTATAAGTCACATAAATTTAGCCATTTTTAAAGCAGCATAATTTTGAGTTGTTTCCAAGGACAAGAGGCAGAATCACCCTACAATCTAGGATGTGGTCTAGGTCAGTGTTTCCCAACCGGAGTGCTGTCTGTCGAGAGCAGGGGTGGCGTGTAAAAAATCCTTTTTTAATATTTTTTCTAACATTTTTAAAAAAGCAGCTATTATATAATATCCATGTCTGATGTCGCCAATAATTAAAGATACACTGAAATTCCGGTAGTTAGAAATTCAAATATTGTGACAAAATTAATTTTGTAGGGTGCCACAAATTTGTTAAAATTTCCAAAGGGTGCCGCGACTAAAAAAAGGTTGGGAAACACTGGTCTAGGTGATGGCAAATGTATTTATTTATTTTGTCAGCTTAGTCTTTTCTCTGCTTGTGTGCTACATGGTGGTTGTTCAGCCTGGATACCTTCATTAGCTAACAAAATTTGAATTGTGAGTTATTTTCACAATTTATGTATTTTCACAATAATGTATTAATATGACATGCGCTCCAGTTACCAGCGTGACACTAAAACAGGTAGTAGTAATGGCTACTTTTTACTTAAGTACATGTCAGAGCCCATACTTTTTACTTTAACTTGAGTAAAAAAAGTGTAGTCAGTATTTCAACTTTTACCAGAGTCTTTTTAAACATGAGTATCTGTACTTCTACTTGAGTGAAGGATGTGTGTAGTTTTGTCATCTCTGCTCTGAATCCATGACAAACACAACATAAATCATATTTTATATACCATATACCATATGTTGTTGTTTTTGTTCAGAGGAGTTGATAATATCATCACAGCGGCTAGTGACTGACATGCAAGAGTTGGACAAGGAAACCGGCAATGTGGTTATTTATAGAAATATGTGTGTACACATGACAAGTATACCCACATTTTCCCCTTGACACTTGTAAGATTCTCTGTGTCTGAGACTGAAAAATTACATTTGTGACAAACTATGAAACATCGAAGTGATTTGTTTTTATAGATATTGCTAGTTTCATCAGACTAAGACAATTGTCATAATCTGCATGTACAAATAAAAATGAGGAAAACACGTAACATTCAAACTTTAATTTACTTGTACATAAACTCCATAATAATATTTGTTATGCCATTGTAGCAATTTAAATGCAGATCTTGTCAGTCAAATGAAAAATGTATTTGTTATGGACTAATTTTCAACGACATGCAAATACAACAAATAATATATTGACTTCTAAAGCCACTGTTTGTTTAATTAACAGTTTACTTGTCTGCCACAAAAATGCAGTGTCTTAAATTACTTTTATTTATGGACACTTCTCAGCAAATATTGACATAGGCGGCTAATTAATCAGCAAGTAATTTTATCCATTTTCTTTTGTTTTATTTTATTGGTAGTCAGCCCTAATTTTAATTTATGCCTGTGAACCAAAGCCAACATAATCATATCCCATTTCTTTTAACTGCCACTTCCCTGCCACTAAACTGCCACACTGCAATCAAATTAGGCTCCTTATTTGGGTAAAATTAAAAAAAAATTCTAGAATATGCAAGTGAAGACATTTTCCCATGCAACCTAATTACAAGAGATTTGTGAATATATTTTCCTGTGTGAAAGGCAACCAGGCCACTGCAAAATAGTATTTTAACAGTCAGTAGGGTGGTGTATTTGGACATTTTCAAAAAACATAAGCCTTCCCCTAGAGAGCTCCTATGATTTGCTGAAGCTCAGCACTTCTACTCTGAGGTGAAAAAAAGTGTATTCACGAGTAACATGCACCCCCCTCGCCTGCTCACGGCCCATTTTTTTCTATGGCGACTGATAGGACAGTGACAGGACAGGCAGGTGACAGGCTGATAGACAGCTTCATCATGGCACACTGCTCTCTGAATGGTTTAATTCTCAGCCCGTGCCGCTACCTGCTTTCAGCTGGCCTGTGCAAACATATATCCTGCTGTCCAGAATGGCAGCTGCTGACACGAGAGCCCTCTGTGTCATGGGCAGGTGCAGAGCAGGAACCTCAGCAGGTGGATATATTCTATGGTGAATGGAGAGCAGAATGACAGCTCAAGGTAATGGAGGCTACAGCACCGATCCATCAATGATACTTAAAGGTCAGAGGTCATCTTCTTAGTCAAGTGACCTTTCTCCGTAAAACCGTTTGGTTTGTCTTTTTTCAGACCTGCGAGCTGGTGTCTATGTTAATATGATTGAAGTCAGACATTGAAAAGATTAGCCACGGGACAAGGCAGACTAACTTTTAGCATAGGATCTAAGGTTCCATTTCAGTGAGTCACTTTTGACGTTACGTCGACACTGATGTGAGGGGTCTCACTTGGGAGTCCCAATCACCTCTGAGTAGAAAATAACAGGCCAATGAACATTGGCGAGTGGAATTTGCATGCCTAGCCACTCCCCCATAAACACGGGTATATAAGAGGGTGGTATGCATCCACTCATTCAGATTTGTGCTTCGGAGTCGAGGGGTTGACCGTGTTTGAGCGGTCACTCTCCTCAAAAAGAGTAGAAGAGAAGCAAAAACGTCTCAGGTTACACATGTAACCATGGTTCCTCGAGGGAATGAGACGCTGTGTCGGAGGACGCTTTGAGAACGCCCTTCAGCGTGACTGGCTCTGAACCCCGTGTGTAATCAGTCCAATAGATGGGCGAGACGTCATGGGCGGGTGACGTAATAGCCAGGAAGCTATAAAAGCACGTGCGGTGAAACCGGCGTCAGCTTCTAGGAGTGAAGCAAGCACTGGCAGAGATGCCGGAAGTATGGCCCCAAGACGCAGCGTCTCGTTCCCTCGAGGAACCATGGTTACATGCGTAACCTGACACGTTCCTCTTCAGGAACTTGAGTTGCGTCGGAGGACGCTTTTGGAACGAGTATGCCCACGCCGCCAGAATTCCAAATCTCTGCCTAGTGTGGAAGCCTGTACAGCTAGGGTGAGAGAACAGAAGAGCCGGGAGTGGCTCGCATATCTAGGCCATAGAACCTGACAAAGGTTAGGAGCATGGACCAGCGTTGCAGATGTCCTGCATTGAGACACCTGCCAAGAAGGCCTTGGAGGGCCCGTGACGTCTCGCCCATCTATTGGTCTGATTACACATGAGGTTCAGAGCCGGTCACGCTGAAGGGCATTCCCTAAGCGTCTTCCGACGCAGCGTCTCGTTCCCTCGAGGAACCATGGTTACATACGTAACCTGAGACGTTCCTCTTCAGGAACTCGAGCTGCATCGGAGGACGCTTAGGGAATGAGTATGCCCACGCTGCCAGAATTCCAAATCTCTGCCTAGTGTGGAAGCCTGCACAGCTAGGGCGAGAGAACAGAAGAGCCGGGAGTGGCTCGCATATCGAGGCCATAGAACCATAGAATCCCGCAGCGTCACAGATATCCTGCATCGAGACACCTGCCAAGAAGGTCTTGGAGGCCGCCACACTTCGGGTAGAGTGAGCCTTGACCCCTAGAGGCGAAGGGAGATCAGAGGACTCATAAGCAATGGAAATGTAGCTGGAAGCCCTCTCTTAAGGGGACCATAGCAAACAAGCAGTTGGTCCACCCTTCTCCACAGGGCAGCTCTGTGGATGTATGTGTCCGGTGCTCGAACTGGACACATGTATGCTTGTGCGGACAGACAACAGTAAATAGACAGACACATACACAGAGCGCTACTGAAGAGCAGAAGCTGGTTTGCACTCTGCCGGATGCGCTTTTATACTTTCTGGTGCTTACGTCACCCCGCTCGTGACGTCTCGCTACTCTATTGGGCTGATTTGACACTTGCTTCAGAACGCGGTCACGCAGAGGAGTTCCCAAAGCGACCTCGACGCAGCATCTCGTTCCCTCGGGGAACCATGGTTACATACGTAACCTAGAGACATTTTGTGCCTCCCTGTATGAGGAGCAGGTACTCGGAAGGGGCTGCCGCCCAGCAGCCCCCAGAGCTAGAGAGCGGCAAGGGAGGAACCGCTGGAACGCCGCCGCCTGCTTACGGGCCTCCTGGTACCTGTCGACGACCGAATTGACGGCGTCGCCAAACAGGCCAGAAGGCACCAGCCTGACCCGCTGCCGAGTACCCTTTGCCCACCAGCGCTGAAGTAGTTCTTAGCGGCTTGGAGGGCAATGCCGGAGCCTTTAAAGACGATACCGCGTCAGGCGACAGATAGTTCGCGAGCGTCTGTTCTACCCGGGGCATCGTCTTGTAACCACGCTCAGTCATCCCCGCCACTTTGCCATAATAATCGGAGGCGGGGATAAAGAGGCGGCCGAGAAGGGTCTTCCCCAAGACCTCGGTGTGGAGGTCGGGGAAAAAAGGAAGGCTCCGGCGCGGAGGTGGCGGCTTAACACGCAGAAAACGCTCATCCAATTTACTCTTCTGCGGCTCAGCCATTTTCTCGGCGGGCCAATCGATGTTTAACTTGGCCACAGCACGTTACCACCTCTAAAAGCTCCTCATACTGGGGCGATTGAGGGGGCGAATCCTCATTGACGCCCACCACATCAACCTCCTCGGAGGAAGACAGGCGGAGCGTCGAGCCCGCAGAGTGGGCTTCCGATCCCAGAGAACGGGCGCTGAATCTGGCGGGTGAGGAAGAAGATAGGGACTCGCCTGTCTCCATTCCCTCCACCAGATCCAACTGCGAACCCCACGAGCGTAATCGCCGCTCCGCCTCGACGGAAGCGGGACCAGCGCCGCGGGGAATGCTAGAGAAGGCTCCCTCCGCAAAGAGAGCCTTCCAGGAGCAGAGAACATGCATCGAGAGATGCTCGCAATGCGGGCAGTCAGCTCTCTCGAGAGTCGACTCAGCATGTTCCGCTCCCAGGCAGACAACGCACAAACTGTGTGTATCCCCACCCGCAATATAACGTGGGCAGGGAGGAACACACAGCCTGAAACGCTGCCTGCCCTCGCCCCTTATGTGTTTCTTTTTGTCTTGTGCTTTTGACATTCTGGACAAAACAACATCAAATAAGACTCACAAATTGATATCAGACCGAAACACACAGAGCTCTTGCTGAATGACAGAAAGCTGACGCCGGTTTCACCGCACGTGCTTTTATATGGTTATTACGTCACCCGCCCGTGACGTCTCGCCCATCTATTGGACTGATTACACACGGGGTTCAGAGCCGGTCACACTGAAGGGCGTTCCCAAACGTCCTCCGACGCAGCTCGAGTTCCTGAAGAGGAACTCTCTTGCTGCTGGTAATTCTGACGGTGCATTCAGCTGTGTTTTGCCAGTGTTTGGCATAGATGAGTGTAGCGATTCCCCCCTGGGCGCTTCAACAAATAAAACAGCAGCTTTCCCTAAAAGAGCAACATGGCGGTTAGCGTCTTTTTAAAGATGACTCTCCATCTTTAAGTTTCTGGATGCAGTTGTTTTTTGGCCTCTTCTGACAGCCACGATCGCTGTCTCACGTGTCTGATAAGCATGCTGAAACTATGCTTGTGGATGGTTTATGCTCTCACAACCATGGCGATGCTGCGATTATGACTCTCCTTCTTCGTGAAGGCTTGAATCCCCTCTGCCACTACTCAGCCTCGAGCTGACTAGCGCTCTGGGAGATCAGAGGATTATATTGTAAGCTTTCCGCTGGGTCAGTCCCCACGGACCTCCAGTTCCTCTTGCTTGTCATGTACCGTCTAGCTTATCCATCTCATGACCAATCTTGCGTGTTATTCGGGGCTCCTGAGGAGGATCAGATTTCGATCTCTTCGATCACAGGGTGTGCCAGTGTCCTCTGAGGATGAACGCTCAGCTCAGCATCACCCCTTTGGGCTGATTCCTCAGTCAGAGTCTGACTGAGAGATGACTGTGCTTTCCCAGGCTGCCATGAGCATTGGGCTGGAGTGGAATTCTCCCCCATGTCCCGAGCGCTCGAGGCTGGATGATTGGTTTTGGGGGGTGGGGCATGACCCACGGCCACGCCCCCCGCTGCCTTTCTTCCCGGAAATGCAGGGGGAGGTAACAAAGTTGTGAAAGGCACCTTTTTATTGCCCGAAGCTGCTTCCCAGCCTCCTCCACCATCACTACCCTTGATGGTGGGGACACCCTTGGAGTGTGCAGAGATTCTCCAGGAGGATAGTGCGATTGCAGTGCTGCAAAACACCACCACCTGGAGGAATCATGCATGTTTCCCGTCCTGGGCAGGTGAGCTGATGTCAGCTTTCGCTGCTCAGACTTACTCGCTATTGGACAGGCCGCCTCTACCTTGCATACGATGACCATCCTGCAAATATATCAGGCCAAACCACTATAGTGCACAGGGGTAGTTCTGAGCCAGGGTTGATGCAGGAACCGTGCACGGTGACCGACTTTGCCTCTGGGTGAATAAGGTCACAGCGTGGGCCCTTGGCCAGGCGATGTTCACTTCGGTGGTCCAGGAACGGCATCTCTGGCTGACAAAGTGCGCTTTCTTGACGGCCCCATCTCCCAAGCCGGCCTTTTCGGCGACACTGCCATAGCTCTCAGACCAAAAACAGACGGAGGCATCAAACACATCCTGCATGTGACCACCGCCACCAGGCCGCAGAGGGCTGGTCCCCAGGCTGTTCGTCGCTGAAAGCACCCCCCTTCGGTTTCTGTATCTGCTCTGGCACAGCATCGGCTGCGACTTTGGGCCACCTGCAGGAAGGCGACACAGCCCGTGCCACACGCAGCTGCTAAGTCCTCCAAGTAGACAGTGAAATGGCCCTGACTTGGGTGACCTGGAGATAGAGGGGACTGCTCTTTCCCAGGAGGTCTGTGGCAAACAATGGTGCCTCTGTCCTGTGTGGAGATCGTGGTCCTGCTGCTGAAAGACACAATAGAGCCTGCCCTTCCAGCCGATATGGAGCCAGGTTTACAGCCCTCACTTCATCATACCCAAGAAAAGCAGTGGGTTGTGACCAATCCTGGATCTGTATGTCTTGAATTGGGCCTTACACAAGCTCCTGTTCAAGATGCTGATGCAGTGGCGCATTCTCAAGTGCGTTCGACCACAGGATTGATTTGCAGCGATCGACCTGAAGGACACGTACTTTCATGTCTCGATATTGCCTCGACGCAAACCGTTTCGGGCCAGCTGACTCTCACGTTATCCTGAGACCACAGCCTGGATAAGTGCCCAAAGTTCCCACCACTCCTTTCTGGGACCAGGTGGTGAACTTGCAAGCACTGACTTTGGAGGAGGCAGATCCAGCCCTTGCACTGCTATGTCATGTTCGCGATCTGCACATTTACATTCACTGCACATAGAGCTTTAGAAGTTCTGACCAGCTCTTTGTCTGCTTCGGAAGACAGAGGAAGGGGAAGATTGTCTCCAAACAGGGGTTGGTCCACAAGTGGATGCCATCAGTTTGATGTACCAAACACAAGGTGAGCAGTGCCCCCTTGGAGTGAGGGCTCACTCCACTCGGATTGTTGTCTCCTCCTGGGTGTTGGTGCACGGCTCCTCTCTAGCAGATATCTGTAGGGCAACACCTAACACCTTGTGAGGTTTTACAGCCCTGGGTTGAGCCAGTGTCTTCTCATGTGTTGGGTACTAACAGGTAAGCGGCGGGAAGACCGGCTCAGTGTCTCACCTCCAGCACCCTTCAGCTGTCAGGCTCGACGGAGGAGCCTGACGCCAAGCTCAGTACTTGTATTTGTTTGCCCCTTCAGTCAGCCCCTGTACTGAGCTCGGTGCCCCACATGTAGTGATTCCCTTCTGGTAAACCCATGTGTGTATTCTCCCATGGTACAGTTTCCCTGTTGGTAAACCTATGTCTTCCCTTCACAGAATTACTTCTGTCTAGTCTCTGCTTTTCAGGCAAGACCTACCGCACTGACTTATGTCATATGTAGTTCTGCCCTGCTGGTCAGTCCATATGGGTACTCTCCACATATTACCTCCCTTTAGGCAGAATGTGGTCTCCATAGTGTCCTTCTCCGCAAAGACTTAGGCATGCTTCCCCAGTGTAATGCAACTGGTCACCGCTGGAATTGAGATAGCTGAAGCACTCTTTCTTTACTCTGGGTAAAGGAACAGCAGCTGCGACCCTCCCCGCTGTGAGTACTGTCTTTTCAGTCCCATATCAGTACGAAAGACTATTTGGCTCATGACGGGGCACTGGGTAGATTGCAACCTAGGATGCCAGTTGTTACTTGGCATGCGAGAGCTTGTCTACATCTGCATCGCCAACCCTTGTAACACAGTTCAGTGGTCGAGGCATTCTCCATAGGGACCTATAAAGTCAGTGTCGACGTAGCGTTGAACGTGACTGACTGAAAGGGAATGTCTCGGTTACATATGTAACCCTCATTCTCTGAAGGAGGGAATGGAGACGTGACGTCCCTCCTGCTACAACCTTGAACTACACCGCTGAAGTCTCCTAACATCAGTGTCGACGTTACGTCTCCAGTCCCTCCTTCAGGGAATGAGGGTTACATACGTAACCGAGACGTTCTGTATTTTTAAAAAACAAAAAAGACATTTCACAAAAATTGTCTTTTTATTACTCAATGAACCTATGTACTTAGTTTCCTGTTTGCAACATGACACACATGGGGTGTTTGCTCAGACAAGCAGCAAAAATCTGTTTGTTTTGGTGTGTCAGACTCAAATCTATTTAGATGTTTGTAGTGTGAACAGCACAAAAAACATGAAATAAAAAAAAAAATCACCACATGAATTTTACAAACCTGATACAAACCATTTCTATTTATCTATATCTATCTTTAAATTAGGTAAGATTCCAAGCTGTTTTTTTGTCATTCAGTTGACGTAAGCAGGTCTAATGTCACAGAAAGTGTGTGATGTTGTCTGAAACTACACTGAATACTTTCATTTTTATTCACTTACTCTTTACTGATTTGACAATTTGATACTTACTGTATACTGAGTAGTAGTGAATATTAAATGAGTGAACAAATGTTTGCATATGACACTTATACTACCATTCACATATTTGGTGTTTCTGAAAGAAGACTTTTATGGTCACCAAGGCATTAATTTGTTGAAAAATATAGTGAAATAGCAATATTGTGACATAGTATTACAATAAAAAATATTTGTTTTCTATTTTAAATATATTTCAAATTTTTTCTATTTTAATATATTTTGTTTCTGCGATGGCAAAGCTGAATTTTCAGCAGACATTACTCCAGTCTTCAAATGTCCTTCAGAAATCATTGCTTATTTACTGCTCAAAAAACATTTCTTATTATTTACTATTAGTCAGTTTTGTGGAAATGGTGAAACTTCTTTTTTTTTCAGATTTTTTTTTTATGAATAGAATGTTCAAAAGAACAATCTTTATTTGAAATAGAAATATTTTGTAACTTTAAAAATAGTCTTTATGACTTTTAAAAAGTCTTTACGGCACTTTTGATCTATTTAATTTATTTTTATTTATTTTGATCTTGCTGGATAAAAGTGCTAATTTCTTGAAAATAATAATATAATATCTTATTGACTTATGAATGATAGTGTAAATTACTTTAATCTGATTTAGGTGCACTGGATATTAGCAACACTGTCATACATATTTTCATATAATATTTTATCACATTTAATCCTTAAATTATTCCCAAAATTCAGATTTGAAAAACATAAAATATGCATGTGCAGTTTGAAACAAAAACCTTAATTCTGCCACTAACTGTTTTGTTGGCTGTGCCAACTACTTGTGGATCACATGACTTCAGTTGTCCTTGTTCTATACATGGTAATAGCTGAAGGAAAAATTCTGCCCACAAACTCGCCCAGTGCAGCTGCATTACATTCGTTTTGTATACACTCTAAAAAATGCTGGGTTGTTTCAACCCAACTTTGGGTTAATATGGACTAACCCAACTGTTGGTTAAATTTTTCAATTCAATTTGTAACCCAAAACTTGGGTTAGTCCATATTTGACCCAAAGATGGGTTGAAACAACCCAGCATTTTTTTTAGAGTGTAGTAAACTTTAACAAGCAAATTTATTTTTGGAATTACATAAAAGTGAAAATAAAGTGATCCCAGAGGACACTGCATTCACAAAGCACATAAACAAACTGCACTCTAAAAAATGCTGGCTTAAATACAACCCAGTGCTGGGTAAAATAGGGACAAACCCAGCAATTGGGCTGTTTTGATCCAGCGGTTGGGTTACTACCCAGAAGGTTGGGTTAAACATTTAACCCAACCGCTAGGTCAAAACAGCCCAATTGCTGGGTTTGTCCCTATTTTACCCAGCACTGGGTTGTATTTAACCCAGCATTTTTTAGAGTGTGC
>NW_015555781.1:1985191-2012070 GCF_001515605.1 Sinocyclocheilus anshuiensis | reverse complement strand
TCAAAGCAGCCCAAATCTTGGGTTTGTCCCTATTTTACCCAGCACTGGGTTGTATTTAACCCAGCATTTTTTAGAGTGTGCGGGCATCTGAGATGGTCTGAGGTCATTTAGAGTTTTCACATACATGCTTCAATTCATGCCAACCACCCTGAATCTAATGAAGTGGCACCCAGAGGCTTATAAAAACTATAAGCGAGTGTGTCGTGACTGTTTTTGCATTGTCAATGACAACGCAAGTATAAAATGTGGTGATATCCACACTTGTTTCTCACCCATGTAATCTCAGTTGTGTGGACACTTTCCACTCACATATTCTCTGTCAATGTAGAGCTTGTATAAACAGAAATGTGTTTTGCACAGTATGTTGAGCAATTTACACAAGGTAAACAATGACCCACCGACTAGTAAAAAGTAATATAAGCCCTGAAGCGAAGTATTGATCTGAGAATTTGAGGGGTTTTTAATATAATTTTAAGAGAGTTTCATAAAATTATGACTCATAAAAACGAGTCATAAAACTGCATTGCCTATAAACAAACGTGCTTGAATAAATACATTTTTGATCCATTTCAGAGAGCCAGTGAGAGTGAAATCTTGACATCAGGACAGAGTCACAGAGTAGCCAGTGTTAACAGTTGTTTTGTCTGAATCTGAATGAGGCCTGAGGGAGGGATTATATGGAATTGTTATTCGATGTTGGCTGGGTTTGTGTTTGGAATTAACAGTGGTTTTCCAACAATGCGCATTTCTATCCTAAACTCAAACATTATGCCAAGCATTACTGCCTCCATTCCCGCAAATTTGAGCCCACTCATCGGTCTGTTTTGCATGTTCATCCACACATATTAATGACTCTTATGGCGTTATTTTAATGACAAATGTCGAGAGAGCATTATTGTAGCGCGAAAGCACATTAATATAATGCGAGCGCAGATTTCTTTTGCTCTTGCACAAAACTGGGACAAATGTTGAGAGCGCATTATTGTAGTGCGAAAGCACATTAATATAATGCGCGGGCACGAATCTCTCCGCTCGCGTGTGGATTTCTTTTACTCTTGCACAAAACCGGACGCGCGCGCTCAGATGCACGCTGCTCTCGCCCGGAGAGAGTGCGCACACTTAAAACTTGTCTCTCCTCTCACTCAAACTGTGTCCTGTGCACTCTCAAATCTCTGTGCTCATGCACTATAGATATTAATTATTTTCGCACCTGAATCTTTAATCTTAAATCTTCTGATTTAAGACAGAACTATTTAGATATGGGTCAGATGCACTATTCCCTAAACCGATACTTACGATTTGGAGACCAAATATAACACTATAAAGAATGTTTCATAGTTGCCATAACATTACTACATTCTATTCTATGGGTTTAATGTATTTGCAGACAATGTAATTACATGTAACTGTCATATAACTGTATATTCACTGTTTTAGAGGAGAGTGCCACTGAATGTGTAGCTAATATTAAGTGGATTTTCATGAAAAAAAAAATCTGAAAAAAAAGCAATGCTATTAGCTACTTTTTAAAAGTGCATAATGATAACTTTTGACAACGTTTAATTCAGGTGCGAAAATAATTAATATCTATAGTGAAAAAGAAAAAGAAATCGTGCACGAGCGGAGAGATTCGCGCTCGCGCATTATATTAATGTGCTTTCGCACTACAATAATGCGCTCTCGACATTTGTCATTAAAATAACGCCATAACTTTCGCTCTGCATATGCCATTAGCGGCTGCTGGCAGGCAGAGTTACAGAAATGCACTTTGTTTTCAGGCGTGCCTGAGGATGGGCACGGACAGCCATGTGTTGAGAGTGGCTTGGCATGAGCTATTGGATGGATGTAAAATTGGTTGGACTGAAAAACCTGTCTGGATGTGGCCAGAGCCTCTCACGTCAGAAATGGTGCTATTGGACGTAATGGACGTGAGATTTTGACATCGCCATAGTTTGGGTTGGAACAGCATTTGAAATGGATCCTGAGTCTCTCTGAACAGATGCTTCCCATACAAACAGAAAGAATGAGGCTACTGTGGTACAGGGACTGGAATTCACTTACGGTCCTAAAGGGATAGTTCACCCAAAAACGAAAACTCACCCTTGCAACCCACATATGCTGTTATTTTTTTGTCACGGATTTACACAAATCATCGCACTGTATTTTCACATATGACTTAACCGAATGTGATTTGAATAAAGAATGAGATTCAAGAGCTGTGGCCTCAGAGCGTTTGCTTGAATTTCTAATTTTCTTAATTACGTTTCTCACTCAAAGCTATTGTATGACTTCAAAACGTGAAAAAATAGTGCACAAGACATTTGGGTAATGAATATATAGAAATGCTAAATAACAACGCTCAAAAATGGGTTACTTTAGATTAGGGAAGACTATTCACTATTAACTAGTTGCTTTTTAGCACACATATTAGTAGCATATTGGCTGTTTATTAGTTCCTATAAAGCACATATTAATGCCTTATTCATGACCATATTCTAGATCATTTAACCCTACCCCATACCTAAACATAACTACTATAACAACTACCCTACTTTCAGTAAGCAGAGGGAAAACTCTGTTAATAGTGAATATGTGCTTCCTAATCTAAAGTGTTACCAACAATTATTCAAACACAAAATATACAAATATAAACACTATTCTCCTTTCACTGGAAAAATAACACCATACAGGTTTGGAATGACATGAGGGTCCTTTACTTATTCAAAGAATAACAAACTTCTGCTATTTCTCACACTTTTCAAATATTCAGCATCACTAGCTGTTTCAATAAGATATGGAATTCATAATTATTTTGAAGTAATATTGCTTATGAAGCACAGCAATCCAAAATAAGTGATCTGAATTCCTGCAATTTCCGAAATCACAATGTCAAAATCACAATCACCAAAACCATCTAATGTGCTGATCTTTAGAGTGAGTGTCAAGAATATGTTTGTGAAAATATCTGGATTTCGATTACTCATAAAATGTGGTCTGACCTTAATTTAATTCAAACACTATCTGCCAAATAACACAAAGTAATAAACAAATAACACAAAGTAATGCACATCTTTGTGCATTACGTTTTTAAGATCTTGTGAAAGCCTTTGGAATGGAGGCATGGTTTACACTAACAAACTAACTTACACTAACATCTGTTCTTCCTTGAGAAGAACAGATTTGTCAGTAACCAGGATTTGTATAACTTTATTTAAAAGGAAGGGCACCTGTGCAACCCACACTTCTAATCTCATCTCACTAATTGACTCCAATTAGCTTTTGGAGAATCACAGAGGTTCACTTACTTTTTTTCAGCCTGTCTTGTCAATTATCATTCAAACTCAAAGAAATGTAAAAGTATAACTCTTTGTATGTTATTAATTGTGAGTTTGATGAAGATCACTCATTTTATGGAGAAAAAAAACGCAGCCGCATTTTATGAGTATCAATGCAACAATGTAGAAATGTTTAAAGGGTTCACAAACATATTCTTGCTACTCTAAGTCAAACTCACAGCTATGAATCCAGTGGGACAAATTACCTCCAAATTACAACACTGGAAAATATCATGACCATCATCAACATCATCGCTCACCCCTTCATCCTCCTCATCTTTCTCTTCATCAGCATGTATATATATATATACTGTATATATATATATATATATATATATATACATATATATATGTCATATATGTATATATATATATATCATTTTTCAACTGTAATTTGGGATATCTACAAAAATAGACCAGTGGAGGGCTCACTCAGGAATACTGGGATGATTTTAAAGCAATGAAACTCCTCCACGGCTTAGTCTCCAACTGAGCATGAAAAGAGAACAGAGGCAAATTAGAGGCACTTTCCTCTATCCTTTACAAAAACTTTACCTACCAAACTCAAATGTCCATGAAATGAATATGAGAAATCCATCAGGGCAAAATGTGAAGTGGGATGACTGATGGCTTTAATGGGCAAAAAAATGTAATAAACAAATCCATCCTGTGACCCATTCTTCCAAGTCTGTGACCTTTATAGCAACAAAATGGCAAAGGCCAAGAGCGTGTATAACCTCAGCCAGCAGGATACGGAGGCTAGACCCACTTTAGGTAAAGTTCTGGGTAAACCAATAGAGACTGGGCTCATTAATATAACATAGACATGCTGTTTGTCCAGCCTGACTCACTCCAGTTAGACTGATTTTACCACAAAGTGCAGCATACATTACAGATGAGCTGCATAACTTGTTAGAGCAAACATGGAGCATGTTCACAATGGACACAGATAAAAAAAAAAACATTTTTAAATAAAAAAAAAACATGATCTGCATAAGCCTTCATTTGTATTCAGATTTTGTTCCTCATGTTTTTGCTTGCATTTGGCCCCAAGCTTTTTAAAACATACAGCATCTCTTGCAAATATTAATATAAATGCTTCCATTAACAACATGGGACATGTGTTGTTGAGGAAGACTATACTCCACACTTAAATTAGATACATAAACAAATGGTAATAGTGTCTGCAGGGACACTTCCTAGCTCCACTTTCTCCTCTGTCCATTCCTCATTAATAGCCAGAGTCTCCATGGTCCAGCGGAGGCCATGCGTGCTGTAGGCCAGAACAGTCAGGGTCTTCAAGCCAGACGGAGCCTCCTCTGGGAGTGCACAGCTGCTCCCTGGTCTGGGTGACATTTCGCTTTGGCGATCATGCAGAGCAGTGATGGCTTTTGCTGTTTTTGTCTGTACACAACCTAATGAGACAGCTATAGATAAACTCAAAGGTTTTCACCACACATTAAGCACTTGTGAAATGTTCTTTGTTATGACCATAACTGACAAAAGCAACATTTCATTAGGAAAGAGAATGACAAATGAGATTTATTTAATATTTCAATTGTTTCTACTAGACTGCAAAGAAATCAAAGGAAGGGACTTTTGAGTAACTCTGCTTTCTCCTGACAAAAGACCACAGGAATCTCGTGTGTGTCTCCTCCAGAATATCAGAAGAGCTCTTAATGTCACACTCTGTCAAATGTCTGCAATCAAGTCATAGGATTCAATTTGAACTCAAATATTTCTCATTGCATTCTTCCTAACCCAAATGATCTGAGCCAATGCTATATTGTGTGGTAGATTTACATTTTCAAATGTTTGGGGTTGGAAGATTTTTTAATGTTTGTTAAAGAAGTCTCTTCTGCTCACCAAGGCTGCATTTATTTGATCAAAAATACAGTAAAACAGTAATGTCGTAAAATATTATTACAATTTAAAATAACTTATTTTTTGTTTGGTTGTTTTTTTTTTATGTTGAAAACATTTGTGTTGATTAATATTTGTATTGAAATATGATAGATTTTCAGGGTTCTTTGAAGAAAAGAACAGCATTTATTTGAAACAGAAATCTTTCATAACATCATAAATGTCTTTACAGTCACTTTTGGTCAATTTGGTGCATCCTTGCAGAATAAAAGGATTTAATTTTTTTTTTTTTAATGTATTATATCTATTTTATTCTATTAATCTAGTTATTTTTCAGTTATTCTATTTTACTTTGTACATGTAAACACTTTTAAATAGATTCTCATTTCATAGATGATTATGGGTAAATAAGAGCTCTAGAGTGACTGATAAAAACATTTCTGAACTCTGAATTTTAACTTATCATGGAGTCTATTATAAATTCTAAGACCCTGATCACATGCACTGTAAAATTATTCTTAGATCAAGTAAATAATGCTGAAAAACAATTGCCCTGGAAGAAATTCATGACAAATATTTCAGTTCATATTGACTTGACTGCAGACTGAGCAGTTTGAGACATTGTTTAGAGTATACAAATGTAAACAATTTAAGCTCTATATTTACTGTACACCAAATGGTATTTATTTATTTATTTTACATTAAGGAATCTTAGGAGAAATATCTGAGGAAAGGTTTACCAAAACAACTGAGAACTCATTTGGGTCTCCTTAGCAGTGAAAAAGCAACTTCTGAGCAATTATATTATCCTCTGAACTAGACTGTTTGCCAGCACATGCACTGGCTCTAAAATACTAATAATTGCCAGTGAAAAGATCTTGAGAACATCTATAAATCTTCTGGATCTGCATCATAAACTGAATTCTACACATATAATAACTATTCAAAGCAGTGCTGGAGAATCCCATGTGAGTAGTGATTGCTGCTGGTGGAAATCCTGTTAGACTGAATGGAGCCACTATTCTACTGTGCTCTTCTATAGAGCCTCGAGGGTTCAACACTCTGTGATGAGAACATCACTATTAGCAAAGTGCAGTTGGTTGGACCTTCACGCCTCATAGAGGACGCAGATACACTGACTACTGTAACTATCTCACCACCCAGGACCCGTCAGCAGAACTGTCAGACTAAACCACAGCAGCGGTGGGAAACGTTCACAATTTAAAAGGGGTCATGAAATGTCAACATGTCCTTGATATTTACCCATATAAGAGGTTACGCTACAATAAAACAGTGTAAGTTTCATACCTTAAAGCTAACTCTCCAGTTTAAAATATGAGGTTTTGGTTTCTAACTGCCCCATTTGTGATGTCATATGTTATGCAGTGCAATGAAGTTAGCCAATCACAGAAGTGGGCATTTACTTGTGTTTCTGAAAGAGGTAATGCACTTTGAAATTAAAGGGGTCATATGATGTATTGTGATGCCCTGTCCTGGCCGAAACGACGAGACAAAAACATTAAAACCCATTATAAACGAGGCATTTGTTGCATCCAGTGGGATTTGTTGCATCCATTTGTTGAATTTATTTCTGCACACATCTGAATATTTGGGTTGAACTGTTCTGGAACAGTGTTGTAAATGCAACTTAACCACTGATTTCTAGTCGTGTCCTCTTTTGGAAGGCCAAACAAAGTAGTTTCGCTTTCACAACGAAACACAGCATCACACACGGCGGGCTTGAGTGAGCGGCGGCCGGTGGGCTAGATTGAGCGGCAGCCGGCGGGCTAGAGAACGGCGCTGCCGGCGGATTCGATGAAGGAGCGGCCGGTGGCCGGCGGCTTGCGGCAACCACATTACCACAGCGAGAATAAAAGTTACGCCTTCTTTCTTTGCGTGAACATTTGGGCGGCGTTATGCAAATCTTCCCACATCGTGTCGTAGATATGTGGGGGTGTCTTAGAATGAGCCGTTTTAGGTAGGCGTGGTTAACTCTTAACTTTTATAAAGAATATCTCTTTGGATTTGAGAATTTAGTCTTTGCAACTTTACAGATCTTCTTTATGCACCAAGAGCTTGTAACACTCCAAAGAGAAAGGAAAAATTTAAATCGCATCATATGACCCCTTTAAGTGCTTGTCAAAATGAGGATGGAACATGATTAAGTTTACTTTTTTTATGCCAAAAACTTGAGTTTACCCCAGAAACATATAGTATAAAGATCTGAAAATGCATTTCATGAACAGTTTAAGAGCTTGCTCACAATTCCATTGTACTTTCTTTCTAAATTCAAATCCAAATCACAGTTCTATATCCTGTTTGCTACCGCAAATTCATTAATTCTTAATTGATTTTTGAATTCTGCATAACCTAAACCACAGATCCTCCCCGTTGTTGCCCCCTCTGCATCTTTTATCTCTCTCTCTCTCTGCCCCTCCAATTACCCAAGTACCCCCTTTCTTCCTTGTCATTTCCCTCATATTTTCAGCCCCACGCTCCTCTCTTTTCGTCTTCCTTCAGCGGCATTCTGAAGGTGTTTGAACCCCTCTGAGGCCGTCCTGCTATGATGTTCTCCGGCTGCTTATTTGAAGTCATTTCGAATTCATACTTGTGTTACAGGAAAACATAAAAGAGTTGCACAGAAGGGGCTCAGAGATGCTGAAACAATTCAGTTGTAATGAAGCCAGCTCTCGTGGGAGAGGAGGACATTCGGCACATCGAACCCTCAAATTACTTTTGAGTGAGAGAGAATTATGAGGAGGTAGGAGTCGTGCTTCATTTGTATCAGATGGTATTAGGGTTGTGCGTTAATTACCAGTAAAGAACTGGCTGGAATTGAGTGTCAATTGCCCTGCCCCGATCAGACCTCTCCGTGTGAAGGGAGCTGGACTTTCTCTTATGACTGTGGAGATGCAATTTCAGGTCCGGCTTTCAGGTTTGCCCCAAACGGCTCAGTCATGATCACAGACTGCCTTGGGGCTCCGCACACTAATTATCTTTATCTAACGTTACCTTGCTGATAAGTGAGCATCATTGTGCCGATTCAGGGTACTTCGGATTCATTTGTTTGTGGGACAAAGCCCATTATTTCCTCATGCCCATTGGCGTCGCCTGCAAATATAAACTGAAGGTGAAACAGATGACCGGATGACTCTCTCCATATGCTACACTAGGCATGGGATGATAACCGGTTTCAAGGTATACCGCGGTTTGGAAAAGTCACGGTTTCAAAAGCACTAAAATTTTCCATTATACCATTCCTACGGTATGCACAGTTTTTTTTTACGTGTCATCAAAGACAGAAAGTACAGGACTCCCTCAGTTGTGTGCAGCGAAGAGCGTAACAAGTCACACGACACCTCCCCCTCTGGTTGGTGCGAGCAGTCAGTGAGAGTCACCTGTGTGTGGGATGGCCGAAGGAGGTGAATCCCTGGAACTTTTTCCCCTGTCGAAAAAGATGAAGTCTGCTCTGCCGTATTGGATTTTTTGGGTAACATAGACTAACCATGTTCCGTACACAATGATGTTCCTTGGCTTGCACTTTTTTTGTTTCAACCACATCACATTAGGCATGGGACGATAACCTGATAACCTCAGGTTGGTACGAGCAGTCAGTGAGAGTCACCTGTGTGTGGGATGGCCGAAGGAGGTGAATCCCTGGAACTTTTTCCCCTGTCGAAAAAGATGAAGTCTGCTCTGCCGTATTGGATTTTTTGGGTAACATAGACTAACCATGTTCCGTACACAATGATGTTCCATACAGATGACGTTTTAGCGCCGATCGCTAAATAAATACTTCCAGGTCATATATAATCTATATATCTGTGCTATCTTCATTTCTCTCTCTTTCACCCCCGATCAAGACAGAGGCCCACCCGCCGCTTGTTTCAGTGTTGAAATAAATACTATTTGGCTTGCTACCGAGGCAGATAGCATGGCTAATTAACTAGCTAACGTCAACTAGTTTCCTCCCTCACGTTACTTCACATAGCGAGGAATAACAGACAAGTACTACGTTTCTGCGATTTAGTACAATAATTTAATTTAGCTGGTATCACATCTATACTTTTAAGCCTCCTGCCATTGTTTACATCTGTTCAAAACACGACATATAAAAAACAAACAAAATGCTGGCTGTCTTTGCCACTGTTTGAGTGTTGTACGGAGAAAGACCGTGTGTGTGTGTGTGACACACTCGCGCTCTCTCTTTCCTTATGCGTATGTGTGTGCACACATCCTCGTACCTCACCGCTCCAAACTTAATCCAGGAAAGGTGAACATTCCTGCATCATAACTTGGACTGAAAGAGGAATGTGTAGAAAGTGAGCATGTCTCCAAAAACCTTGTTGAGCTGCAGGTTTAATGACTGCATTTATTTTATTTTTTTATTTTTTTTACAGAAATTATGTTTTGATTTATGTTTTTGATTACTGAGCTTCAGGTTTAGGCTCACTTAAGTGGCTGCATTTTCTCCCCCATTTAGGAGGGTTTTTTTTTTACAGAAAATAATTTATTTATGTTCTGATTATTGTTGAGCTGCAGGTTTAGGCTCACTTAAGTGACCGCACTTAATTTAATTAAGAATAATTCAATTATTTATTTTACCGTGATACCGTGAAACCGTGATATTTGTTATCTGAGGTTATCATACCGTGAGAATCTCATACCAGCCCATACCTATGCTACACTTAAATGTGACCTTGGGATTTCTGCCAATTTCAGTTTCTTTCGCATGAACTGAATATTTAGATATGCTGTATTTAACAGCGACTTTCTGGCAGCACATTAAAGTGCCCCTATTATGCCATTTCCAATATTGCCTTTCATGCAGTGAGTAATGTAGCTGTATGTGAATGTAAATGATCTGCAAAGTTGTAAAGCTGAAAGTGCATGATAAATAATGTTATTGTCTCCCAAAACAAAGAATCAACTCTGAACAGCTGAAACGAGTCGTTAGTAATTCGAATCCCACTTCCGTGACGGCTATGCATCACGGGGAACACATTTGCATAATGCGCGTCTATGTTCTAAGTTAGCCGGCCGCGAACAACTTGACCCCACCCACAAACACGTCATTCTACTGACAACTGCTTCTCTAATCTCGGTGAGTTCAACGCGGGATTCACAAAATGCTTGCTGTTGAAAGATGGATTAGTATTCTGTTTATTTGGACCAGCTGCTCCACTGAATCACAACCTTTAAGTATGACAAATAGTAGATGCTTATATTTTCTATAGAGCGTTCAAAATACAGAACTATTGAAATAGGCGTATCGTTTTGGACATGCGCTGTATGCCGTAGACCAATCACAACAGACTAGGCCATCTGACCAATCAGAGCAGAGCAGGCTCATGGAAAGGAGGGGTTTAGAGAGACTGAATCTTTGAACTGCTTCGAACGAATCGTTTGAGAATTGCTGGAAAATGAGGTGATTATAGATGCATATTTTGAGAAAACGAAAGCATTTTTTGACCTTGCATGCATGTAATCCTATTGTAGGAGACTCCCAAAACAATATTAGGAACCGTAAAAATGGCATAATAGGGGCACTTTATTGCTAAAATGCCTCAAGGACAGATCACTAGATAATCGGGAATTTGATGAGTTTTAAAATGAGCATGTTATGCCAAAAAGTTTTTTTAAATTATTATTATTATTATTATTTTAATATGACCTATTTAAGCTACTGCCTCTGTGATTTGATTTTACACCAAATTAAGTCTCTAAATGGGAAACATAAACAAAAATCTATATTTTCAGATCCATCAGATATAGAAGCTACAGTCGTAATGTCAAAACCCGTAAAAATACTTTGCCATGGGTGTTTTTATAATGTTTTTTTTTTTGGTGAAGGTGAAGTGTATCATTTTGTTAGCATACCATACTTTTTCCTAATTCACCTAGAATGCAAAGTAAATCAAAGAGTGAAAAAACTGTGGTGCTATCAAGACACTGCTCTGTTTATGCAAACACCACGATCAGCCCAGCAACAACATCTGCTCAACCAATAGCACAAATTTGAGGCGAGACAGGGATTTGCTTTCTTGAAAACATTCATTATTTTTGTAATGACATTTGGTGATGCTAATGGTGCAGAAATTATATGCTTTGACTTTAAGCAACATGAGAAGGTACAATAATCATTTATGTTCAGGATTCATCCAACACAAGTGCTCATAAACCCTAAAATGCTTGAATGCAGCTGAGAGAACAAAACATTCAATGTCCCATATTTCCATCCCAGCAGGTAATTAAACTTAAGGATATGACAATAATCAGGTTGTAAAACACCTGTTTCTCCATAGAAATGGTGTCAATCTATAACTGGACTAATTTGATTCAGCACATGAAATGTGTGTGATGGACGGAGGAATAAGACCTGCAGGTTTTAATGCAATTTTCCAGACCATCAACTTGTTCACTCGGTGCTGTGGCCTTTGCGTGGAGCAGCTGCAGGCAGGAGGATGGGAGCTGACTCCGTTCCCACTGCTGACTCAGGATATGGAAGCCTACAGCACATCATCAGCCAGCTCCGGTCGAGAAAACGGAGATGGAAAGAAGATGAGACACAGTTTGATGGGTTAATGTGGCCCTGTGCACCATCCGGTTGCTCTTTCATTTTTGTCATCCAACAAACAAGGGCTGTGCCATCGGAAAACACATGATAAAACAGTGCACAGAAAATGGTCACAATTTGCTTAAAGGCACAGTTCACCCAAAATTGAAAACTGTCATAATTTGTTCACCCTCAAGTCGTTCCAAACCCATATGAATTTCTTCTGTGGAAAAAAAAAGAACAACATCATACAGATTTAAAACAACATGAGTGTGAGTAAATGATGATGTAATTTAATGTATGGGTGAAATATCCCTTTAAAAGTCCTGCTTTCTTCTGACCATTTCTAACAAAATCTTGTCTCCGAAAGAAATTTGGGGTGTTACGCCACACTTTTCTCTGCCCTACTTTTCCACGATTGTTATATGTATATTATTCATTTGTCTCTTTGCATTTGTATTGGTTTCTAATGTAATAGGCAGTTTAAAAAAGATGAATGTACTCTACTCTAAATTATTATATGTGGTGATTGCCAAACCTTTGGACATGCAGTAAATACGGGCAGTGCACTGTAAAGCATTCATTAGAGTGGAACCTCTTACAGCACAGAAATACTGGACACAATTGATCACCTTAAATATGGCCCAAAAAAGCTTGAGACTGAATAACCTGCATAAGGAATTCCTCTTATGTAAACATGACACAGCAGAACACAAAGCAAGGGCATTGTGCTGCTGCCATGGAAACCTCTTACGAAGCCTCTTTATTACCAAGTGAACACACAATGGGTTCTGGACATAACATCTGGTTATTTGGAGCCGAGCATATTGCTAGCATGCTCTTCACCCCCGCAGAGATTAACCTCAAATCACCATCACGACAAATAACAGCATCAAACAGACATCGTGTTCATGAAAAAACCTGAGAAAATGTCTTTGCAGGCTGGATGACTATAGAAATGTAGTATACAAGTGAAGTGGCAGTTTGGAATTGTTGTTTGATGGGAATGAAACACTTTGACAGGAAAAACAAACATACTTTTGAGAATAAATAAAAGAAAACAATAGCTTTTTCTAAAAACTAGTTAGCTGACCCAATGGTTACTAAAGTTACAAAAGATGGCTTCTGCATTTTAAGATCATGGAACATCAAAATGGATTGATTTGGAATGCCCTACTTAGGCAGCATCATGTCAAGTAAATGGGAGACTTGAATTGGAATTGATTTCAGTAAAGGCATCATGTATGTATTTGGGTAAATCATTGAGGTAAAATTATTCTGCATTATTTATACTTTTCAGTATTGAATGAATTCTAAGTATATTTAGAATTGGTATTTACTTGTTTGCTCCATCTATTTATTTGTTTTGTCACTGAGCATATTGCAGTGCATTCTGGGATTGTATTGTATGGAAAATATAGATGCAAAGCTGCCCTAGAATCCAGCTAAAACGAGTTATCTGACGAAGTTTTGGAATAGAGCAAATGCTTTATTTTCTTAGGCCAGATATGCAATTATCCGAATGTTCCAGACCAAAGGAAAGCATTTAGAAAGGGCTGACAGTCACTAAATCTGAATTAATTAATAAAGATCATTTATTTTCTGCATTCTGTTCTTGTACTCTTGTGAAAAAGAACAAGGTACTTCATTATAGAAAAGTATCCTCTCGAGAATCCAACACATCCAACTCCATTAACGATTATTTACCTGTGACATCCAGTAATTCAATGAAAAATGTTCTTTGTCCACATTATTCAGGGAGTACTTCTATTAGAAAAATACATCTTAAGCAACACAGAATATCCTTTTTTCCCCCAAACTTTTAAATTAAGTTGTTTTGATCCTCTGCAGAGGTATTCCTGTACGATGTTTGTAAGTGAGCTGTGGGATGTTGTACCACCTCACAGACCTCTCCCCATCTGTCATGTCAATGCTAAATAGAGATGACCGTTTCAGAGCTATGACTTGAAGAGTTGAGGACGCATTAACAAAAGAGCCCACAGGTAAGCTAATTCATGACTTTTTATTTGTCATGCTCACCTTTTTTTCCCCATGAAAACATTCAGTCCTCAGATACAGTACATGAGCCATTTTTGGCAGCCTGGCTTCCATCATGAAAATACATCCACATTTAAGCAATATCACAAGCAAGAGCACTGTTATACTAAGCCTTAATATGGCGCCCATTGTGGGGTTATCACAGCCATGCTGATATTCAAAACAACAGCATGATTGCAAAAGTGATATTTTTACAGTGAATCAGAGATTTAACAGAGATTTAAAAGTTAGTTGTGCATCATTTTGGGCAATGAAAATAGTTCCAAAAGAAGTCAAAGCATCAAGCAACAATATCAAACAACCTGCATGTACCGCTCACATACTCTGGTCTGGAACATTGCAAGCTCAGCCAATCAAATTCGAGGACCAGAACTAGCTTTTGTAAAAATGGATTTGAGACAATATGGAAAAAGAAGAATGCAAACACTCTTGCTCATTGTTCCATTTAACTTTACTTGATTCCATTTCCTTTCTGGTGGAAAGTAAAAGGCAGCTAAACAAGAGCTTGAAAATGCCAACACCTTGAGCACAATGTATGATCTATTTCACTTTAATTCAAGAAATAAGTGAAAAGACCGTTTCCCCGAGCACAGGAAATATGAATAGCAAATGACAGCAGTGAGTGGAGGAATGAGGCGAAAGCTTTGGGGAGGGGGGGGATGTTGGATGGAGAAATGGAATCAATCACGCAGAGAATTTGGTGGCAGCGAGGACATTGGGCCTGTCAGAATATTCCAGCTTCTGTGTGTCTGATCTATCCGCAGCGACGTAGTGACTGTGGAGTGGAGACCGGAATTGGAAATTGGATGGATAGAAACATTGAGAGCTGTCCTGCCATATGGCTGTTTTGGAAAATAAGGTTGTTTTTTTCCCCCTCATTTTTTTTTAGATGAAATCATTTGACATGGCATAATTCTGGAGGGCAGCGACCGAGAGGGAGAAGATATGGTGACTGAAAGTCGACAGATATGGAATAGCAAAAAGAACATTGGCACAGATGCATAGGGTTTGTTATGGAGCTTCTTGTAAAGCAGTATCACAGCAGTTAGGATTCTGGACATGTTACTGAACCTTATTGTCCTTAAAGTGCTGAGCAAAACAGGAGGAAGAAACAAGCAGTGACTAACACATTTTGATAACGGCTGCGCAAGAAACTTTTGAATTTGCATTTTTATTGCCATTGCTTATCGATGTTTTTAAAATCAGACAGGGCGTGAGGAGGGGAATGTCTTCAAAGCCGGGAGGAGCCTGATGAATATGGAATTTGCTGTGCTCATGCTATTCATTAAGTTTGAAATGTTTTTTGAAATGTGGCGGCCACCATCTTCCATCTGTGGGAAATCATCTTTCAGCTCTTGGCAATTTCCATCAGTGGGTCCCTAACAGGGCACCTTGGCCAGCCCACCCCCTCCTCGCCTCCACCGCCCTGCAGCCATCCCCAGGTTCCATCTTCCTGCAGAGGTGTGAGTCAGCCAGCCCTCCTCTCAGACTGCAGCTGTTCCACTGCATCCTCACTTCCCCGAGAGACCTCGGTCGCCATTCCAGGCCATCTGAGCTCACACTATTACCTCCACAGGCACTTTGTCTACTCGCATAACTAACACGCTGCTCTCACTCTCACACACACTCTCGCATTACCAAACACCTAATGAAAGAGGCACGGAGAATCGAAGATCTGTTCGAAATGCCTGGTTCCCGAGCACTCGCAAAACAGTTCAGCTGTATTAAGCCACCGTTCACACTGACAGCCATGAAATCACTGGAGGTCGCTGAGTCTAGTTGTTGGTTGTTGGTGGGCTGTTGACTGCTAGTAGGCATTCATATTTGACTGCTGAATCTTAAATATTTCTTAAGATTTTTATGTCATACCCTTTCAAAATCCTAAAATTCTATTTCCAGGATGTAGTCAAAATTGTAGTTGTTTTACACAATTTGTATATATTATTTACTCAAAAGTCACAAACCCCTTTAAAATTCTATCACTGGAGGTCCGTGAGTGTTTTTGTTGTTGGCTGCTAGTAGGTGTTTCTACTCAACTACAGAAACTTCAATAATTCAAGTTACAGATTTTCAGTGTGGTCTCAGATGTCTGGACCCCACTGTAGTATATATTTAAATGACAATTGATAAGATTGCAAAATTGCACTAGTTTACCCAACTGTCACAGAATATTCACTTAATATTCACTTAAAAACACTAACATACAAACAAAAAAATGGCAGAATCTTAAAGGGGTCATATGATGTTGCTTAAAAAGAACATTATTTTGTGTATTTGGTGTAATAAAATGTGTTTATGTGGTTTAAGGTTAAAAAAAAACATTATTTTCCACATACTGTACATTATTGTTTCTCCTCTATGCCCCACCTTTCTGAAAAACGCGTAGATTTTTACAAAGCTCATCGGTCTGAAAAGCGAGGTGTGCTGTGATTGGCCAGCTATCCAGTGCATTGTGACTGGCCGAATACCTCAAGCGTGTGACGGAAATGTTACGCCCCTTACCATACTGTGATGCCGTGTCCCGGCCGGAGCGACAAGACAAAAACATTAAAACCCATTATAAACGAGGCATTTGTTGAATCCAGTGGGGACATAATTACAGATTATAATGACTTATACTGTCTTTTTACGCGTTGCGTTGCATCGTGCCGCGTAAACATAAAACCATGTCTACATTTGTGACTGGAGAAATGACAAACAACAAGCGCTACTCTACACTGCTCAAAACTCGCGTTTGAATCATCAGTGGCAAATTCTTTAAATGAAAACATACTTACAGTCTGTGAGTCAGAACAGCCGGCATTGTAGTCTACTCTGAGCTCTTCTTTGTCATATGTGTTTTATTGTTTAGCTATTACTTAACTGATAAATCTTAAACATTTCTTGTTTTATTATGCCATTAACTTTTTAAAAACCTAAAACTTTGTTCATTTCCAAGATGAAACGGAATTTACTTCAAATTTGCAGTTATTTTACACCATTTTTAGAAAATATTTACTCAAAAGTCACAAAACCCCTGGAAAATTATTTCACTGGAGGTCAGTGGGTCTTTTTGTTGTTGGCTCCTAGTAGGCATTTATACTCGACTACTGAAGCTTAAATAATTCTACTTCATGTAAGATTTTCAGCGTGGTTTCAGATGTCTGGATCCCATATATTTTTTAATGACAGTAGATCAGATGTACAAAATCACACTGGTTCTGTGTCACACAATATTCAATTAAAAAACACTGAGACAAACAAAAATCGCAGAATCGTAAATAGTTCTTCTTTGATTTATGCCACCTCACATTGTTTTAAAATCTGATCATTTCCATGATTAAATGAAAAATAAGTTTTTTCTGCTGTATCAATCTCTAAAACAGTGGATTATCTCAGCTTCACCCGAGCCTTTTTATTTATTTTTTTATTTATTTTTATAAATGCAAATATCAAAAATTGTGACTGAAGAAAAGGCAGCACTATAAAATCTTTATTCTAAATAGTTAGGATAGAGGTAATTTTGTGTTAACTTCACATCAAGTACAGTAAACTAAATTTCTCATCTCATTTTATTGCTCAGTGAAGAAATTTCAAATCTTATGAGGGCAATTTATCTTGATGAGATAAGATATCTTTATGAGAGATCAGTTAAGCTTGTGTGACAGGCTCTTTAAAGTCTGTAAATAATAATTTTGAGTCTTCCTCAAAAGCGCTAGTTTGTAAAACTATTTTCTACTGAAATAGTAATTGGACTCAAAGATAATGAGGACTCCATATCAGATGACAACATCTAATCAATCTTGACTCCTTTGACTTCCTTTAAATCCTTAGAGCAGTTGCAGCAATCATTCAAAGTCCTTAGTTAAAATTCTCTAAATAAATGTTGGATTTAGTTGATTATTTTAGCCATAAAATATCTCACCATAATCTGTAAGCAACTAGTATTGTTTGTATGTAATTCCAAACCCATTGGACATTCATTCACCTTAAGAACACAAATGAAATTATTTGTAATATTCTATCATCACTCTTGTCAATCCATTAAAATTGTATGTAGTAGTAATAAGGTTTTTTTTAATGGAATTGTGCGATTTGATGGTTAGGTCAAAATATAACTGCACAACTAGTGATATATTTATATAGTAGTGGTCAACTGATAGGCCTTTTTGCCAATATGATATCTAGGGAACAGAATTATAGATAAAAAGTTTATAGAGAGAAACAGTTATAAAGCTGATAATTCAATAATATAAAATGTTACTTATTTTATACAATAATTATTTTACTGAAGCATCATGCCTGTTATTTATTTATTTAAAGGGGCACCAAGTTAGCCAGGACTGCTATTCAAACAAACAAATAAAGTAAATAAATAAATAAAGTAAGTAAGTAGGTGTTTGACACTCCTGTAAAATAAAGTGTAAAATAAAATCAGACTTTATGATATTAGACTTGATTGTAGAATTAGACTAGTAGAAACAAAAAAAAAAACTATTTTTAAATTAGTAGCTCTTTAAAAAGTATGATATTTCTGGCCTTGTTGATATATGGGCCTATCATTTGTATATAGTACAATATAGATAAAAAAAAGTATCAGCACAGAGACAGCAGAAATCTCTCTCACTGACTTTTTGTCAAAGTAAATGTTTTACAAATTCAGCATTGCTGAGGATGAGCTATGAGCTATTTAATGGTAGTGCTCTTTTTTGACAAATGCATGAGACAAAATCCTTTCAAGGTATAAAGACAAGCTATGATGATGTGCCAAACAAGATGAAAGAGCTGGCCTTTAATGCCACTAGATGGCACTTTCCACACTTCACACAAACCGTCCTTTTTCTCACACCTCTCTATCTCATGTCATCACTGAGATCACTGTAGGCATTATACAGACACTACTACTGCATCTCATGCGTAAGAGAGAGTACTCAACGCTTGAGATGCCAAAAAGCATTCCGTCTTCTAATCCATATCCGCAAAATGCAGCCTGCGAATCCATTCAGCTAAAAACCCGTAGTGCCGTACCAAACCCTTTCAAGAGCACATAAGAAAGCATGCTACATGAATAAATGATATTTTGACAAAGCATGCTTCCTCAGAGTGTAACATGAGTTTGATGTGGATGCTGAGAGCTGGTTCAGTTATAAAGCAATTATGTTTCTAAGGGATTCTGCATAAATAAAATGAACCTTTTCAACTATTTAGACTTACTGGAACATCTTAAAGGGAAAAAATGGAAAATTCTGTCATCATTTATTCACCCTTATGTCATTCCAAACCCACTGGACTTTCATTCACCTTCAGAACACAAATTAAAATATTTTAAATATGTTTTATGTCAATCCATTGAAAGTCTTTAAGTAGTAGTAATAAGTCGTAATATTCAAGCTCACATCATATATCAGGGTTCCTCAATTAGTTTTCACAGAGGGCCGAATTCTGCCAACAAAACCAAGCCAAGGGCCACTGACCACGATGTGAGGGACGACGCTGAGGATGGGGAGAGATAGCTCGCAAGCGTCTGCTCCACCACTGGCATCGCCCCATATCCATCATCATTCAGCCCCACAATGTTGGAATAATTCGAGACTGTGGGGCTGTAAATACGGGATGAGTACGGTTTCTCCCATGATCTTGACACCTCAGCATGGAGATCGGGGAAAAACGGAAGGCCCCGTCGTGAAGGCTGTGATCTGGATTTCTAATTTAATTTTAGGACGAGCGTCCTGTTTCTCAGCTGGCCAAGTGATATTTAATTTGGCTACAGCACGAGTCACAACCTCCACGAGCTCCTCATATGTGAGGGACTGTGGTGGCGAGTCCACAGTCTCCTCTGTCTTGACACTCATCACATCCACCTCCTCGGAGGAAGATAGATGAAGTGCCTGGCTCTCTCTCCGGGGGGAAGAAACCGCAGCGCGGGCTTCCGATCCCTGAGAAGGAGCCGTGGATCTAGCGGGTGAGGACCGAGAAAAGGACGAGCCTGTCTCGGATCCCTCCGCTAAATCCACCTGCGATCCCCACGACAACAGTCTACGCTGTGCCTCGGCAACAGCGGGACCGCTGCCAGCGGGTTCGCGAGCCTGGCCGCTCTCATCAAACACAGCCAAGCGAGAGCGGAGCATACGCAGCGAGAGTAACTCGCAGTCATGACAATCAGCCCCCTTGAGAGCTGACCATGCATGCTCCGCTCCTAAACAAACAACACACAGATCATGTGTATCCTCTGCTGCCAGATAGCGTGGGCAGGGAGGAACACAACATCTGTAATGCCGTTCGCTCGGCATAGACCTTGACATTTTCTTTTCTTTTGAATGCTTGTGGACTGACAGACAACAGTAAATAAGACTGACACATACACAGAGCGCTACTGAAGAGCAGAAGCTCACTTGCGCTCTACCGGATTCGCTTTTATACTTCCTGGTGCTCAAGTCATCCCGATAATGACGTCTCGCTGCTCCATTGGACTGATTTTACACGTGCTTCAGAACGCGGTCACGCAGGGACATTCCCAAAGCGATTCTCGACGCAGCTCAAGTTCCTGAAGGGGAACTGTTTATCTCCTGGTAAAATTTGCATTCCAGAGGCTAAATATTAAATAAATATCATGTTAAAGTAAGTAGCCCAATTCCACGGGAAAACTGCGGACTTGTCAACACTGCTGTACGTCATAAATAGAACGAGGGATTTGTTTAGTACTGGAGATTTGTTGTGTCGCTCCACGCCGCATCCAGTGTAGACATGGTGTCAGACTAATGTCGCTGTCTGATGCTGCATTTGAATTTTCATGCCACATTATTTTAATTTAGCGCGAGCCAAACATTTTTCTCTCATGGTCGGATGTGGCCCGCAGGCCGCCTATTGAGGAACCTTGTCATATATGGAAGCTGTGTCACACACTTGTCAACTTGGGCATCAAACAAGTACGGTTGAGCTTCTGTTTACCATATTTGTAAGCTCTGTACTTACAGAATGTTCGTTGATCAATGTTTATATGTGTATTAAATTTGTTCATTATATAAAGAGACAGTGTCTCTTCAGAGGTAATAATAATAAAACACAATAGCAATAAGATTATCAGATGGGTTTGTTTTACAATCTTTTTATGAAGTTTTTGAAGCTTAAATATGTTGACTACATAGACTTTCAATGAATGGAACAAATATTAAACATATATATTAAACATTCATTTACAGTATGTTCCACAGAAGAAAGAAAGTTATACAGGTTTGGAACAACATGAAAGTGAGTAAATAACATAATTTTCATTTTGGGGGAAATAGACGATGAAGAACTACACATATTAACATTAGGGTTAGGAGTAAGTTCAGGGTTAGTACCTAGTTATTACCCAGTTATCGTAATCATTGTAAGTACGTAGTATGTGCATGTGAATCAGGACTGTAAAATAAAGTGCTACCGAAGAAAAAAAGTTGAAATTGAATGAATTTTTAATTGTGAAAAATTTCAGGTTTTTTCCATACAGTGAAAGTTAATGGGGTCCAAAACAAAATTGTCTTTCATTATTTGTACAAAAACAAAATATCTTCTTCTTTTTTTTTTTTTTTTTTGTTCTGCAGACAAAAGAAAGTCAAACAGGTTTGGACTGACATCAAATTAAGCAAATGGCAGATTTTCCATTCTTGGGCGAACTGTCCCTTTAAGGCCGCTTGACCTTTGTAGTAACATTTTTCTCAACATGTTCTCCGAGTTTTAGACGGCAAGTTGAGTCAAGTATGTGTGCCAAAGAAGTTACCTGGCCCTTTAAGGATTACATAGGATTATGGTGTGAATGGCTTAAATCTGTCTACTTTGCCTCTTTGCCTCTAGTGTTTGTACTCAAGTCTCAGCATGCAAGCATTGACCAACAATACTGTCTGTATTCAGGTGTGGACCTTGTAAAATCACCAATTAATAGATTAAATTGAGTTCATTTATATTGTAAGCCAAAGCAATGTCTTATTTACAGCTTTGTACCTAAATTACTAATAAAAAGCAATGGCAGATGGTCAGATATCCTTATTTAGAGGTGAGTGGCCTCAAGTTTAAACCGTTGTTGTGCTTACAGCCTAAGACAAGGTGTTCTCTTTAGCTTTAAACCACCTCATTGTCCCAAGATTACAGTGTGTATCAGCATACTTGCCTCAAAATGTACATCTATTTGCTATATGAAAGCTGAAGTTGAAGCAGATTTCCTTCTTTCACTAAAATAGCATCTTGTGTGTGTAGTACGGTAGGGCTAGCAAGATTTGAAGGAAAAATCGAATTGTGATTTTTCTGATAAAAACAGCGATGGTGTTTTAAAATGTGATATTTTTTGTGATTATATATAAATATGACTATTAAAAAATTATTAAAATATTCTAAATATTTAAATTCTGTTTAAAATATTTACTAAATAATAAACATTACTATTGCAATATTTCCATGTATAAAGGAAAAAAAAAGAGTATTTAAAAAAAAATTATATAATAATTTTATTGTAAAATGACAACACTAGTGGCTGTCTTAATTTCTTCATTTTCAAACTTTAAACCATCAAGCTTCTATTTTGGTGGAAAACAACAGGGGACCCTTAAAGCTTCTCTTTTGATGACAACAGCTGGTTTATAAGCGCTTCTCATTACAAGTTTGAAAAGATGGTTGGCATATGTTGCATTCCCAAATGAACATTATAGGCAGGGTGCGATTTGTATTTTGGCGGGGGGGGGGTCCCTCCCTCTCTCTTCTGGTCTCTGTATCCCTGCCTCTGCTGAATAATTTTTTATCCCCGGTGGGAATTATGATCGCGCAATAATGACAAATGGATCGGCAGAGAATTGTCTTTCTGCGAGCCATTAAGAAATTATGGTTATATTCTATTTAAAGAAATATGCATTAAACGTGTGAATACACAGTGTGCGCACTTTTGGAGAATAAATGTAAGCAAACGCGATTAAATATGTACAGGTTTGTGTCTCGTTATTCTATTCAAAATATCATTAACTCCCGAATGATTTTGCATTCCTGGAAGAAATAAGAACTATTAGTGTCATTGTAACCAAGTATCATAAATAGTGGTG
Source organism: Sinocyclocheilus anshuiensis (assembly GCF_001515605.1). NCBI lineage: Eukaryota > Metazoa > Chordata > Actinopteri > Cypriniformes > Cyprinidae > Sinocyclocheilus > Sinocyclocheilus anshuiensis. Next base: position 1,989,214 of record NW_015555781.1, on the reverse strand, counting down.
AAATCGAAGTTATCTAATCTCAAGGTCAAATCAGAATATTTATTGTAAAAATGTTTCTGTAACAGCTGACAAAAATAATCTATATATGTATAGCTCCACTGTGATTTGTGATATATTTCCAAGGAAAAAAGAAAAAAACATTTTTTTTTCAAAAAGCCATCAGAACACTGATTCTCAGAAAAGTGTAAACACTGTCATGCTTTTAAAACATTGCTCTGTCCAGCACAGCAACAGTGGCTCAACCAATGGCATGGTAATTGGAGCAGGGCTACTTGTTTGATCAACCAATAGCAAATGGGAGGTGTTTTCAGGAAAACTTGCTTGTAAACAGTCATTAATTTTGCAATTGTGCTTGCTGTCGCTAGAGAAATTATGCATTCACCTTTAAACGCTTCTTTCATCTCGGCTTCCCTAAAAATCTTTGATTACCTCAGCTGTCAGCACTCTTATTATAAGATTATATAACTCTCTCTGAAAGCAGTGGCTGCAATCTGAGTTTATTTCCCTTTCTGAAAGCTCTCTCCATTCCAATGAAATTACAATATAAATACAGCCAAATATACCTCAGATACTGGTACACATCTACTGACAAACAAGATGTAATATTAATGTTTATTTACAAATCTCGCTTGACTGAAAATATTCAAATTCATGACCTCCTGCACTTAAAGGGTTAGTTCACCCAAAAATGAAAATTGATGAACGTAGGTCTTACGGGTTTAGAATGACATGAGGGTGAGTAATTAATGACAGAATTTTCATTTTTGGGTGAACTATCCCTTTAAGGCAAGAAATATTCCTCTGAGCCACATCAGCTCATGCTCAGGTAGGGAGCTGATCCCCACTAAAACTGAAATCCTACTATTGCCCTGTTTCACTCAATCACTTCACTGGCCAAGAAGTCAGAGAGCATCTGACGGTCACACTGAGATGAATCTTCCTGTGTACTGTAAGTCTTGATTTTTGTCTGGAATGAAAAGGGAAAAGTAGGCCTGAACAGATTAAACAATCTTTTCCACATTTTTACCAATGAATTCTATGGAATTCTTAAATATACCTCTACAAGCATTATCAAATTAACCAAAATATTTACTAAGCGAACATCAAACTTCGGAATTACGTTAAAGTCTGAGCTTTTTGTGGAATTCAGCAGGCACAGATTCCGTACAGGCCTTGACAAGAGGACACAGATGAGAGCTCAGTGTCTGTGGAAGAGCTCCATGTGCTCATCAGCATCGGCAGTGAGAGAAGTCACACTCGCTGTAATGAACATGTGACAGCTGCCTCTCAGCCTCGACTCACATTTATTTTCTTCATCATTACCTCTCTCGGCCCGAGTGAGCCTCGATTAACAAGCAAGCTCTAATTACTCTAATTATTAATAGAGCAGTAGAAGCAGCCATTTGACTCTTACAAACGGATGATCACCATCTCATAGGATCTTTATTTATTCTGTCATGCAGATGTAAGGGGCAAACTAATATATAGCTTTCACAAATATAGCTCTCACAAATCACAGTGCAAGCTGACTATTAGTGCTGATTTTGTTGTGTACTGCTGTATATCTGATTGTACTGCTGTAATTGTGCAGTTATGCTTATAAGTGTATATATAAAATGTATTGTATTCATGTAATATAGTGTATTTTTTAGTATTGCCCTGATTAAGCTAGTTGACATAACAGTACATATATTCTACAAGACAAATTAACTGAATTTACACAAATCATCCAAGCTGATCTCATTATTATTAGTATCATAAATGTATACCTCATACATGGCAACTTATATAATAATGATTAAATGACTCTTCACTCAGTTTAACATTTTTAAGTTTAGTCTTGAGTAAATTGAATCCTTCAAAACAACTTTAATATGGCACCAAAAGTTATAGATAACAGAATGAGACAGTTATAATGTCAAAAATAAGGTAAATACATTAGATAAATGTGATGGCATTGACATATTTAATGAATGTCATTAATTAAATACAATAAAATCAACTTATTAATTATACGAAATCAATATTCTATAAACATGAAATGATTTGTAAACATGTACATTTATAAAGTTCATATGTAAACTGCTTAAGTTTTAGATGCTGTAAATTTAGTAAATTTCAGTTTGTACGCAAATGTACATGTGGAAATGCATATTTTGTATACAATTATTAAAGAAATCCCATTGAATCATCCTGTTTAGGTACATCTAAGTTACCCTTGGTTCTGAATACTGTATGTTTCCTCCTCAATGACTGTTTGTAGCCTTTTAAGCTGAGTCCCTGGTTTGTAACTTAACAAGTAAAAACGTCTTAATATACTTATAGTCAATACTGAAACTGCAAAGGGTATTTAAAGTCTAAGCACAACTGTAGGCAATATGTTATCATCAGCATGGAGCACAGTTCATGGGGCTGTCTGCTCGGCCATGTCATGCCTCCAGCTCGTCCGCCAGTGCACTGTTCATTTGGACCATTTGGAAATGGCTGTTGCTGGGGAACTGGCCCACGTGAGAGCTCCGGACTCTACAATGGATGACTTCCCTCTCTGCAAAGTGTGTTATTAATTCCTGAATGCAATGCAGTAGGATATAATAACAGCTTTGCTTTGTGATCAACTCCAAATTATGGGCATTTTAGAGAGGTCTTTGTTAAACCAAAAAAGTGTTTCACAGGCTGATCTCAGATCTACTACGGTAATCCATTCATATAAGTCTGAGGATCAAGTCATTAGACACTCAACAGTAAAGCATGACGAAAACACGGCAACTGTTTAGCAGCTACATCGTGGCAGTATTTCCCACACAGGTAGAAATACAAGAAAACTATTTTTAGAAATCCTTTTAGATATGTCTAGACATGTGTACTTCTTGGTCTGTTTTGATGGAGATGTTTTGTTGATAGCGTGCTTGGTTATTTTTGGCCAAAAAAACTGATAGTCTGCTAGAACCATTACTGGTCACATGATCTCAGCACTGCTTGTTGATAAAATGTTCCTCCTTCCTTTCTCTCTGTCAGTTGAAAAGGATTGATGCACTAAGTAAAGGATACATGAGTTTACTTTATGAAGGCACCTCAAATAAATCAGAAGGTCATTGCTATGCCTCAGTGACCTCTGTAAATACACATTCATGTGTATAAGGGTTTTAGATGGTTAAAATGTTCTTTCACACTCAAGAAAAACTGAAAGGTCCACTGAAAGTGAAGTGTAGCTTTTTGAAGTGTAGCTTGAGGAAAAACAGAAACTTTCTGCTTATTCTATGATAACAACAGGCTGGATGTACATTATCCCGCTTATTACATGGCTACTTGCCACATAAGTAAATAATTAGACACAAAATATTGATTTGAGTTTACTTTAAATATTTGAACGCAAAACTTCCATGAAGAAAGCAGCTGTGAGCAAGCGGCAAGTTCAAACTAGACAGATATTTAAGGGATACGGTACAGTCATACAACTTATTACATGGCATTTTACCACATAAATAATTATGGTGATAAAAGATATTGATTTAAGCTTAAACTGTTTTAAAAATTGTACCAGTTTGTTAGTTATCTTATAATCCATTACAGTGTACAAAATAAATAATTGCAAAATGGCAGCAGCTGTTTTTGAATGAAACGCAGATTACATAATAAAAAAATTGTACAAACAATATTGATTTGAGTTTTAATATTTTATTAGCTAACCAAACGCAAAGCTTCCATGAAGAAAAACTGTTCCTAGCAAGTGTTTAACGCCGACTTCAGTTACCCGGATGAGCCTGTGTTATCAGCTTTTACCGGTTGTTATCGAGGAATAACACACCTCGGAATGTTGCGACCTACCATTCAGAATCAAGTATTCCACAGAGCCGCATAATAAAAGACAATATATCTAATTTTTACTGTGAAATACTGTTTCTTGAAATAAAGTGCAAGAATGACCTTTTATGGTTAAAATGTACACTGAATTTAACATGGCAATATGTATACACTTTCAGTTTTGAGTAAAATGTATGAACTGTTTAATAATGTATGGGGAAA
>NW_015555781.1:1979847-1982609 GCF_001515605.1 Sinocyclocheilus anshuiensis | reverse complement strand
AACAATATTGATTTGAGTTTTAATATTTTATTAGCTAACCAAACGCAAAGCTTCCATGAAGAAAAACTGTTCCTAGCAAGTGTTTAACGCCGACTTCAGTTACCCGGATGAGCCTGTGTTATCAGCTTTTACCGGTTGTTATCGAGGAATAACACACCTCGGAATGTTGCGACCTACCATTCAGAATCAAGTATTCCACAGAGCCGCATAATAAAAGACAATATATCTAATTTTTACTGTGAAATACTGTTTCTTGAAATAAAGTGCAAGAATGACCTTTTATGGTTAAAATGTACACTGAATTTAACATGGCAATATGTATACACTTTCAGTTTTGAGTAAAATGTATGAACTGTTTAATAATGTATGGGGAAAGAGGCATTCCTGGAAGTTCCTGCATTAACCATGACATTGGATTGCATTTATTTTCATTATCCCATTATGTCTGTATCATTGTTACCATACTGTTATGGTAAAGTTCTGGCAACCACAGTAACTAGTTTATTATAAAATTAAAAACAAACAAACAAAAAACACATTATAGTTCTCCCTCCATCACAGGAGTTCACTGGGAGACTTGTAGGCTCTCAGCAGTAGAGGAAATCACGTCCGCCACCAGTTTTGGAGATGCAGTTGGCTTTTATTAATCCTCTCTGCTTTCAGCTAGCATTGCAGTGAGTTTTCTAAATGTAAGTCATTAGAGATGAACACTTGCTTTAAGCTGATGCAGCACGTTGTACCTCTTTTTCATGCCCCATATAGATGAAATGATTGTATGACAGAGCTAATGGCCATGGCTGTGGGAGGGATGCCTCTTCTCAGCTGGAAATAAAAATGATGACATTTAGGAAATGCGACTGACTGATTCATTGAGAAGAATAACATTAGCGGCGCAGCAGAAGTATATTTACCTATTCCGGAGGAGATGTTAGGCTTCAGGGGTTTTAAAAAGTCACATGTATGTATGTTCCATGTAGTTCCACACTAAAAACAGTGTTGTGCATAGAAAGTAGAATGATGTGATGTGAAACAGTCTGGAGTTTCGCCTACTCAATGAGAAAGTGAGAGTGAGCGAGGGCCCAAGAGGCAAAGAAGAATACTGATGAATACTGGGATTCAGAATTACTCAGGAGAAATGCATCTAGAGACTTAAAAAGCTTCAGAGGAGATGTCTATTAAAGCAATAAGCCACAAGAGGCCATGTGTTAGAATGATTTTACCACAGGGTGTTTTTGGGTATGATATGAAGCCTCTTAGCCGTGGTAAAAATCATTGCAGCACATGGCCTTGAGTGGATTATTGCAGCAACAGCAATATGAAAATAGCCATCAATGCTCCATATATGCTTAAATAATCCTCAAAATCTAAATAAATGATTTATCCCCCAAGCAATATAGTTAATTAGAACAACTGCAAGGTGTGGACGGTTACCAAACAATGTAGCAACTCGTCAGTCTGTGCATTCATTTCAGTCACTCTTTCTGCAGGTTACGGAGGTGTCTTTAAAAGTGAGTGATTTGAATAATTCATTTAACCGATTCATTCAAAAGCACCGATTCATTTAGGAAAGAAGCAGTCATTGAATTATTAATTTTACTAATTTGTTAAAAAATGAAACAAGTGACTGTCTTTTAAGTGAGTTATTGAATTATTCATTCAACGGATTCGTTCAAAACAATGACATTCAGGAACAAAACACCACTACTGTGGTTTGCTCTGTGTTGCAGCTGCTTGGAAAAAAACAAACAACATGACTTGCTATATTGTGTCTAAAAATGTAATTTACTCAATATTAACTTCTTGTTTATTGAGCTGTTTTATATCACACAATCATGCTGCCTTCTTCTTACTCAAACCTGAAAATGCTGTTTCTGCTGTAGTTCTAACATGACAGACAGAGAGACAGAGAGACAGATGATAGACCGAGATAAAAACATTATGTATCACCATATCCATGAAGGAGGAGGAGGCAGCCCAGTCTATGAGACATCAGTACAGCAGCCCACACATCGTTCAGGAGGTTGATGGTCTTCGGGAGAACTAATGTGTCTCAATGCCAGATAATATTGTTCAATTTACATTGTTTATGGGTCTAGAACTCATAAATTATTGAATACTTGACCAAATCATTCATTTTCACCGCTAGACAATATTATGTATATCTGGAATCAACCTGGGGCTCTATAAATAGGATTCCAGACAGACAGGACATGTTGAATATCTGCCTCAGAAATTCCCCTCACAAATGCCTTGCATTTTAAGGGAAAACTGTCGGTCAAATCAAGCTGTCTGACTTAATGCAACCTCTGAAGGCTCTCTCCCATCAGACAGTCTACGTCCTCTGGGTTCTGAAGTATCCCACAAAGCCTCACACAAAAAGTTGTCGACTGCAAAGCAGGGTTTCAAATCTGTTCACTGGTCAAATACTCCGTCATCTTTTAATTTGGACTGATTATCAAACTGGAGGTTTTTTTTGTTTTGTTTTTTTGCTAATGTGTTAAAAAACAGAGAGGCAAATTCACTAAATAACTGCACAACGTAGTACGCAGTATTTCAGTGGAAAAATTTGCTTCACAATCCAGTTCACCCAGGCACTGAATGTGCAGAAATAGTTCTGAATATGGTCTATAGACAATATAGTAGCCTATACATAGTCAGCTGTACAAAAATAAACAAAATATATACAGTATATCAGCAAAAATGTTATGATACATATAGTGGATATGTACACTCTAAAAAATGCTGGGTTGTTTCAACCCAAC
>NW_015555781.1:1978566-1979837 GCF_001515605.1 Sinocyclocheilus anshuiensis | reverse complement strand
CCAATGTTGGGTTGAAACAACCCAGCATTTTTTAGAGTGTATAGTAGCTACAAAAATATGTTTTAAATAATAAATAATATTTCCTCTCTTCAATCAGTTTCTGTCACAGTCTTCAGCGGGTGTGCCCAGGAGGGCCACCAGATGACTGTGTTCAGCGAGCACATGGCTTGTGTTGTCTGTTGCCATGTGCTTGCAGCTTTAGGCCTGCCTGTCTGTTTTTCCCCCTCGGGGTGGTTTGAGTTTGTTTTTGTTTCATTTTTTACTAAAATAAATAACCATTTCTCCTGCACTTGAGTCCTCGCTTCATCTCCCCGCATGCACCGTGACAGAACGGATCAGCCCCCATTGGGACTCAGCGGAGAATGGGCTCACACCGCCTACCGGTCTCTACTCTCTCCAGCCCCCTCTACCAGCGCATGCTCCAGCTGGAGACCCTGAGCTCCCTCCGTCAACGAGGGACCGAGCTGAGGGAGTTTGCCATGGAGTTCAGGAATGCGGCAGAGGGGCTGGGCTATAATGACTCTGCGCTAAAGGACTTATTAAATTATGCCCTTGATGAGCCCATTAGCCCCTGGAGCATGCTAGGATGCAATCACGTATCCTTTGAGGGGTTTGTGGAGTTCCTGGCACGTTCTTCAGCTAAGGGGGCTGCAGCGCCTCCCGGGATGGCAGACAAGGCTGGAGCGCCCCCGAAGGTGGCCGACGAAGCTGCCACGCCCCCAGTGGTGGCCGAAGAGGTTGCAGCGCCCCCAGAGGCGGCCGATGAAGCTGCAGCACCCCCGGTGGTGGCCGAAGAGGTTGCAGCGCCCCCAGAGGCGGCCGATGAAGCTGCAGCACCCCCGGTGGTGGCCGAAGAGGTTGCAGCGCCCCCAGAGGCGGCCGATGAAGCTGCAGCACCCCCGGTGGTGGCCGAAGAGGTTGCAGCGCCCCCAGAGGCGGCCGATGAAGCTGCAGCACCCCCGGTGGTGGCCGAAGAGGTTGCAGCGCCCCCAGAGGCGGCCGATGAAGCTGCAGCACCCCCGGTGGTGGCCGAAGAGGTTGCAGCGCCCCCAGAGGCGGCCGATGGAGCTGCAGCGCTCCCGGTGGTGGCCGAATAGGTTGCAGCGCCCCCGGAACGGCAGACGAAGCTGCAGTGCCACCCTCTCGGAAAACGGAGGAGGAGGAAGAAGGCTTCTTCCGTCCTTCAAGGCCGGGAGGCCTCCCTAGAGCCTGGTGCCCTGCCGGCGCCGCCCAAGCTCCTTGCCCTGGCCCTGTCGGCTCCGCCCAAGCTC
>NW_015555781.1:1943775-1978431 GCF_001515605.1 Sinocyclocheilus anshuiensis | reverse complement strand
TGCCATGTGCTCTCTCCTGTCTATTGTCTTGCCCCTCCCATCTTGTTACCTCGTTATTGTTTAAGTTGCTCCACCTGTGTCTCCCTCGTTAGCCTCCTCATTTGGTTCCTATTTATTCTCCTGGTGTCTGTCATCCTGTGCTGATCCGTCATTTCTCATTGTGTGTGTTTCGTGTTTGCATGTGATGCAGCTTTAGGCCTGCCTGTCTGTTTTTCCCCCTCGGGGTGGTTTGAGTTTGTTTTCATTTCATTTTTTACTAAAATAACCATTTCTCCTGCACATGAGTCCTCGCTTCATCTCCCCGCACGCACCGTGACAGTTTCCTTAAAATGTAAATAAATATTAAGTTAATTTTCAACAGTATTTCAGGCATAATGATTAATGAAATAAATAATTCTGATTTCTCCCTTCATTTTTTCTTAAAAAAAAAGCAAAGACCTCGATTACAGTGAGGCACTTGCTATGGATGTATAATCTCATATTTTATATATATATATACATGCACTCTAAAACAATGCTGCTAAATAGCACTAAAAGTGGTTCATTGGCTCGTAATCATAGGGGTACCACTTCACCTCTCAAATGGTGCTACGTAGAACCGTAAGAGGAGCCCCATATATATATATTTTTTTTTTTTAAGAAACAGAATAAGTCTAAATGACTTTTTGTGGTAAATAACATTATGCCACAAATGCTGTTGACTGAGCTTAACTTGTACTGAACCTGGAATATTATTTCAAGTATTTGCATTGTTCTCATTCATTTACATGTTTAATTAATTGTCCCGCAGCCCTACAAAGGATAAGCAGTATAGAGAATGGAAGGCTGCTAATGAATTGGTGCATATTTGGAGGATTGTCCACGCTCATTTCTCTCCCCTGTGAAGACAAGCAGAGTAAAGCAGCATCTAATCTCTTTGGCATTGCCCCACTGACAGTCTGGGTTGCATCAGCCAGTGTGAACTAGAATGAATGCACCAAGACTCAACGGACAGATTCATGCAAGAAGGCAACACACGTGGCTGCTGCTGTCAGAAAATAGCCTTGGAGGCAAAACGGTGCAAGTGAATGGTGTCTAGAGGAACATCCATAAGAACTAAGCAAATTAAACTGCCTGAGCCATTCACTATGATCAAATATTAAAGCTCTTTCATATTTGCCACTTAATGTGATTTATAAGGACACATCAAAGGATCGGCCAGTTCTTACTAAAATTAAGTTGTCATAATGGTTTCTGTAGACATCCACGTCATCGATCTCTAGACGAGGACAGAGGCTGTCAGCTGTAGATCCAGCCTGTGATTATAATTAAAGTGTAACTGACAAAGATGATTAAAACATGAATGAAAATAGATCTGAGACTTTCAAGGTCCTCTATGTGGCTTTGGAATACTATCATGGCACTCGTTTATTTTTAACTTTTTATGAGGCACTGAAAGGTCTGATGATAGCCTTTATCTTTTGAAAATCATGAATTTTTAAACAGCATGACACGTTATATCCAGGTGCTTTTTTGAAGCTTTTGACCAAAAAAATAAAAATAATAATAATAATTATCATCAATTGTTCTTTTACAAGTCTTAATAAATTAAATGATTACGGCTGTCAATTTAGCACATCAATTTGGAACAATTAATGATATTTAATTAATTAATGACCCCTGCCCCATTTGTACATTTTGTAATAATCAATTTTCCTACCATCAGAGCAATTGAAGCATGAAGTACCACCAAAATGTAAAGCAGTCAACAGAACAAAACAGAATTAAACTCATTTTAACTTGACACGGCGTCTTAAAAACATGGAGTCAATGGTCCTAGACACTGAAAAACAGTATGATGTGCACCAACAGCCATGTATGCATAGGCAAACAATTAAAAAATAGTCCAAGAACACATCCTGTGTGAACAACCCCTAGTCTACCCTGGAATAAACAACAAACTTGGTTGCAACATTGATTTCTGTGGATATTAGGTGACTGATAGACTGATATTCAGTGATACGGAAATAAAACAAACAGCAGACTGACTCCAAAGCCACTTTTTGTAATGTCTATTCAATGCTGTACTCATCTGCCACAATAATGTAATGTCTTTGAATCACAGTCACTTGAAGGTTTGTCTAGGCAAACACTGATTTATGCAATTATTTTGCTTATTTACTCAGAACATTATGTAACTAATTTAATTTGACCAGCAGACAGAACTACAACTGAAGGAGAAACAAACTGAAATCATATGTTATCATACTTCAAACATGGGTATATGTTCATTCAGTGTCTGAAAGCTTCTACAGAAATCAGAGCGATAACTGAATGTGAAGTCTTAACGCTCACAGTGGCAGTTTAAAAAGGGGCGGATCCAATCAGAGAGGAGGACACTGGGGCTTTAGAGCAGCCTCTCACCGTGCCACTATTCAGGTCATGGAGGCATTCCAAAGAGGACTTACCCCGGTTAAACTGTCTAGTGATCACATGCATGTCTGAGATCCACCATCAGTAGCTGGCCTGTCCCTGTAAGAGAAAAGGAGAAAACTAATTAGAGGCTCATTTTCACATTCACATACACACAGGAGTGACGTCACTTTGCACATTAGAATGTGTACGAGCAATGACTTTGCCTTAGACATCAAAACAAAAATGCAACAAGTGAGATGAACTTTCATTATGCAAAGCATTTAATAACCTTTTTAAACTGACAAAAAATAAATTAATATTAATAGTCAAGCAGCCATGAATGTCCTAGCCTATTAGTGCTATATCTCCTGACTTGCCTAAAAAGAAGCATATGAGCATATGAGACAATATCACATAGCAGCTTTTCAGTGCTTTGACTTTTTTATGATGGGTGGTTTACCCATGGATAATTCCTCTATTTATATCTTGCAATACTTCATGCCTTTAGAAATTAATATTCACTGCTCAAAAGATGCAATGATATGCTATGCAAATAAGATGACACTAATGAGTTAGAGATTATTAACACTCCATTAATTCAGTATGTCTTTTTCTGAGAGCTCCTTGCACATCCACCCAGCGTCCTAATGAATGTTCGGCACAGCAATGTAAAGATTCTAACAAAAAGACAATTAGCTACGGAAATGGGAAAACAGTCTACAGGAATAAGGTTTGAGTTTTAGATTTCAACGGGTATTATATTAGAACAGAATGAGACAGTAGCCTGAGTACAAGTACAATTTAGGTACAGCTTCAAGACAAACAAGAGACAGAATGCTAATCGTTACCTTGGGATTATAAGGTTCCATCTGCCATTTTTGTCAAAAATTCACATATTCACACTTATTCTGTGACAACTTATTTACATGATGTGATGTTGTTGGGACTGATGTATGAAAGAGACTTGTTCCCCATATCACTATATGGAATGCAGAAACTTTGAAGCTCAATATCTCGAAACTGCTCAGAATGCAGACAGAAGCTTATAATTCCAAGGTGACATAATATGCAAGTATGCATTGTTAACTAAAACTAAAACTATTCAAAATCATTGTTGTTAAACCTGACATAAATTAAAACATAAATATTAGACGAAAAACGGTAAAACGAAAATTAGAAATGTTGCCTTGGCATGTAACTGAAATAAATAAGTACTAAAACAAAACTTAAATAAAAATAAATAAATTAATGGTAATATAAATAAATAAAAAAACTAAAACTAATATAACTGACAAAAGCACATAATAAAATTATTATTTATTATACTTAAAAAGAAAACTATAAATATAAATATACTATATAGATATACTATGAATATAGTTATGAATATAATTCAAAATATGAATAAACACTATAATTAAAAATCTTTTTGGTAAAGCTGAATATTTAAGTTTAAGTTGAGTAACTAAAATGACTAAAACAAAAACTGAAATTAAGTTGAAGTTAACAGAAATATAAAAATATATATATATATATATAACTGACAAAAGCACATAATACAGTTACTAAAATTGATTACTAAACTACAAAAATTAAAATGAAAACTGAAAATATAACAATAAAATATACTTCAAAATATTAATAAATATTATAATAGCATTATAAATGCTACAAAAATAACTCTGGCATTACTGTATTTAATGTGTAATGTACAATATACAATACGCAATCTGATTAACAGATAGATACGTCTGATTTCAGCGTGGCAATTTAAATATTCCTCAAAGTGTATGACACCATTGATGTGCAAAGTAAACATGGACCACAGCATGTATCAGAGGAGTAATAGAGTTACTGTACAAATGTTTATTGAGCAGTCTGACAGCTTGTTTTTTAATGGGAATGTTTCGCCTGATGGTGGTCTCCAGCATCTGCCTGAGGGGAGCAGCAGAAACAAGTTGTGTTCTGGGTGAGATGGGGGCTTTTCAGTATTTGTGCAGTGTGTTGGAGGTGCAGGGATTTGGCTGAGGGAAGATCAGTGCCTGTGACCTTTGAGGCTATAGTGACGATTCCTGGCGTTTTTTTGTTAGTTTTTTTTGTGGTTAGGAAGTCAGCACTGCCATTCCACACACTGATGGACAATGTCAGAATCCTTTTCACAACAGCAGAGTAAAATTGGACTAGAAGATGCTGACTGAATCCGTCTGAGGATGTCTTTGATGTGCCTTTCTGATGAGGAGGTCTGTGTTGAGTTTAAAATGCTGTAAATATGAGTACCCAGGAATTTGAATAGGTCTGTAATCATAATTTGCATTACAGAGTTTTCACGCTGTTCTGCTGAGAAGACTTGAACCAGTGCTTTAATTCAGAATAACAGTCAGAAATTCATTCTTAATGTGACGTCAATCTGAATGACATTATGACACAGAAAATGAAGATGAGTGAATATAATAGTAAGGCCATTTATGTGTATATAAAGAGAGTACACTTTCATGACTATGTTTATTAACACATGTAAGTGCACTTTTAAAAAGTGCACCTTGTTATAATGTCACATTAAATGTTTTACCTTAAAGTGCATTTTTAATAATGTTTTGATCTTTTGTCATACTTTAAAGTACACTTATTTTGAGTATACTAAAGCATATGTAAAGAATTTGAATATAATTTTAACTGTTAACTTTTTTAAATTTTTTCGCAGTACAGGTATTAATTCAAAGAAAAGAGTAATTATAAAATAACAAAAAAAAAAAATCCTTACTTAATGGGTCAAAAAAACACTCTAAAGTTCAGCTAATTGCATTTAATGTAAATTTAAATAATTGTATTTTATTTTCATTTAATTGGAATTAACATGCAATTAAGTGTCGTAAAAAGTTTAATTCTGTTTGCATCTAAGTTTATTTGTTTAAAGTACATTATTTCTGTAATTATTACTCATTTCAAAAGTACACTTAAGTGTACTTCTTTTTTATAAGAGAATGACCATTAAAACAGTAAAATCAACAGTTATTTTGTATTCTTGAGTCTGTAAATATCCTGTAAATATATATTTATGTATACCATTTCTCAATAACACAGCACTAATAAGCATTACAAATGATGTTTGTGCTGCTTTTAATTAGTACTTTATACTTATTAGTTGACTTGTTGACTCACATTTCACACTTCACGAATTCTTATATATCTAGCAGTGCAAGGGTACTAAAACATATTGGATTTAAATGTCTAGCATAAGCAATTGTGATTAGCCACCAGCTTTTATTGTTGTTACACTATACAATCACTTATAATAATCAATATTATAAACACTTACTGTAAATACCTAAATACAATCATTTCAGAGTTCCTGACTCTTCCACCTATGATTAGCTTTCGTTTGCTAATATCAAGCCTGCTAGCATTAACACAGTTAGCTAAAAAAATTTAAAAAATAGAATTTCACATGAAAATATCAAGCACTGCAACTGTCAATAAAGCAGGGGACTGTTGATGTGGTATGATTAGCTGGTCAGGGCATCATTTGCATACCCCTGAAAGAGGTCGGTCTCAGGCAGCTTTTATACAGCAAAAGCCTGTGAAACCTCAAAAGCGGCGGAACCCAGAGCTCCGCAGAGACGAGGTTCATGGATTTGGGTGCTATTCTTTTAGTTACTCATCATAATGACTCCATTTAGCTGGTCAATGACCCATTTAATGGCACAGAGCAGGCTTTGGAAGCACTGCGTCCTTGGCAGGGCAGATTTTGCAGCTGCCCTGGTGTATGCTACCTTTAACCCAAACTGTGGCCCCTCTCAACAACCCCAGCATCCTTGCCATTTCCTATGTGGGAACCAAGAGGAGCTCCAAATGTGACTTCTAAACTTGTAAAATGCCTACAGCCATATGCACAAACTGCATGGAATATAATGTAGTTTAATTAATCAAGCATAGATCACAGAGTGCTTATATACAAAATAAATAAATAAACAAACAAACAAACAAAATGAAATTCAGAAACAAAAGCATTTTATATATCACCTCACAGGACACTTTTTTCTTCATGGCCATCTTGAACACACACCTCATGTGCATAGCTGGATACAGTCAGACTGCAGGCAAAAGTGGAATAAATCTGTTTTATATTTTTTGTATTTTTTGTTATTGATTGATTGATTTTATTTATTTACTTTCTCCCATATCCATGTGAACAGCACAAACCACTTAGAATGTTTTGCCACTTCAAGGACGTTTATCATTTATCAGGCCCCCTATCAATTTTTTTTTTAAATATTTTATTATTATTATTATTATTATTTAATAATGTTATGGATATAAGGATATCAGTAATTTTTTTTTTACCTGCAGTGTAGTCATTCACAAGCTGAATCCGCAATAAAGATCTGCTTTATTGCTGACAAATGATAGAAGACATTTTCCCCCGGTTTCACAGACAAGGCTTAAGTCTGAGCTGTTTCAACTGAAAGAAACTTGCACTGATTGATCTTAAAATATGTCAGTGCCCTTCTTTTGTCTCAAGATGCACACCAGGAATGTTTTTTTTTTTTTCTAAGGCATGTTTATAAAAATTACTTAAATGTCCTACTTGAACTATGGCCTGGCTTAGTCTAAGCCCTGTCTGTGAAACCAGGCCTTTGTTTCTTAAAATGGATTATATTAACCTCATCTAGAACTCTTTTTGTTTTCTGTCTTATAAAGCTTCAATGTGAGAAATTCAATGTGAGAAACCACTGGAAACTATTCAGTGCATAAGTGAACTGTCTTAATGAATCAAAGTGAATCAAAGTGTTCCAATTCTTAACAGCTGATAGAAAACACAAGACATGATTGCTGAAATATTGTCAACAACTTTTTTCTTCATGACCATATTAAATGTTCGGAATGCAGGCAAAAGTAGACATAAAAAAAAATAATAATAAAAAAAATAATGAAGTACTAAGACTTGCAGTGTGAACATCGCCGTTGTGACAAGACCCTGACCTATATGTGATGTAAGTATGACAGGGAGAGCCAAGGATGTGCCCACGGATGAGCCCACAGGAGATCAGACCCCATATGGTCCTGAGGAGGATATCACCGGCACACTAACCACGAGCTCCACAGCGGCCCATGCATCCTACTGCCACTCAGCTCTGATTGATAGCCTCTGCTCAGCTGCTGACAAGTAAAGGAGGCTACACATGGGTATGTGGGCAAAAATAGCCCCGCCATGGTCCACTTTGGCTTTGCCGCAGCTGCTTCAGATAAAAAAAACAACAACACGGTCATTGCACGTCTTCCGAGACCTGGGTCTTTTGAAATGCAAAATGGGAGCACCCTCGGGTTAAATATTTGAACCGATTGCCTTCATTAGAAGAGTAAGGATGTGTTTACTGCAGACAACAGCCATTGATTTCATTAATCAATACTGGTAATAGAAACGTTCATTAATTGCATGTTATCCAATAAGCAAACTCCACAACAAATCCCATCCCACAAAGATACAGAGCTAAATGATTTATGTTTCTTAACATTTACGACATTTATAATATGTATCACTGATGCCAACTGTAATAAAGCACATAAACCTCTTAAAGGGATTTTCCCTGGTGTATAAGCATTACTCACAGACTTTTGGATGATTTCAATATAATCTCATTATCCTCGGCATCCTGGTGCTCCTGACCTTTGGAACTGTTCCTACGGTCTGGAACTCCCTGGGTAGATGCAAAATTACATGTTTTATGTTCAGAAACTGCACTGGTCTAATGCTCTCTTTAGCACTTGCTCTCTGCAACAGAGCAGTCTTGGATTAAAAGATACTTTTTTCCTCTATTCATCCTCACAGGTACAAGCAGGGCCTTGTTCCAAGGTAAAACGAGCATGGGACTAAAGAAGACTGAAGCAGTGTAGGAATGAAAGAAGAAAAAGAGAGAGAAAAAATATGAAGGACATATTTGTTTGGAGCGAACTGACAAGGCCTTTTTATTTTCAGTGTGTGTCAGTCTATTTGTTACCAAAAGGAGTTAGGCAAACCCAAACAACAGAGAGGAACTATACTGTCAGCTGGGCTTTATTGACTCATTCCAGCGATGCTGAACTCTGCATGTGGTTATTATGAAATATACAGAACGTCTGTTTGCATACACCAAAACAACTGAAAAAAGTCTAAAGATATTAATTATCTTGCTCTCAGTACAAATCAGTAAGAACGAGCAAAATAATGTTTTCCTGTACAAACAAAGGCAAACAAAGCCAAAAAAAAAAAAAAACCATCTATATGTGCAAGGAAGTAGCAACGGTACATATGGTCCATTTGATTATTGTAATTAAGATCATTTTATCATTAAGATCTACAGAACTCTTTCTTTACAAATTAACCTTAGAAATGGCCACGTCCACTCTTACATTAAAAATAAGGTATATAGAAAAGTAGCTTGGTTTGCAGATTAATAATAACTTCTAAATTGATGTTGCAATGTTTGTTTTTTTATTGTTTGCTTTTCTAACAGTTTGCTTTTCTAACCGATTGCTTTTCTACACTGTAATGGATTTGTTTTTCTTAATTAAGACTCTAAGCTATTTACAAGTGAAATAAAATATAATAACATTATTTTAACTAATATCAATATTTTATGTCCATGTACAGTAGCTACTTATTTGGTAAGTACTTCTGCAATAAGAGGGATAAAATGTACATTCAGTCAGTTATTGTTGTGAAATAAACCCCTCAGAATTAAACCCCTAGAATTATTCCTCATTCCATCACCACTGAACCTCTCAAATTTGTCAAATATAAATATTTCATTTGATATATTTTTTTAATAACAAATAAAATAAATTAAATGGACTACAAGTAAAAAAAGAACCTGCAACAATATTAGCTTAATAAGGGTGAAAGAGAGTGAATCCTTTGCCACGAGGGCCAAGAGCAGAGAGAATAATCAGAGAAGGGTTGTGACTTTGAAGCCGCACAGCGTGTGCAAGTGTCAGAGGATGATGGGGGTTTGAATGAAAGGATGCCGTTGGTGAGGACTGATGGGGCTTCCTCTAGTGGCTGCCCCTAATGCTGATTTTCAGGTTATTTTAAGACGGAAAAGTCACGCAGCTCATCTCTTGAGCATTTCTGAGAATCCCTTTAATGCTCCGTGGTGGTACCTACTGATGCACGAGCCCATGTTTGAGTATGGCTTCTGCTGCAGATCTGTAGGGAGAACGCCACTGTAAGAGAGTCTAAAAGAAGCAGTTTGTATATGACAGTGATCGAGTAACACAGGAAATATTTTGACCATCTAATAAATGTGAATTTAATTGGAAAGGAAAAAAGGCATCGTGATACTGTGTTGTCACTCAAAGAGATATCAATCCCACACACATGGGAACACACGCACAAAAGCCATCAAGAGAATTATAATAAAAGCCAGTCTGACTACATTGCACACTTCCTCATGTTGTGGACTGGCAGCAGTAGGAGACAGAGAAGAAGAAGAAAAAACTGAGGAAACCTCTGTAAACGTGATTTCACATCTGAGTGAATCTGTCTCTGTTTGGCCTGGAGGAAGAAAAGTAAAAGCCACACTGTTCGTATCCTTCTATAGTGAGATGAGGAGAGAGTAAAGCTTGAACCGTTCGACCTCCAAATAGCCATAATTTTGCTACAGAACTGCCTTTCTGAATTTATTTTTACCAGGGATGCCTTTACATACCCTCAGTGTTGGCACAAAACCAACATGAGTTCAGTCTGGGCAACATCTACTCGGGCATTTTCTCATAGAGAATTTTTACCGTAAAAGACTTACACTATTCACACTAAATCTATGATTATTATACATGAGATTTATCAGAGCATCAAGGACATCAAGTTATTTTTAAATGCTGTGTGCATATTACAGCATGCAAAATATAATTCGTTGCATTAATTAAAGAAGCAGTTAAGATCAAGATTAAGAACTATATGTGACCCTGTCTGTGAAATCCAGGCTAAAGTCTCAAAATCTAATTATGAGATAACAAGCATCAAAGTTTGATTTCAACCAATCTTTGACATGGCCTTACTCAGTCAATATTAAAGATATAAAGGTTATATTTTCACAGAATGTTCTACATCTTTATGAAGGATGATTTTATGTAGAAAACCGTAAATCACAAAAAAATTACTTTAGCTGGGTTTTCACGGCAGGGTCATATTCAGTTCTATTTTTTATTTTTGTTTTCTTTCTGGTGTTTTCTGCAGAAAAAGTAAAATAATAAATAATAAAGAAAGAAAGAAAGAAAGAAAGAGAGAGAGAGAGAGAGAGAGAGAGAGAGAGAGAAAGAAAAAGTTGAAAAGGATTCATTCTTGAGGTTTAACAAACACGTAGAATTCATTTCCTTTATTAATGGTATGGAATTAATATTGTGATAAATATCAATATTGAATGATATAAAAAAATCATTATGATAATACTTGTGGCCATATCATTCAGACCTACATGTATATTGTGGTCAAAACTTGTTTCGGTCAGACTTTATTTTAAGGTCCAATTCTTACTATTAACTACAATTTTGCCTCAATAAACTCCTAATTTTCTGCTTATTAATAGTTAGTAAGATAGTTGTTTAGTTTAGGTATGGGGCAGGATTAAGGGATCTAAAATATGGTCATGCAGAATAAGGCATTAATATGTGCTTTATAAGTACTAATAAACAGCCAATATGCTAGTAATATGCCTGCTAGTTATTAGTGAGAATTAGTCCTTAAAATAAAGTGTTACCACTACAAACCTTCTGCTAAACAGCACACAAAACAAAACAAAAAATGTGACTGGTCACTTTACATTTCGCTCAGAAACACTCTTCCTGTCTAAATGTGCGGTTCTTGGCCAGAATAAGCTGCAATGTGGACCAGACCTCTTGCTGGGGTCCGGTTCCGCGAGAGTGAGATCATTACATCACACATTGGCCCAGAGTCATAATCATCCATCTGTATGAGTTTAGGAATTACTGTTGAAAATGAAACCTGACTACACACAGAAGTGGTCATATGTTCTAATAAGAGAGAGAAGGAATGTTTTAGCACGGTGCAATCTGTCTCAAAATACCAATGATGTCTGACATCGTGCTCTGGATATTCTAATTGGCCTCTGAGGGCCGGATGGAGCATCAGCGTAATTGTGATGTATCATGCAGGATATACAGCCATATGCTGCAATAGATTTCCTCTCTTGTTATTTGTAGTTCATCAGACACAAAATACGGAGGCAGACCTACTGCAGCTGAGTATTACTCATAGCAGATGTACACATTTGATTATTGAAAATGGCGTCTTATGGGGGGCTATTTCCATGTTGACTCACCAGGTTTTCGATATCCACTATGCTAATTGATTCATCACAGCCCATAAAGAATACAGACGGCATTTGATCTATTTCTGGCATTTTGATCTATTGCCGAAAACCAAGGAAATTGTTATAAATTGTATAAAGTACAGACATTATAAAAGAAAACTAAAAATAAATAAATAAATATCCTGACTATTCAGGGTGGAGCAAAAAATATACATCTGCTCTGGCAGTTTTCCTAAATGTAATATATACAACATAATTTCAAAGAGAAACAAGAAAGTCTGAAGATTATTTCTATTGTAAGAGACAAAATAGCCTGGCGTACACATGAGAATAAATGAAAAGAATGATTATATCAACACCTGCACTAACTGCTTCTTTAAGTCAGCTTATATTGTTACATTTTGTTACCCAAAGCAATTTTCAAATAGTTTTTCCTTTTGTATTTCTTTTCATCCATTTTTCGATTTTAAGGTGTCATTCATTTATTTTGTGCATTACTTTTTAGCTGCACTCCACAGTATTATTGTTTTTTAATCTAAGTTTCAACACGTTTATCCACATTAGCTTCCAATCCAGAACAAAATGTAATATAAATACACGTGAAACATCCATTTTGTCTTAAAGTTTGTCATTCCACAAGGTTCTCCGTTATGTAAAGTTAACGCCTCCACCTGTCAATATTACAAATGTCAAACTCGACGCAACACCACTTAAAAGATGTACACTTAGCATCTGCCCTATAAAAGCACATTACAGTTTCGCAATGGCAGCTTGAAGACATCGCGTTCTTTTGTCACAGCCACTTTAATGGCATGCAAGACGTGCACGTCTGTGTAAAGAAAGAGTAAGCGTTGTGTTTTGGAATGCAGAGGAAGCCATTATTGTGGCTCATCTAGATGGTTTTGTGGTGCACCTTGCTCGAGGGAAATCATTCATTTATCAGGTCGCTTTTATGGGGAAGATTTGTGTCGGAATTGTAATGTATTCCAAAGGACGGCCCGAATTACAGCTTTGTGAAAATGAGATTAATGTACGACCCTTCTATTCTTGCTCTCAAGGATTATAAAATGACGGAGCTCTTACAGAGCTAACTAAAGCAATGTAATGACTTTTGTGCTTAATCTATGGAAGATATCTTGAGTGACACAGACAGCAATTAGTTATTATACTGAGTATGTAGGGTGGAAGGACGAACAGGCCCATTCATCATAAGCGTTTCTTGGCTTCGGCTTCGGCTTCGGTTATGGCTGTGAGCATTGTCTTTTCAGAGGATATAGAGCTATGAAATGTATTGAGTTCATGATAAGTAAGTAATCTAGGATTGTTTACTGGAGCATGGCAAGGCAAGACTGCTCATAGTTAATATATAAAGAGATTCTTTCAGGAACGAGGACAATTCACTTGGACATTCTGCTAGCTATAGGTGAGTGCGCTGCAAGCGTGCTTTAATTAACTAGTAATACATTCACTGTTTTGATAAGATGGTGCGTACTAAAAACAGACACTCATAAAAACAGGGCTTGAAAGATCAACAGTTTCCCTAATAAATGTGTGAGCGTGCACAGTTTGCTGATATATCTATTTTTTGATCAAAACAACTTTTGATGTTCAGCTAGCTATTAATTAAACATGGACTTGTATCATATTTTTTATTGTGCTATGTAGAAGATTAATTTCCTGTGTAATCTCCCCTTACAGTTCTGAAAGAGAGAAGTGCAGCACTTTGGAGTCTAATAGGAGACAAAAGTGGAACTAATTATCCTGAGTCCTGAAGGAACCTGCCTTTCACACAGCTCAAGTAGCCAGGAACAATGAGCTTACTACTGTAATAGCCAAAAATAGACCCCCTTCTTTAAACTTGTTTGTACACATGAACTGCAGTCGCTGTTAAATTTAGCTACTGTTATCAGAATATGATTCTCTTATCAAAGGTATAAAGTTAACCCTTTGGCAAACCTTCCTGTAGCAGATAAAAATTATAAAATCTAAAATAAAATATTTTCTATTGACATTTTTTAAAATGTAATTTATTCCTGTGATGCAAAGCTTACTCCAGTCACATGATCCTTCAGAAATCATTTTAATATGCTGATTTGCTGCTCTAGAAATATTTATTGGTATTATCAATGTTGACAACACCTGTGCTGCTTAATATTTTTGTTGGCACATTTACATTCTTTGACAAATAGAAAGTAAAAAAAAAAAAAACAGCATGACAAATGATGTTCCAGAAGGCAACACAATGTGTTAAATGCCGGGGGGGTGAAAATTTAAATGTGAAAATTTGAAAATTTGCATTTTTGAATTTAAAGATCAGGGTAAATTGTACTTATTTTGTCTTCTAGAAGCATGGAAAAAATTAAAATAAAAATCCCTCAGTTGTCAGCATGAAAAGATGGATCTCAAACAGTCACTCTTATAGTCACTGCTGGAAAAGGGTTCAAATATACAAAAGATGAAAACCAAAGAATTTGCAGGACCAGGAGGATTTTTCTGAAGAACAGTGGGCAGTTTAACTGCTCAGGACAAGACAGCACTGATAGCCCCATGGGCAGCACATAGCGCCATTGAGCTTTGGGCATCCTGAGTTTGAGTCCCGGCTTGTGGACCTTTTCCAATCCTGTCCCCTTTTGCTTTCCTATCTACTCACTGTCCTATCATAATATAGGCAAAAATGCCAAAAAATAAATCTTAAAAAAAAAAACCTGCTCAGGGCCAGCAAGGGACTCATGAACAACCATCATGTCGTGGATCATCTTGGTAATGGCTCACAGTATTAAGAATCAAGCGTATGTGAACTTTTGAACAGGGTCATTTTTATAAATTCAGTTATTATTTTGTCTTGTGGCGAATTTTGTATGATCCCTCTTATTTTGGTAAAATAATTAACATTTTGCAAATTCTGCAAGGTGTATGTAAACTTTTGACCACAAGTGTATATACAGTTCTCGATAATGTTACAGCCAAACTTAATTTACCTACCAAAAACAGTTTATACTCGCATTTGGTAGTTTGCAAGTGTTAATTTTGGAGTCTGCTCTTATTTCAGTGTATTGTACACTCTATATTCTTAAGCATTTCTCAGCTTAGGTACCCCATATATATTATCAGGGAAAAATGCCAGAAATGTCTGCCCTTCTTCCAACATAAAAGTCTCATTCAATAGAGGCAACACACCTCAGCCTTTGACCAAGGATTGAGGGTTTGGAATCCTTAATGCGTCTGTTCATGTTGCACGGCTCTGGATCAATCGCTGTGATAATCTTCGGCTGGGAATGAAATGAAGGCCTGCGGCGTGTCCAATCAGTCGGCGAGTCCTGCCAGGAATAGATGTGGGATAAGTATTGTCATCAGGGCCATTAGTGTGGCTGGACTCTAATTCGACTGAAGTAATTCCACAGACAATGAGGAAGACCACTGGAGCTCTACTGAATAACACTGTGCTGCTGAGTCCATATTTCACGTGATAAGATCTGAACATCCCTACTCTATCCGCTTCTAGTGCACAATGCTCAACTTTGGAGAACAATAAAAGCGTCTTTTAGCCAACCAGAATGAATTAGTGCTGACATTTCATAATATCAACTTCCGCACAAAATGATAGTGAGTGGAGCAAACGCACATTTCAAACATTTTTCTTCATTCAACTGACAAATAGAGCATACCGGCATTGACAAAAGACTACTTTGTCATGCCATTGATGAATTTATGATTAACACCGCAGTTCATCTTGTCAATCAAATGCAATTTATGAGGGTGTTTTCTGAAAGGGAGGGAAGGATTCACCATTGTGAATGGTTAGGGTTCTAGCAAGCTGCCTGTTTGTAAAGAGACAGGAACCTGATCGTGAACGTGATCGAAGTGATAGTTCACCCAAAAATGAATATTCTGTCACCATTTACACACCTTCATGTCATTGCAAAGCTTTCTTATGTGTAGCATAAAAGAAGATAATTTGAAGAATGTCTCAGTATTTTTTCTTTTTTTTTGGTTCATACAATGGAAGTCAAGCTCGCTCTCACCTTCCGTAATGTGTGCCATACATTCTTTAAAATCTTCTTTTATGTTCTGCAACAGAAAGAAAGTCATATTTGGAACATCTTCAGGGTGAATAAATGAATTATCCCTTTAAAATATTAATATGGTTATTAATTAACATTAATATTAATGAACAATATATTAATATAAAATAATATATTTTTTTAAATTAATATTTTTAATAAAATACATTTAAAAAGTCTACACACTTATACCCAATTGACGTTCATTGTACCGGCAAACCACATTTTTCAAAACATATTCTCATGTGTTCTGCAGAATAAACATTTTCATTGAAAAAAAAAACATTTTTAAAACATTTTCATTTTTGGGTGAGTGTCCACAGCCAGGGAACGGGATAGGAGGCCTACAGATCAAGTTTCTCATACAGATGCCCTCTAAATGTTTATCATGCTTGTCAGGGAGGAGCAAACGATGGGATGCAGTCCAGATCTGTAAACAAACAGATCTGTAAAGTGCAGATTGCAAATTAAAAGCATTTATTGGAGGCATCCTGCATGACAGGAAGCTTAAACAGTAAAATATGACAGTGTCACAGAGCAGCCGCTTCCATGAAAACCTATAATAACCGAGCTTTGACATGAGCAGGGTCATCCTCAGTAGCTCACCTGTGACTTGTTCATGGGGAGAGGACACAGCCCTGGCCGGGTTTACAGGCATGGCCCATCATCAGACTCGTGTTCAGCAAGGAGACCGCTTTCGCTCTGCCCTGCAGGAGGCATGATGTGAGGGAAACTGCCGAGCAAGGCATTTCAGCGTGTGCTTAACAAGCTCACTCTCACCTTCCGTAATGTGTGCCGTACATGCTCCCCCATAAGTGCACCAGGCAGCTCTCTCCCATGCTCCATCTCTAAGGTTACGGGTCTGAGAGCCGAGCGTGAGAGAGCACTATCTCTCTATCTCTCACTAAGCTCTTTCATGCTTTAATTCCTGCCCATTAAAACATTCCCCATTGATAAATGTGGAAAATCAATTTGCCGGTGTTGAATCTCATCCGATGGGTGCTAATTAAACCCCTTGTGAGGTTGTTTCCGTCAGAGCACATTGTGCCTGTGCAGCTAAATGGCTGATGGAAGCCCCAGTAATCACACATGGCCACATATCACGCTCTTGCATGGGCCACTATGGGTGGATGGAGCCCTTAAGGGCCATTAAGGGGCCATAGCAAATTTCCAGGAGGGCCACAAGTTTATATAAAAGTAATTAAATTAATAAATTACTATTAGTAAATTTAAAAATATCTAACTGTAAAAAAAAGTCACGGCCCAATGTACTATGTTAATATGGAGGCAATTTCTGTTTTGATTTTCTTTACAGGTGTTTAACCCACATTGTGAATTTTGCATAGCATCATGTTGTGTTTTGCGATTGAAGGAAATGTCTGTACATTTAATGGAAATGTATTGGTAATTTTCTGCCAGGACATTATCAGATTTTTTTTTTTTTTAATTACAGTGTATTCTACATTTTAAAAAATCTGAAAAATCATTAAACAAAAATGCAAAATGCACTCATTTCTTTCCTTTTCCCCTCTCAATATCAATTGTTCTTTTTGATGAACATTCAGTTCTTGACATTTTTGAAATCACAATATGAATCACAGCTGATTAATTTCATAAATAAATACTACCAGTTTCTACTTATAAAAAAAGTCTGAAAACAAGCAGCTATGTCATAATTCTAGTAGAAACGTTAGAAATATTGTAGCCTGTATGGGGTGGAGGGCCTTCGAATATGAATTTGTGCCAAAAAGATTGAAAACCATTGATATAGATGATCTCAAAGCTAATAGACATGGACTAAGAGCCAAAAATCTTCAAATTGGATTTCATGGGGTCTTTAATACTGTCCTATAAAGGCAAAACAAAGTAACCACACCAACAATGAAAGTGGGGAAAAAAGTTTCAAAATTTTGATTAATTGATTTCAATTTTACACTCCATTGTCTCTGAATCTCAGCACAGCTGAGCCAAAGCCGCCTGTCACTGGTCACGTCACAGTCAAAAACGCTCAACTTTGGCCATAACTCAAGACAAAATGTGAAGTTAGTGTATTTAGCCTATGCACAGCAGAATAACCTGAAATAAAGTTACAGGTATGAGGAATCTTGAGTCATAATAAAAACCATGGTCATCCAGGCAGAATCACATTTCCTTGAGCAAACATAAAGACCGCTTAAGCTTTGCATCTTGTCCTTAGACAGAATGCAATCTGGCACCTAAATAAAATATGTTACTTAAAAAAGCAGAAAACACCCAAGTCTGATGGAATTCCTCAATCGATATTGAGATAATTGCATGCAGGTCTCATGCAGTCTGTTTTGGCCGTTTACTTGGAGAACACTCAATAATGGAAAGATTCACTTGCGGAGTGTTTGCACTCAGGGCATTAGTCAACGTCTGGGTATTGATGGGTCTTGCCACAGTTGATTCATTAAAGGGATTTAGAGGAACTAGTAATGCACTTGTGCATCAGATAAAGCCACATTGCTGACACGCAGCCAAACATTCAGAAAAAGAGAGCTCAGCAAGACGGTCTGCCATCAGACATGCATGCTGCACATACAGCAGTGTTAATAAAGCACCACTGCAGACCTCACACACTGCGTCTGTGCATATAAAACAGACTCGAACAGACACATCCCACTTGAAATGAACTTGAATCCTGAGACCTATTTCAATGTTAACTGAAGTTCAGCTCTGTTTAAATTAATCATCCAAAACCGGATAATTTATATACTGTGGAAGACACTGTTTACTGAGAATTTGTTATAAGATTTTATGCTCTTCACTTTAATGTGGGCACATTTTAAAGACAAATACCAAACTGAGTGTTACACAGAATTAAAGCAATATTTCACTCATAAAAAATGTTGTGTGCAAAACAAAAGGTGAATTTTTGAAGAATATCCGGACCATTCTTTTACAATGGAGGTGAATATGGACTGAGGCAGCACCATAAATATCATACAAAATAGACAACAAGACGTGCACTCTATTTGAAGTCTTCTGAAGTTACAATGTAATATTGTTGTGTGAAATTTACTTTATTCACTAAATATCTTGATATCTCTTTAATGAGAGCTCATGAGAGAAGTGGAATGAATCAATCTTTTGAATCAGACCTTTTGAATGAATCTGTTGATGCAGTTCACAAAACTGAACTGAATGATTCATCCAAGAATCAGACTGATTTGGCTCTTGAGTTTACTGACATGAAATTCAGCACATGAGACATATGGACCACTTTAATAATACTTTTAAGGTACTTTTGTATTCATTTTGAAGCTTAAAAATCTGCAGTCACCATTGCGAATAATTGAACGATGAATACATTTCTCATTTTGTATTTGACAGAGTCACGCAGGTTTGGAACACCATGAAGGTGAGTGTATTATGCTAATTTACTATTCCTTTAAACCATTACATTTCCTGCAGTTTTTTATTTTTTTTACGTATAATTCATTACAGGGTGATGATTCCTAGATAATCATTTATGTATTCCTAGCACACTGACTCTCACCAGTGCATTTTCTGTTTGACTTAATAAACCGT
Source organism: Sinocyclocheilus anshuiensis (assembly GCF_001515605.1). Classification (NCBI taxonomy): domain Eukaryota; kingdom Metazoa; phylum Chordata; class Actinopteri; order Cypriniformes; family Cyprinidae; genus Sinocyclocheilus; species Sinocyclocheilus anshuiensis. The sequence continues at coordinate 1,959,119 of NW_015555781.1, read as the reverse complement.
AATTGCTGGCAGCAATCAGTCTATTAAGCTACTTCCTCTCATTCGAATCATTTAAATCACTTGAAATGGATTGTGGCACAATGAATATAATTTTTCAGACTTTCAAAAGGAGGATGAGCAATTAACGCTTGTAGATTAAGCCTATGTCAGGCAGAATATGCCTCAAGAGTGACTGAAGAGAAATGGAAATACTTCCTCTGAGGTAATATCTTTAAATGAATACCCTGACATGATTAAACTTGATCAATTCAATATTTCTGAGTGGAAAATTGGACCCCTTTTCAAACACATTACCATCAAAGCGAAGGCTGTAAATAGCATAAACAATAGCGAAAGTGCTGCTAGCAAACCGTAATGCCACTCATAAGCATGATTAAACAGGTAGGTGATTAAAATCATATGATATTTGCTTTTCAAACTCATCTAAAAGAAAAAAAAAACATAATTAGAGAGACAGGAAATGAGCCTAGAAACATCAGACACCACATTGTTTCTCAGCTGCAGCATAGCTTGTCTCCCAACAAATAACACTAGTCTATATTTTGCCTGTTGACAGCACATTCACTCCTGCCCTCCTGCTTTGCACTCTTCTCTTGCCGTATTGTTTACGTGCGTCTACACTGGGTCCTCTTCATTAGAAAAGGGCGACTATGCCAACAGAGGCGGCACCCAAGCAGGGACTCCCGCCGTGTCAATCACATCCACTGCTCCAACTATCTTACGGCAATGACGTGCCAATCAATGCTTCAGAACAGATTGATGAGCGCAGGATCTCGGCTAGCAATACCGATTGGAGGAGACCAAAGCCCAATCCATTCGCCAGATGAGATTTAGCAGTTCTCCGATAATTCTAAAGCCTAGTATTATCAAAGTGATTCATTACATAAATCTAAACAGCAAGAATTACTGAATGAACAGCTATCAGCCAAAGTCACATAAAAGGGCTTACTCATTTGCCATGTTGGTTATGTGATGTGGTGAGGAGTGCTGAAACACGGTGCATCTGTGATTGTGAATGAAAGGGGCTTATTTCACAGCAAATGTGCTTTTCTTCAAAGCTGGTAGGACAGCTGTTGCACAGAATCACATGTGTAATATCCATCCAAAAGCCCCCTGCTTATCAAAAAGACATACAACCATTTACATGTCATTAGACAGTCTTATCTTCTCACTGCCATTTATCAAACACTGGCAGTTACGAATTTATTTATTTTTATTTTTTTTACCAAGCATTGCATCAATAATAAAATTGCAGTCAAAACCAATCATTATTTCATAAATGCACAACATTCAAAAGTTTTGGGTGAGAAAGATTTTTTATTTTATTTTATTTGTGTAGTTTTTTTTTTTATTTTTTTTTTTTATTTTTTATTTGGAAGAAATTAATACTATTTACAAATATTTCTAATCCAAAAAAAAAATCAAAATTCTTTCTTTTGATAAAAAAGAAAACTGTTTTCAACATTTATAATAACACAAAATATTTCTTGATCACCAAATCTGATTTCTGATTAGATTTCTGAAGGATCGTGTGACACTGATAACTGGAGTAATGATGCTGAAAATTCGTCTTTGCCATCACAGGACTACATTTTATTTATATTTCACAATATTACTGTTTTGCTGCATTTAATCAAATAAATGCAGCTTTGATGAGCATAAGAGAGTTTTTTCAAAAACATTTAAAAACCTTACAGACACAAATCTTTTGAACAGTAATGGCAGAGATGGCAGAAATTAAAATTCTACAATATTTTATAAATGTAAATAAAATACATGTAAAAAAAAAATAATTAATTCAAAATATTCATTCTGAGATTTTCTAAAATTGGCAAAAGTAATCTAAAGTTAAAAACAGGGGAAACAAGCAAAATTAAATACTAAATGTTGGCCAATATATACCCAAAATCTGCTGTATAAAAAAATATATTGACCGATAACCCATTTAGTACCAGTATATTGTGCATTCCTATTTTATTATTGCATATTTTCTTTTTTTTCTTGCTGTATTTTCTTGCATACATGCATTTTCTGTCTGTGTGTACAAAAATAACATGTTCATTGGATCGGTATAACAAGACTAATGACACAATAAAAACATGGTTTTTGCTCCCTTGCAGGCATCCTGTGCCGAGCGTGCATATTCAAATGGTTTACAAACACCATTTGGCAATTTCTACACTACAAACCTCATCTGTTAAATTACTGTTAAATGCATAAAATACCCTGGTCTTGCAGGCTGGAATAAACATCCCAAACCTAGAGCATTTCAGAGGTACTTACAGTAGCACAAAAGTGCACAGGCCTACCTCAGACGTGTAGTTTGAATGCAACATTTGTCGGATTCATCACAAAGCCTCCCCCTCAGAGAGTCATATCAAATGGAACTTAAAAGGTATTTGTCTTTGCTCTTGAGTAGTAATCCAAATGTTTTCCTTTGCACCAAATGTATAATTCATCGAGCCATTGCACGCTGTGGCAGAGATTGTGTGCACCTGAGTGCGACTCGGAGTACGGCACTCAACATTTCCATGTTTGCGCTGGTCGACATCACACTTGCGCTCAGGGTGACAGATACCTTGTCTCTCCAACACTACATAAAATCACCACAGACCGGGACCTGTTTCAGACGCATGCAGTGGAGTTACATGTGTGGTTGCTGTGAAATATAACGTTAAGTCTCCGGCACTATGGCTTTAGATAAGGTTTGAGTGCTGGCCAGACTGCTTGTGATGCAAGATCACAGTGAAGGATCTGACTCTCTCTCACGCTGTTTCATTCTTTCTTGGTCCAGCTCTAAGGATTTAATACCACTATTGATTTCTCCACTTTAAGAAAGAGCCTTTCAAATGGCATCAGCAAATGAACTTAGAAACTTTGTCCTCCAGCATGCCTTTGAACTCTGGGAACTCTTCTTGATGAAGAGGTGCTGCTCATTGTACATGCAATTACTAGGACTGTCAATCGATTCAAAATTTAGCCTAATTAACTACAAGATATGTTGATTAATTCATTAAATTAATTACATAGTATTGTGGTTGAGACCAGCTCTTTCAAGCTTACTGAGTGAAGACAGAGACCAGAAGAGTGTTGAGTCTGAGTGAAGACCGAAGCCACATGATCATGAGTCCTTGACAAGACCAAGACCATGAAAATATGCTATTGGAATTGAATTTGACATGAACTACTGGTCAAAAGTTTGGAATAATTCCAATTTTTTATATTTAAAGTCCCTTATGCTCACCAAGGCTGCAATTATTTGATCACAAATACAGTAAAAATAGGAATATTGTGAAATATTGTTACAATTTCAAATTGGAAACCATGATACACTGTCATTCAAAAGTGTAAGGTAAGTATGATTTAAAAAAAAAAAAAGACAAATAATACATTCAGTGAGGATGCATTAAAATGATCAAAAGTGACAGTATAGACTTTTTTAATGTAACAAAAGATTTCTATTTTAAATAAATGCTGTTCTTTCAAACTTTCCATAAGTCAAAGAATCCTGAAAAAAACAATATCATGAATATAAAATATTACGCCGGAAGTATGGCACCGAGACGCAGCATCTCGTTCCATCAAGGAACTAGGGTTACATACGTAACCTGAGGCGTTCCTCTTACACAGAGCGCTTGCTGAATGACAAAAAGCTGACGCTGGTCTCACCGCACGTGCTTTTATAGCCTCCTGGTCATTACGTCACCCGCCGTGACGTCTCGCCCATCTATTGGTCTGATTACACACGAGGTTCAGAGCCCGTCACGCTGAAGGGCGTTCCCCTAGCGTTTTCGACGCAGCTCGAGTTCCTGAAGAGGAACTGTTCAACTGTTCAACATTGATAATAATAAGAACCGTTATTAATAATAATAGATAATAACTGAGCACCAAATCAGCATATTAGAATGATTTCTGAAGACAGAAGACTGGAGTAATGATGCCGAAAATTGAGCTTTGCATCACAGGAATAAATTACACTAAAATAAAACACTTATTTTAAATTGTAATAATATTTATTGTATTATAAATTACATAAATGCAGCCTTGGTAAGAGATTTATAAAAAAATAAAATAAAAAAAACATTAACAAATCTAATTATTCCAAACTTTTGATCTGTAGTTCATATCAATATTTTTGGGGGGAAATCCCTCAAAGTAACGTGATTCAAAGAGATAATTGTAAAAGACGAGCAAAATATTCACTGGAAATTACAAAAAGTGGTTTTAAAATATCCTTATACTGACCTACATTTCACAGCAATACAATTTACACATTTACACGTTTCAGTTAGTGTTTACACAAGTGTTTCCTTTCAACTGATTATGTAACAATATGTATGTTCAATACCTCCACCACAACTTGTAAACTCTGCATGCCAGACCAAACTCAGTAGAACTGCCACTGGGATGGAGGTGGTGATTTCACCTATGAGTGACCTCTCTCTGGGCATCCCCAAGCTGACACACACACACACCCACACACATACACACACATACAGGCATACATCTTGTTTGGACTGGCTCCCAGATCAATTTGCATCATGCAGGGACAGATCTTATGTTGCACCCTGGCTTGTCTTTTCCCCTAGACAAACTACAGTACTTGTATAATATTTTACTAGCCGGGCCTCTCACACCATATCATCTCCAGTCATCTGCCAGCTGTCATGGGGAGAAGAAATAATGTTTAATGCTATATTACAGTTTTTTTTTAAGAGTTTTTTATTTTATTTATTAGTTGTAGTTTAAAAAGTACTATTATTAAAAATAATAAAAATTCACTGCAGTAATAACACAGCAGTAGTCCTTATCTGAAGATCAAGCGTTTGTGACGTATAGGACTATGGTAAAGTACATACGACAGATAGATAGATAGATAGATAGATAGATACACACACACACACACACACACACACAGTGGGTATATAAAAGAATCACCCCCCTTTAAAATAATCACATTTAATTGCTTTGCAGCCTGAAAAGAAGACACAGTTTTTGTTTTATCCAGCCGTATTTACTCAGTGCAACTTATAACATCCAAGTGATAACATAAGATAACACCAACATGTCAGAATTTTTTTTTTTTTAATAAATAAAAAAACAGAATCACTGAATTGGAAAAAGGATCACCCCCTTGTGTTAGTATTTTGTTGAACCACCTTTTTCTTTAGTCTGTTGGGATATGTTGAACTTCTTTTTGGTTCACTTTTAGCAGTTTGTGTTGTTTGTTTATTTTGTAATGTTGAGTTTGATGTGTCGAGTATTGATGTCACATCTTTCAAAGACGCATCTTAGCAGTTGCTTCACTATTGTGAAAGATCCATCCACAAACAGTTATGAATATGAAATAAGTTATTGATTAATCTTCATGCTTAAATAATGCTAAAATAAAATCTTCATGTTCATGCTAAGAACAGTTCGACTATCTTAAGGTTAGGCAGTTAGCTTATTTCTTATTCTAGCTTGTCATCATTTTGACAAATGTTTTCATTTTTCACACTTCTGACATGACTAGATCAGAAATTTGAATATGAATATACAAGGTCCAAGATCCCAAACAAACATTAATCACTAATCACCATTATGGTGACTTCAAAACAATTACAGTAGGAAACAACACAATTTCTCACAATGGCAGAGTTAAAGACAACTTACTGATATTAGCATCATTCTGCTGTTCATTCACAGTCATTTTGAAAGAAAATTAATCAGCATGCACTGATTTCACAGCAAATTTCTGACTACAGATTAGAGACTTCTGACTAAAATAATACTCTTTAATCCTGCAAATTACTGGCAATTTTTTTTTTACAGTGTATATAAATGCTTTTTACAAATATTAAACAGAACAAGAGTATTAGAATAATTTCTGAAGGACCATGTGATACTGGAGTAATGGCTGCTGAAAATTCAATTTTGCCATTACAGGAATAAATTACACTAAAATATACTGAAATACAAAACAGCTGTTTGCAATTGTAATAATATTTGTCATTACTGTTTTTACTGTATTTTTGATCAAATAGCATAAGATACTTCTTTAAAGCACATTTAAAAATCTTTAGTGAGATGAAGGTCATTTTAAGTGGATCTATGATGTCTGTTCTTGTGTGATGTCTGTTGCCACTTTGGTATTTGGACATTCAAACATTTTTAAATGTGGCTCAAATTCTTTATACATTTTGTGTTTGTCTTTTTTTCTTTCTTTTTTTTTGTCATATCATATTTGTCATAAAATTTCATCATCTAATTGACACATTCTGTCACATAGTTCTATTCAGTAATAACTATGCTTGACTTTTTACTGTTTGCCTTGAAAATGTCTCACTTGGTAGGAGCTCGACAGTGATTTGTCACTATACTGGCTTTTGCCAACTTCATTAGAACTATGAATCCGCAAGCGGCCTATTCCAGTAGGAGCCAGCAGGACGCTTACACACACAAATGGATCACTTGCCTAATGAGTGCCCGTTCAGTGTCTTTCACTTAATTAGTTTCCCATGCCTTCAGTCAGTAAATAAGTCTGAAATGTATACACCAAACTAATGATGCTCAAAATCTCCCCTTGAAGTGATCTTTGTTGATGCTTGGTTGAAAAGGAAAGGACTGCTACTGTTCTCCTGAACTTGTAAAATGAGTGCATCACTCAATTAAAAGATCACTCAACAGTCATATAATATTGCTTATGACAGTTTCCCAGTAAATATGCCAGAGTATTTTAGACAATTTGATGGCTTTGTCAGCTTGGTTGTCCTCCCCTGCCTCTCTGTGTGTTGTGGGTCGCTTGCTTTTTATTGGGCACAGTAGTTTGTATGTGATGTAACGCAGAGAAGCCTTTGGGGAACAAAAGACATCTCTCTTTTCAACTGATAAGTCCTACAGCAACATCACGGTATGAATGAAGAAAAGATTTGTCAGCTCAGCTGTTTCTTCCAAAACAAAGACTTTCAAACTCTCAAAGTCACGGCGGTTTCCTCTTCCTTTAGTCACACCTGCCAGGCATCACGAGTAACACTCTAATCATCCCGTTGATTCGAAATGTAATTAGTTGCACAGTACACAAGATCTTAATTATCTATTTGTTTGGGTGTTTGTTTAAAGAGGCTCAGATAATTGGCTATGTTCACACAGTCAAAGCGTTTGGGAGTGACAACTGTATTTGCTAACAGGTGTAGCTCTCAAACGATCCTGTTCACACAACACTTTTGTATTCTCGTGTTAGCCATGAATAATGCCTGTAACTCCTCTACTTAAAACCCCTTAAACTGATCACCCAGCCTGGCCAAACTGGTCTTTAGCTGGTCTAGCTGGTCTCTTAGCCTGGCCAAACTGGATTTTAGCTAATTTACCAACTGAAATATCCCCTAAACCAATGATTGTTAACCAAGGGGCCGGAGCCTATGGGTATCTCAATGACTTAAAATTATTCAAAATAACACAAAACAAGCTTAAAATAACAGTGTTTTGTTTTTCAAAAAAACAGGTTTCGCACAGCCTGGATATATGAGGCAGACTAATTTTAAAAGCGTGATTTCTAGACCTGGAAAAGTCATGTAAGTTCATACAATTTTAAAAATGGCATAAATGTTTTATTTTATTTTATTTTACTATTTTTTTTAAATAATATGTTTGTTTTTTGTTTTTGTTAGGCAAAGCTCTAAAATATTTATTGGGTAGAAATTGTGAGTAAAATTGTCCAGTAAATTACAAATAAATGGAAAAGTCATTTAAATCTAATGGTTAAAAAGAGTGGGAACCTTGTAGAACATTCCACTCTTAAAATTTAAATATTTAAATATTTTATATATTTTTAACTCTTTTTTTAATTACCTCTTTTTTGTGACTCTTTAAAAAAAATTTTTTTAAATGATAATAGTAATATTAATACAATTAAAAAAATAATTACACCAGATATACCAGAGAAAACATTAAAAAAAGTGCTTTGTACTACATGTACCGCTTTAAAAAAAAAAAAAGATATCAAACTCATATATTGTAATAATACTATCAAATCTATTCTTTCAGTATAGATTCTCTGTTATATTCACAATTTTACATATGTAGACTATATGACAGTTTTCTATAATTTGCACCAACATACTGAAAGAAAATCTCTGCCACTGCTGTACCCATAACAACTGAAGTAAATATCTAAGATGGCGACATCCATAATGCTGGGAAGTCTTATCACAATTGACAGGATGTTATTTAATAAATGAATACAATCAAAAGTTCATCCATCAAATCTTAATTAACCGCCAGCAGATTTGAATTGCAAAGCGCATCATTTGGTGCGTGCCCAGACCACAAAACTGACGGCAGCAGCTCTGGTGGAAAATGACGGCTGCTTCTAAAAGCTTCAGTTGAGACACAACCTCATCTCACCCTCAAAATGCGAGTCTTGAAAATTTAAGGAAGTCAGTTCGGTTACATAAAGGGCATGTCACTCTGGGTTATAACCAAACTATGTGCGAACATAACTGTATTTAGCCCTGTAAAACAGGACTGACATTGTATTCAGCTGCTGTGTTACGTGTTACGTAGCCGTTCTTCACAAGTTCCCCTCGGTATTGTAGCGAGAGCCACATACAGGCTCAGTTTGACAGGTAAAACGCAGATGGTGCCAGTGAGAGAAGTCTCTCTCTCTCTCTCTCTCTCTCTCTCTCTCTGTCCTGCCTGTTAGATCTCCTGCCTTTCGAATCCATTAAGCGGCAGGGATGTAAGACAGCAAATTATCCTTGTATGTCACGCCACTGATACAAGCCGCCTGACATGTGTCCATCAGCGTAATGCCCTCAAAGAGTCATCGCAAGTACCCCGAGATCTTCTGCTCCAAATGTGATTGACTGTAGCTCCCGCTGTGACTCGTGTCTTGATGGGCGATGTGGATCCAGCAGTTGTTGAATCATGCATGGATGGAAGGTACCCGGACTGTGAGGCGACTGATTTATGGTCTTATTTGTGTACTGTGTTCAGACTCCCCCTTCCTCTTCTCTTCTCTTGGTGTAAACAGCATAGGGCACAAACCCTACTGTGACAACTGTGCCACACAGTCAGACTCACAACTCCTCTACAAGTGCGCTGACATGAGTCTGTGCCAGTGGGGACGGGCACGGGGTGTTTGCTAACAGCACAGAGCTCATCTCCCAGCAGCCAAGCAGCTCTCAGCCGTTGCTACTTTATGCTGTACTGTGTAAATCACACAAACCTCACACATCATCAGCGCATGATTTCATATTATCATCTATAACACAGAGGAAACCATTCCAATGATGTATTCTAGATATACGAATCAATATCTAATTTAAAAGAACTGATGCCGGTACATGACTGTAATTTCCTCACTGCTCACTTTTTCAAGACGTCTCATACTCTATTGGAATGCCAGTCAAATACTGATATTTCATATAAAAATGTAAATAATAATAATTACAAATGGTTTTATTTAGTACAATTATTACAAAAATAAATAATAGTAATTAAAATATTTAAATAATTAAAATTAAATTATAGTATTATTAATATAAAATATTTTATCTAAATTATATTATTATTAAATTAAAATGAAGAATTATTTTTAAAAATAAGATGCTCCCTGACATGTGTAAATTCTATTATAGAAATTCAATCTTGAATACTACTTTATTTTTGCAGTTTGAACAAGCAGAAACCATCACGCAGTGTGCGTTCCCCACTTCATAAAAAGGATGGGTGTATTATAATACAATTGAAAACAGTTTTCACTTAACATACAGCAGTATTATAAAAAAATACTGCACTCATAGCACAAGACTATTTAAAAACAGCAAGAAAAAAGCCAAAGGCATAAGTGTGCAAGTGTACATCACCCAAAAAATAAAAAATAAAAAAAATACTACAGACAAAATTGCACACTAATATATGGCAATATGGCAGAGTGAGTTCCACCTTTTACATAAAAAAGCCAATCACCTATAGGTAAAGTCATTGTGTCACTGCAACTGCTGTAATAATCTCTAGTTTCTGTGTTCTGAAAAGCTCATTTGGGACTGCTCATGCACACTGGCTGGACCAGCCTGAAATAAATAAAAAAAGGGACAGTTTATGTCAGAATGTATTGTTGATTTTAAATATGTTATTTAAATGTAAATTTGGCAAGTGGTTTTTGAGATTTCAGTATCTATCTAAAAATACTAGACGGTCTTGCATGAGTAAAATAGTATTAAGTAAAATGAGTAAAATGGAGAGTTTTGTGCTAATGTCGGCCTCAGACAGTATGCTTATTTCTATTTCTATATGTTTTTGCCTTCTTCCACAATGTAATATCTTTAAATTATCTTCCTTAGAGGATCTTCCTCAGCAAATATTAATATATGGATAACTTTACAATAAGGTTCAATTTGTTAACAAATGAATGCATTAGCTATCTAGCAAACAATAAACCAACAACCCAAAAATCAAACTTGTTATCATTTACTCTCCCTGATGTTGAACTAAACCTGTATGACTTTCTTTATGATCTGTGGAACATTTAAATAAATAAATACAATTAAAGTCAATGGGAACCGAAACTGTTTGGTTACCAACATTCTTCAAAATCTCTTCTTTTATGTTCCACAGAAGAAAGAAATTCATACAGGTTTGGAACAACTTAAGGGTAAATAAATGGTGACAGAATTTTCATTTTTGGGTGAACTATCCCTTTAATATAGGTTACTGTTAATTTATAAATATTCTTCAGTATTAATTCATGTTCATTCAGAATATATAAACGTGTGCTAAATTACAATGTTAAAAATGTATAAGTAGGTATATGAACCAATAAATGCTGTTATGTTAGCTATTGGAGTAAATACTGATTTGAACTAACTAATTGAACGTAGTGTAAAGTCTTGCAGATATAAATTCAATTAATTCAATTTAATAAATGACATATCACAAATAAATCAGTGCTTGCTTGACAGCCCTAATTCAACTTCACAGGAGAAATGCCATTTCCCCCCTCACATGTGCATTTATAAAGAGTCATGACTGACACATGAGGAGTCACGGTTCATGACAGCTTTTAATAGAACAGCACAAGTACATCACAGTGAGTGCGGCAGATGTATGTTACGCATGAAGAGAGGAGCAGCGGCAGCCTCAGGGACGCGGTTCCAGCCACGTAGATATGTGCAAAAGGTTCTGTCACCTCTGATCAGATAACGCCAGCTGCTGAGGCCTCCAGCTCTGTTCTCAGACCTGCCCTGATCCTCTTTTCCTCCTGAACTTCCAATACGAACCCTGCACTTCGAGCATGACAAATAATGGATTACGGGGATTAGAGGTAAACGAACATGAGAAGCACCATATGTTTTGAACCTCCTCCTGACCTAGATGTATGTGCATGCAAAGGAGAGATAAAGCCACATGTGCGCGCATGTTGCCAGTTGTGAAGATAGGGCAAACCAAGAGAAGGTGGCACTGGCTACCGCGTTCGCGATTGGCCGTGCTTCGGCGTGAGGCTAGAATTCATTTACGAAAGATAATTGTACATTTCCGGAGGGATAGGAAGAGGCAGTGAAAGGCAAAATAAGAATGAGTCGACATCACCATGCACAAATTGTGCTAATGAGGATGGTGATCAGGACAAAATGAATCCAATTAAGAAGTTGTTATTCTCAGACCTCATGAATCTCTGTGTATTCCTCAGGGATTTACGGTCACCCTGTGAAGGAAACGTGGACAATCTGACCAACCCTCTCGGTTCTAATAGAAGCATGTGGCCGTCCTTCTCTAGGACGGTCTGGAGTATTAAAGGAGCCAACAAAGCGAAGTGTGTAAGGCCGCCAGGTCCCTGGGATTGGCGGTAAGAAAACGATGGGATTACCCAGGGATTAAGAAACGATAAGTACGGAAACAAAACCACTTTAAGAAGACACTTTAATTTTACTGTGCCAAGTTTGAAAGCAGACAATAAAGCTCTTCAGCACAAGCCCTGTGGGAATGAATGGCTTATAAATGGAGAATAATCGCAGAAGAAATGGCCACTGCAGGACTCTGATGAGCAGAAAAGACGAGAGGAGGAAGAACAATAGCACTTGTGACTCCTCACCTCCTGAATGAATGTGAATTACAACGACAAGGCACTTCCTGTCATCGGCCTCTGGTGTCACATGCATGTTAATTCTCTTCCAGTGCCGATTCATTGTTATGAAATCGGAAATGTGGCACTAAGGGGTTGTCTTAAATGAGAAAACCACACAATATCTGTAAGATATAGCAGCTAAATCTTAAAGAAGTGTAGAATAAGATTAGCTGTTTTTATCTTAAAGCATAAGTGCATTTTATGTTTCACTAGCTTGAGCAAACAGACATTTAAAAACAATTAAAGTTTTAAATTTTTTTTCAAACAGGTTTCTAAGGTTGCAAAATACTTCCTTCATGTCCTATTGGTCAGCCAAACAGACAGTTCCGCCCAAAATGCATGCCATAGTTTGAGGCAATGTTAGGCTGGTCAGGATGCTCGTATGCTAATACTAATGTAGTGCCACAAATCTACAGTCTTTACATTTTTTTCAGGGAAATCCTCTTAAAAATGGCTTACTTATAGTTGTCTCTGTATATCGAGCAAGAATCTTAACATCAAAGAGATTGCACACTTTAGCTTCAATAGCAAATCAGGTGCAATTCATTTGTAATTGTCATTTAGCTCTGAAAGTCTATTCCACTGCCTGTTTATTCTGGACCGGATGATCCTTTGTCTAGTTCCAGATGGTGGGAGTGTGAACATACAATGGGACAAGATAGAGAGGGAATCCTTCCTGATGCCGCTAGGCTTCCTTTTACACCTCTCAGTGTAGGTGTCCATAATAGCTGGAAAATAGTAATGGACTCGGTCATTTTTACAACTGGCTGCAGGGCCCTTCTGTTTGAAGTGGATCGTTTCACACCAGACAGAAATGCAGCAGGTCAGGATACACAGTAAGCAAACGTCTTTGAAGTTTTCGGTCGGTAATATCTTTTTATGATTTTTAATGTGTCCAAGTTGGCATTTATTTGGTCAAAAATACAGTAAAACTGTAATATTGTAAATATATTACTTCAATTTAAAATATCTGTTGTCTATTTTAATATATTTTAACATGTACTTTATTCCTATGATGTCAAAGCTGAATTTTCAGCATCATTACTCCAGTCTTCAGTGTCACATGATCCTTCAGAAATCATGCTGATTTTCTGCTAAAAAAAAACATTTCTCACTATTATCAATGTTTGCACTACTTAATATTTTGTGAAAATCAAAAAGGATTCTTTTTTTAATAGAAAGTTCAATAGAACAAAAATTCTGTAACACTGAAGTCTTTATTGTCACTTTTGATCAATTTAATGTGTCATTGATGAATAAAAGTCTTAATATTAAAACAATTATAATATATGCTGACCCCACACTTTGGGGAGAAAACGTTTGTTTTTAGCAAACATTTTACTAAACCTTGTCAAATTTATGATTAAAGAAAGGAAAAAATAACTATTTGACAATAAGTTAAAGGGGTCCTATGATGCTGCTAAAAATAACCTTATTTTGTGTATTTGGTGTAATGAAACGTGTTTATGCGGTTTAAGGTTAAAAAAACACATTATTTAGAAAAGACGAGAGGAGGAAGAACAATAGCACTTGTGACTCCTCACCTCCTGAATGAATGTGAATTACAACGACAAGGCACTTCCTGTCATCGGCCTCTGGTGTCACATGCATGTTAATTCTCTTCCAGTGCCGATTCATTGTTATGAAATCGGAAATGTGGCACTAAGGGGTTGTCTTAAATGAGAAAACCACACAATATCTGTAAGATATAGCAGCTAAATCTTAAAGAAGTGTAGAATAAGATTAGCTGTTTTTATCTTAAAGCATAAGTGCATTTTATGTTTCACTAGCTTGAGCAAACAGACATTTAAAAACAATTAAAGTTTTAAATTTTTTTTCAAACAGGTTTCTAAGGTTGCAAAATACTTCCTTCATGTCCTATTGGTCAGCCAAACAGACAGTTCCGCCCAAAATGCATGCCATAGTTTGAGGCAATGTTAGGCTGGTCAGGATGCTCGTATGCTAATACTAATGTAGTGCCACAAATCTACAGTCTTTACATTTTTTTCAGGGAAATCCTCTTAAAAATGGCTTACTTATAGTTGTCTCTGTATATCGAGCAAGAATCTTAACATCAAAGAGATTGCACACTTTAGCTTCAATAGCAAATCAGGTGCAATTCATTTGTAATTGTCATTTAGCTCTGAAAGTCTATTCCACTGCCTGTTTATTCTGGACCGGATGATCCTTTGTCTAGTTCCAGATGGTGGGAGTGTGAACATACAATGGGACAAGATAGAGAGGGAATCCTTCCTGATGCCGCTAGGCTTCCTTTTACACCTCTCAGTGTAGGTGTCCATAATAGCTGGAAAATAGTAATGGACTCGGTCATTTTTACAACTGGCTGCAGGGCCCTTCTGTTTGAAGTGGATCGTTTCACACCAGACAGAAATGCAGCAGGTCAGGATACACAGTAAGCAAACGTCTTTGAAGTTTTCGGTCGGTAATATCTTTTTATGATTTTTAATGTGTCCAAGTTGGCATTTATTTGGTCAAAAATACAGTAAAACTGTAATATTGTAAATATATTACTTCAATTTAAAATATCTGTTGTCTATTTTAATATATTTTAACATGTACTTTATTCCTATGATGTCAAAGCTGAATTTTCAGCATCATTACTCCAGTCTTCAGTGTCACATGATCCTTCAGAAATCATGCTGATTTTCTGCTAAAAAAAAACATTTCTCACTATTATCAATGTTTGCACTACTTAATATTTTGTGAAAATCAAAAAGGATTCTTTTTTTAATAGAAAGTTCAATAGAACAAAAATTCTGTAACATTATTGTCACTATTGTCACTTTTGATCAATTTAATGTGTCATTGATGAATAAAAGTCTTAATATTAAAACATATGCTGACTATGCTGACCCCACACTTTGGGGAGAAAACGTTTGTTTTTAGCAAACATTTTACTAAACCTTGTCAAATTTATGATTAAAGAAAGGAAAAAATAACTATTTGACAATAAGTTAAAGGGGTCCTATGATGCTGCTAAAAATAACCTTATTTTGTGTATTTGGTGATTGGCCAGCTATCCAGTGCATTGTGATTGGCCGAATACCTCAAGCGTGTGACGGAAATGTTACGCCCCTCACCATACTGTGATGCCCTGTCTGGCCGGAGCAACGAGACAAAAACATTAAAACCCATTATAAACGAGGCATTTGTTGCATCCAGTGGGGACATAATTACTGATTATAATCACTTATACTGTCTTTTTACGCGTTGCGTT
>NW_015555781.1:1928448-1943665 GCF_001515605.1 Sinocyclocheilus anshuiensis | reverse complement strand
TCTGTAGTCTACTCTCCAGGATCAGTAAACAGTCCTCCATAAAATGTGCTGCACACATCTGGATATTTGGGTTAAACTGTTCTGGAACAGTTGAGAACGGTGCGGCCGAAGGAGGAGCCGCGGCTTAGCGTGAGCTGAGGCCGGGCTAGAGTGAGCTGAGGCTGGGATAGAGTGAGCAGAGGCAGCGGGGTTGAGAACGGCGTGGCCGGCGGATCCGACGAAGGAGCGGCAACCACATGTGACGACCCCGGGCTGGACTCCGCTTCGTCCACGGTGAAAGCCGATCCGAAAGCAACCAGCACGGATCAGCTCTAGGCATGGCGAAGCAGATATCGTCCTCTTTTGGAAGACCAAACAAAGTAGTTTCGCTTTCACAACGAAGCACACAGCGTCTTCACGACATGGCAGCAGCGGCAACAACAATACTACAGTGAGAATAAAAGTTACGCCTTCTTTCTTTGCGTGAACATTTGGGCGGCGTTATGCAAATCTTCCCACATAGTGAGGTAGATATGTGGGGGCGTGTTAGAACGAGCCGTTTTAGGTAGGCGTGGTTAACTCTTAACTTTTATAAAGAATATCTCTTTGGATTTGAGACTTTAGTCTTTGCAACTTTACAGATCTTCTTTATGCACCAAGAGCTTGTAACACTCCGAAAGGAAAAATTGAAATCGCATCATATGACCCCTTTAAGAAAATGTACCTTTAAGTGTCTTACTCATATTATTGCATGTTTTCTCAAATTCATTTAGTTTGTTTATATTTTTACTGTAAAACAAGACAAAAACACCAAAAAATACTTTTTTTCCAGTGCAGGGATGCTGGTAATGATGGATTCTGTGAAGCAGATGAGGATTTGGGGAAGCGGTGGTTGGAAAGAGACAGCCGAGTGCACGAGGTGGAGAAAAATGGGAAAAACAACAGGCATGGAGCTAGTTAGTCGAGCGGTTCGAGACCCTTGGTGATTTGTGAGTCTAAAGGCCCCACAGCTGCAGGTGTGTCACTATAAAGGCGGGTCAACCGGGTGTAACTCACATGGCTACAGAGAAGCTTATCTTAATTCTGAAGGCAAGAAAATCTAAGATCCCATTCACGCATAGGCCCTCTAATCAATGTGGACAGATAATTCAGATGAGAGCAGGAGAGAGCTTACTGCTTTCAGCTCAGCGCTGCTGCATGGCAACTGCAAGGCACACAAAACCACACATATACCCGCAGCAATTTAATCAAATGCACTTAGAGCAGGCAATAACAACAGGTATTATGTAACATAATCATGCACATCAGCCAGGGCTGAGATTACTAATAACATGACGTGATGAGCAGAACTGTGTTTAAATACCCCTATATTCACTCCCTAATTGTTCTAACCTGCCAGAGATCTTCGCAGAGAAACCCCTGAGAAAACATACCCACAGCTCTTTGGCATGTAGTGCGGGAAACCGATAATGACTCAAAAGAACTGAAAGCATTTGGGGAGGATTCGTAAATGAATCCCTCCAAAAGAAAAGACAACAACCGTATTTGTTTCTGGCTTTGGGCGCATGCAGTCGAATGCCATTAGATGAGTCATATGCGTACAGTATCTCTCCATTACGGTAATCAGTTGTGGACTGAGCAGGTGGTTTACTGTAGTGTGTAACGCAGCATGCAGGGCAGAGTCTGGGGTTTTTCACCTGCTGCTGGCTGCTCTCCAGCCTCTGCTGAGACAGTGCTCTAGTTACCCAATCAGCTGCTGCAGAAAACACACCACACCAGTCCTGATGGGGCTAGTTCTCACATTTTTTACTCCAGCATCTGTTAAATCATAGTGATATATTTATTTTTGAAAGTCAATTTCTATAGCTGCACATACTTTTAAGTCTTAACAAAAAAAAAGAGGTACTTTTGAACACTGTCATTGTTATTGTCTAGGAAAAGAGTCATAGCTCATTGAACACAAATTCATCTTTTGTGAGGCATATTGGGGCATGTTGTCACACTATATGGGGTAAGTTGTCACATTAAACAGACTATAATAGCATTTCAGACAAATTTAAAATGTTAGATAATTATGAAACACAAAACAATTCAAGCAAAAAAAAGTGAACATACAAAAATACTGCAAAAGCCAAAAAGGGGGGTGACACTGAAGACTGGAGTAATGATGCTGAACATTCAGCTTTGCCATCACAGGAATCAATAACATTTTAAAAATATATTCAAATAGAAAACTGTTATTTTAAGTTGTTATAATATTTCACAATATTACTGTTTTTATTCTATTTTTGGTCAAATAAGTGCAGCCTTGGTGAGCATAAGAGACTTATTTAGTTCAAAGGATGAAACACACAAAAATGTAATGAAGAGGTTTTGAACTAGATATTTTAAGCTAACTTGCAAAACTTACAAAAGTAGAGAAAACAAGCATTTGTGTAATTGGACTTTTGACTCAAAACCTCAGTTACTGAGATATAGTCTTTGTGACAACTTACAATCCTCTGTGACAACTAGCCCCACTCTCCCCTACAACATGCGGTGAAGGCAGCTGCAAAAGAAAGCAATGGTTTGGGAAGTTCCGCAACAGTTGCTTCTATATCTTACTACAAAACACAGGAAATCTAGTCTGCCGTTGTGAAATATAACAGGCACAAATGTCTTAAATTCCTAAGCAGCTCTCAAAAATGCTTCTGTTCCTTTTTACATCAAGACTCCAAATTACAGCATGGAAATTGTAAAATCCAATGAGCTGTGGCACTGTTAAATATCCCCAGGCTAACTAAAGCAGAGCGGAAGCAGTATACTGATTTCCACAGCCATAGTCTTCTGACATTCCCTTTGATATACCATGCTTTCCAAAACTCCTACCAGGGGTCATAGGACATCTGTCTGCACAATGTCATGTAAAGCAACGTTTTGACTTTGACTTCATTATTCACTATCAGTAAAGGCAACCAGTTCTCCAGGCAATTGAGCTTCCCTTCATGCCTGTTTTTTTTCCCATGATCCAAACAGACCAAGCAACAATAGATCAACTCCAGAGGTCATAGCAATCTGCATTTTATTGTCTTACACACTAACCGTTAATGTTACCTCTGAGCAGAGCAGAGATCTGCTACAGTGTGAGCTGATCACAGCCCGAGAGGAGTGAACGCAGATGCAATCCAGCGCAAACATGGGCATGACAGAGGCAGCAGTAACCTCAGGGCCCACTGCCAGTGTCTTACACTAGAACTATGCACCTGCTGCCAAAATAGGTAGTCCACACACACATATACAAGCAAAATATGCATCGGCAAGCACATGGAGCCATAGAAAGCTGCTGGCTTTCTTATATTTTCAAAAACATAAACAGATGTGCTTTGCAGAATGATGATAGCGTAATTCCACATACACAGATTTTTAAATTAACCTAAAGGTCTGCACCAAGTCCTTTTTTTTTTGGGCATAAAAAAGCACAACAAAATGCTGGAAAGAGCTCCCTATATATATATATATATATATATATATATATGCCCCAAGCCCTTTTTTTTTTGGGCATAAAAAAACACAACAAAATGCTGGAAAGAGCTCCCTATATATATATATATATATATATATATATATAATTATTATTAGTGTGTGAGTGTGTGTGTGTGTGTGTGCGCGTGCGTTATGCCATGAATTCAGTATAATTTCAAAATATGTGTCCCAAAAAATAAATAATTCAAAATGTCAAGTTTGAATTAGTAACGACAGCTTTGTCTGTTTCTAATACAGTATGTGTGTGCTATTGCTTTGATATTGCTTGTTTTATAAAATAAAAAAAATATATATATTAATTAAATACTATTAGAGTGTGTTTTACAAGAAAATAATATTTCAGTTTTTCTACTTAAAAATTCTAATTCTTTCTGAAACTTTTTTTTAACTCTATTTGTGACATTTACTAGCAATTTTTTAGTGGAAACTGTTTCAAATAAATTCCACACCTTGTTTTTCAGTGCAGGAGTGGTGTTTTGTTCCTAATGATTCTGAGCTTTGGAACAAAAAAGGTTGGGTAAATGATTTAATGACTCCTTAATTAATAAGATTTTAGTTTTTTGCCTTTATTAGATTGAACAGTGTAGTGATTACAAAAAGCAATGGGAGGAAAGAGAGGAACAATAACAGGAAATGCCCTCAAGCCAGGACTCAAACTTGGGTCGCCCGAAGCGCTACTGTACCATATGTTGAATCAGTGTCTGTTACATAAAAACAGTCAACTACTGACATAGAATGTAAAATGCAGAAAGATCCGCTAAATAATCCCCACCACTAAAAACTGTGCTACAAACCAACTTGGTTTAAAACAGCTCGTTTTCAGATCGTCAGATTTCGTAGTTGCGCTGAATTGTTTTCTCTCCCACTGGGCGTAATGCACCTTTGTCAATACGAGACAGAACGTTATGAATTAACATTTCCATTAAGTGTATTAATGATATCCTGGTGAGAGCAGTGCACTGTATTGATTTCCGTTTAAAAAAAAAAATCTAAATAAAAGCGAGCAGCAAAATCAAAAGTGAAATCTGTAAATACTTCTGTTCTTATATACAGAACTGGTTCATGAAACATTTTTTCATATACTTCAGCCTGACTCTGACCGTCAACACACAGGCCATATTTCTGTTTCAATCCAGAGGGAATAACGTTTCTCAGATGAATTTATGATTAAATAGTGACAGTCCAATGGGAACAAGAAAGCAGGGAGGGAAACTTCAAAAAGTGAGTATGTGATAAAAGTTTTACACGTCACTCAACACAACTTAATTTTCTGCCCAGCTGATTTGGTGTAAACAGTGGTGATATGTAAGCTATGTGCCTTCAGAGAGCACATCCTTCAGAAAGCACCCTTCTGCTTCTTCACAGGTTAGAGGGAGGAGCTTCTGGTCCATCTCCTGAGGGAACATCTGACAGAAAGCTTCTTGCATATTTAACCAGGACTTTGCTCCGCTGATGAGACGAGTCCTGCTTTTGCCATGCTCTTTTCAGCACATTCCCTCCCTGGGATGCACCACTTCATGATGGGATACAGAGAGGCCAAGTCAAGAAAGCATGTTTGTGTTTTTATAAATATATTTAACATGATGAAACCAGCATTGGCTCCACCAAGGCTCATACCGTTGGAGGTTTCTGGAGCAATGTGAGTAATGAGAGGTGAAAGATACAATCACTCTAATTAAAAGAACACAGGAAAAAAGCACTAACCACTAAATTTCAGATGGCATTTAGAGGCTTTTGCATCTGAACTGTTCATACACACACACATATATATATATATATATACACAGGTGCATCTCAATAAATTAGAATGTCGTGGAAAAGTTCATTTATTTCAGTAATTCAACTCAAATTGTGAAACTCGTGTATTAAATAAATTCAATGCACACAGACTGAAGTAGTTTAAGTCTTTGGTTCTTTTAATTGTGATGATTTTGGCTCACATTTAACAAAAACCCACCAATTCACTATCTCAGGGTATTGTCAAGAGGAAAATGAGAAACAAGAGACCAAAAAATGCAGATGAGCTGAAGGCCACTGTCAAAGAAACCTGGGCTTCCATACCACCTCAGCAGTGCCACAAACTGATCACCTCCATGCCACGCCGAATTGAGGCAGTAATTAAAGCAAAAGGAGCCCCTACCAAGTATTGAGTACATGTACAGTAAATGAACATACTTTCCAGAAGGCCAACAATTCACTAAAAATGTTTTTTTTTTTTTATTGGTCTTGTGAAGTATTCTAATTTGTTGAGATAGTGAATTGGTGGGTTTTTGTTAAATGTGAGCCAAAATCATCACAATTAAAAGAACCAAAGACTTGAGCTACTTCAGTCTGTGTGCATTGAATTTATTTAATACACGAGTTTCACAATTTGAGCTGAATTACTGAAATAAATGAACTTTTCCAAGACATTCTAATTTATTGAGATGCACCTGTATATATATATACAAATCCCTTTTTCACTCAGGGAGATATTCCCCACTGTTTTGAATGTGGGTAATGTAGATTTCTATGGTGGTCAGATGAGATTAGAGTTTTTAATCAGATACAGATCTTACTGGAATATCAAATAGAATTAATTGGATTTCCTGCCTATTTATAACATGATTAATGTGCCCAGCCCTCATGGTTTTAAGCAGCCGGGTGCCTTAAGAGGCTCTGCTCTTTACTGTATTTTCACCAGCATGCTTCACTCTCACAGGTGGAGAGGAGCAATAAAAGTCAGACTCATAACAAATAAGGTTGACAACGTATGAACTGAGTAGGCTGATTAATTCAAAGGTCATAAGTCATAGCTAATCTGGTGAATTGTGTAATGTTAATCAAATAAAATTGGGTTTGGTTTGCCTCAGGAAGGAGAGCACTTCTGTTATTGCTTGGCCGATTACCTGAGCACATCCTTGAAGGGATTCATAGACTCAGTTATTACATTTAGGAAATTTAAATGAATTTGAAGTTTTGGGTTTATTGGGAGTGGGGAGGATAGACAAGGCACTGAATTTCTTACTGTGAAGGTAAGAGTAAGCAAACTGCTCCGTGTTTGCTTACTATGTAAGAAAATGGGACTTTCCACAATAATGGCACAAAATATATCTTGGGGAAAAAATTAAATATGCTTTTTATGTAATACAGGATTTTTTTTTTCATGTTATTAAAATTCACCCTTATTATTATTATAGTTAATAAGTTATAAACAATGAAGAATTTGCATCAAAATTTTAATAAATATCTATGAAAATGAGGACCGAAAAAATCTGTTAGAATGGGTATCAGGTTTGCAAATTTAAATAAACTAATTTAGGATCTAATGCAGATTTTTAGTTATTCATGAACATCACATAAACATTAAACAATCATAAATATTGTGCATGAATAATTTCTTTATACATTTTATACAACTGAATATCAGTTCAACAGATTGTTAAAATGACATTTTTGTATGATATTCATCACTGGATTCAAAGAAATAGGCAAAGACCTGGAAGAGGTAATAAAAACAAGGAAAAAAAGTGGGATAACAATTTGTACCCTATTAGTAGAAAGTGCCAAAAACTAATGCTTGCAAAGACTCAAAATTGTTCTATAATTAGTTTTTCTGTACAAGCACAAAATGTTGAGGCTAGCATACAGCATTTGCTGGCAGCTGTTTGTATGCATTCATCAGGGAAATATCAACCAAAAAAAAAAGTGAATTAGAGCAATGATTCACTAAATTAAATTCCAAAGGCCTTTTAAGAAAGACTACACTTTTGGCCAAGGCATAGCCTTCCCATTTAAGGCCAACAGTAACATCCATACTTGCTCCACTACTATCTGGTCCAAAATTGAGAGCCTTTATTTACAGACTTACTCCGTCTTATGTTTTTAGACTTCAGAAAAAATGCAAATGGAAAGCACCAGAGCGTCTCTGACTTTTCATCATTCGCACATTTAATTGATTGGCCTTTATAACCATGCATGTTAAATATTGCATTAATAATCGATCTACACTTTAAAAGCCTCATTTGAGAATGGCTTGATCATTTAATATTCATGAAAACACTTTTTATTTTATTTCATGGTACACAAACATACATTTTTCTAACAAAGGGCTTTCACCAAAAGAAAAAAATTTGACATACAATTAGGCAGGAATATCCTGCTTTACCTGCATCAGATATCTCTATTAAACTGGAGTGTGCCTCTCTTCACAGCTTTAAATCTACGGGACGTTTTAACAGCATGTACACTTCCTCCACGGCTCTGTAAAAGCGATAGGATCAGGTGGAAGTAAATACCCACTGCACGGTCTGATCACGTTCTACTTTTCCCTGCTTTTCTACTCAAGCAGAGCCCAGAGGACATGTTCTCACGTCTTTAACTCTCTTACTGCTTTCTGGCTCAGGTGGTCCAGCGCTGAAGTGAGAAGCTGTAATTGGCACGCGGTGCTTCCGTGAATATCCATATTTATCTTCAGGATAACACCTCACGCATGCTGCAATCTCCAAACCCATGGTGAGAAAGTGCTTTTCCCTCTCTCTCTCTCTCTCTCTCTCTCTCTCTCTCTGTATCTAAAGTATCTCTCGCTCCCTTCTAATCTTTTCCCGCCTTCACAATAGGTAATCAGTGGGTCATTCTGATTGGCTCTGAAAGCCGGCCCTGGTTAATGAGAAGCAGAGGGCATGTGGGTAAGGAGACAACAGGTGGAGCGTCAGTCTCATGTGCTGCAGCTGAGGAGGCACCTCTGTATTTACCAGCTGTTGAGCCTGGATAATAATCATTACAACTGCAGGCCTGCAAATCATCTTCATACAACACGAGCAAGGCTGCCGTGAAGGACTAGCGTATTATCGCCTCATTTGGCGAGAATGTTTTGACACGAAAATGAGGGATGGGTTTTGATCATTTTGCGGCATCCCCATTTCGGAGTGACATGCCAAAGTAATTACTGAAATCCACCTGGACTTTGGCGAACAGACGGGGAAGAAAAGACGGTTGAATGAATGTCACAGTGTAATCTGAATTTGGATGCCGTAAAAAGGCTTTCTTTAAGCTTGGCATGCAGTAAGGTCAAATTTATAAATAAAAATATACTGAGAATAAATTGATTTAATTCAGTAGGTGGTGCTGTGTGAAGTTGTTGCCCTGAAAGCCCAATGCTACGTCCACCTTCATTAGGCTGCAATCCATCATCATCGGATTGGCCGCTTTGCGGAAATGACTAGGCAGAGGTCTACATGGCTGGGACCACTCAAGACAAAACAACAAGTGACAAACACAAACCCTTTTTAAAAGGCTGCAAAATAATCTGTAGCATTTTGCTGTTTCGTTTCACCTTTTCGTGAAAAAATCGCCAGTGAGATCTCTTTAATACCCCAATTGTTTCTACTAGACAACAATGAGATTAAATCGAGAAGAAATGCTTGAGTCTCCTTCTTGTAAGATTTTTCTCCTGATTTTTTCTCACGCATGTCTCCTCTGGAGTTTCAAAAGAGATAGCAACAATGTCACTGTGATTAGATTTGCCAAGGTATAAACTCCAACATCTTTCATCAAATTCTTCCGAGATCAAATGATCTGAGCTGTGTTATCTGCTTCATTTTGCAGTGCTATACTCTTACTCTGTCAAATGAACCTCATTTGTTTCTCAGAGCTTAACAACAAAGATGGCCTGGGAATAATATGAGAGAGTTGTGATGAAAAAAAGTTAAATACATGTGTACATTTTTTAAATTGTTTATACAATATGTAAATACACACACACATACAGAGTTCTTGCATGAAACTCTAGATGGCACAGTCCGATAGGTCTAACTCAATCTGACGTAATGACATCATTATCACATGGCACAGCTGATTGGTTATCTCCTGTATCGGTAGCCAATGAGCTCGCTGCTCAACACTCAAAGATATGACTAGTGTTTGCTGTAGCAGTTGCAGCTTGCTACAGAAACCCTCCACCTTCCCCAGCTCCACCTGTATTGATCTGCTACGAGGTGATTCATGTATGCTATATGGGGGTTATTTCATGTATGTTATATTTGCAGCAGCAATATTTCTTACATGCTCACAGCAGCATGTTGTGGATGTATTGCTGCAGCAGCAGCGTAGCAGATCGACTCCGCCAAGACCAAATACATTAACATTGTCATGTACATTACCATGCCAATCACTCCGAGAGTTGTCATGACAGAAATACAGATAGCTAGATCTTCTGAACGTGCACACTAGTTGATTCAACCAGCCCGCGAGACCACACACTTGTTGGTTGTAGGAACAACGACACAGTGACACGAGATCTCACTGAGAATTGTGAGATCAAACGTGACTCAATAAGAAAAACACATGGAGGATAATCAACATTGTCAGCTGGCTCTCCTGGAGCAGGTTCTGTTGTACAATGAAAAACAAAACAGAAGAATATGGGTGATGTTCTTTCTCAGTACTCTACTTTTGTTTGTGGCTGCCATGTTTCAGCTATAGAAGCACGCAACATCAGGTAGGTCACGCTTGCTTACTCTCATTGGCTATCGCGTGTATCGCGTCAGAGGCAGCCTGATCAAGAGTCGTAAGGGGGTGCAAATCGGCCTTAAAATCTTCAAGAGTGTGGCCAGCCAAAATGAAACAGAACTGTGACCTCAGTTAAGTCTCCTGAGTTATGACAGAGCAGCCAGTGAGCAATTACATTTTCCTCTGGGATGTCCTTGGATGGACTCTTCAATAAACTCTTACTGTGCTTACTAAATGACCCAATCATTAATGCAATTAAGATGTCTGCCTCCAATTCAAGAGTCCCTAAGCATCTGTACAAATCTGGATGTGATACTAAAGCAGATTAAAGCAGGCTAATAGCAAACCACCAGCTCATTATTGAACTAATATGGAGCTTAAATCTTTTAAGAATAATATAGTCATATCCAGGTGCATGTAAACCTTGAATGATGGTATGAATGATGAAATTAATGGTAATAGGGGTCTAAGCAAATAGAGGTCCCATCCACTGTGCGGTGAGAGAGTCTAATTGGAACATTAGCATACAACGTAGCCAACAAACTGTGTGAATATTGCCACATTTTTTTAATAAGTAGATGTATGTTTTCCGGCAACTTCAGAGACAGTTTCTATGGTAACTGTGCTCTTTCTCTCTGCACTGCGAGGGAATATCAGTTGATTTCCCAAAGATTTCTAATGAAAGTAATGGTCTTTAATCATATGACCTCTTAAATAGGCATCAGATAAATTATATAAAACAATCCCCAGCCCTTAATTATGGACAAATGCTTGCAGTGAGGTAAGTACAATGCCTGTGCCAGCTAAAAGTGAAATTCATGGTCCATCATGGCAGAAATGTTTAGAAGCCCTTAACATCTGATGCATTAAAACCCATCTTGGCAGCTTGTGCAATCTGCACTCAATATAATTTAAAATACATTTTACTTAATTATCTCCTGAACTTTGAACAACCATATAAGTCCTTAATGGTATTTGAAAAAAACAGGTATCAATATTGCACATTAGCAAGATATTGGTCATAGAAGTCGTGTCCTTTTGGCTTTGTCATGTTCTGGTGCTCTTTGGACATAATATGTATTAACAGTGACAGGTCCTTGTTGATTGCCTAGTCACATGCAGCATCAAAAATACTCCAAATGCCTGCTAGTAAACTCCAGTCTCCATTGAAATTGTTCCTCTCTGTTAAGTATCAAAGCTAGTTCACTGAACCAGGAAATGGACAGATGGTTGCAAGAGTCTAACTGAAAATGTTTCCTAAACTCTGAGCATTCCACTGTGCTGATGCAAATTTTTTTTTTTTTTTTTTTTTTGAAGATGTAACATTGACAAGTTACATGAGGAATGTGGGTCTGTCATCTCAACTGGGTAAAGAGGTTCTCTAGAACAACCTAGGGGAAAAAATCGTTTAAAATGTGCAAAGTTTATAAAAATGTGCTTTGTTTTTTGAAACTTTTAAATATCTTTAAAAGTTTTGATTGAATGACTCAATTTCAATAAAAAGAAAGAAAGAAAGAGTTCAGTTATCATTTACTCACCCTTCTATCGTTCCAAACCAGTATGACTTTCTTTTTTCTGCGGAACATGAAACAAGATATTTTAAAGAATGTTGGAAATCAAACAATCTTGGTAAACCATTGACTTCTACAGTATGAAAAAAAAAAATCCAAATTTTTCACATTTTTCAGACATTTCTAAAAATGTATTTTATGTTCCACAGAAGAAAGTAATTTATACAGTTGCTGGAACAACATGAGGGTGAGTAAATTATGACATATTTTACATTTTTGGGTGAACTATCCCTTTAAATGTCCTATGTTGGAACAATCAAGTAACATAATCATTATTTCTATATTTGCAAATAAATCAATAAATAACTATATGTATGTGAATGTAATTAGTTGTATACATGAATAGTATTTTAATGTATTTGTAAAAAAAATACATCATAGACCAAAATGTTCATCCAACTGACCAACATTACACATTTATTCATCTACCACCATCTTTGTATTTAAAGTTCAAGTTTTGTGTAAATGCCCTAGGGGCAACTGACAAAAGAACACAACACGTGGTCTCAAAAGGATGGAAAATATTTGATATCTGCTGGTAAATGCCATCGTTTGGAAAGTGCACAGTTCACGCTACTAGCGTGCTTGAATAAGGACCGACGACCTGCCTGACTCTATTCTTTGTGTTGTTGTCAGAAAAACATTTTCCCGTATACTCCTCACCATGAACAAGATAAGTCTGTCTTATAGAAATAAAAGAAGGTGCTCTCTGTGCGCGATACAACTCTACACATGGATAAATTGCCCCACAGATTCCATTGGGGGACTGATGGGGGTTCCGATGGAACAGAGGGAAACTGGAAGAGTGAACTGTTTGAATTGTCATGTGGGCATGAAGTATTATTTACTGTGATGAACAAGCCACACAGTCAGATTATAAATGAGCTTTTCCCCAGGAGAGGGTAAACAGTGACACACTTGACACAAAGACAGACATGGTGTTTGCTTTCACAGCTTTTTCCTCCTCTACAGCCATATGTATGGTGCCACACGATGAATGATATCACCTTAGTTTCCCATTTCATTTCCTCAGAGATATCCTCAGATTTTTGTCAGTTTTACAGAATATCCCAATCTGTTTGAATTGTCTTCAGTGAGCAGACGAAGACATTAATCAGATCTGCAAGTATGAGACAATTTAAGTTTTTTTTCCCCTCCCAGAGGCCAGAAGCATTCTCTACCAGATGGTAGTTTGGCTGTTTCCATGTACCCGCACCTGTTTCCCAATTTATTTCTACAGTTTATTTCTCAACACATTTCTAATATCACACCCTTTTTTGACCCACTAGGCAATAAGTCAAATCTTGAAACGTGATAAACAAACAGTTGCAATTTTTCCCAATTTCAAGTGCAACTGTTTCCAGCCATCTTGATTCCAGAAGTATTTGATGCATTCATTTTGTCCACAGAGATTTTAAACTATTGCTTAATACATAGTTCTAGTCATGAACTAAACCAACCAGCTGTAAGATGAGTCATGACATTATAACATTTTATTTGAAGCAAAAAATATTTGAAAAAGGGTACATGGTGCAAGTACTGTGTACTTAACGTTTTTACAGGGCAATGAGATACACAGATAATAAAGCACTCTGATCGACGTACTCAAATTAAAACAGCACAAAAATATTGAACTACTGACTTAGTCATTGATTCACTGTATAAAATTGCTGATTATTAGAGTAAAATCCAATATATTTAAAAATAATATTCAAATATATGCGCTTTTTGCAAATCTTCATGGAATTGGGCAGCCACTGCTAAACTATTTCAGGCTTCCCTGATTGGTGGATCAAAGGAGGTTCTCTAATTAGGATTATGGGTAGTGTAGTTCTTTACTAGGGAATCTAGGGAATTTGATATTAAACACTTTTTTACAATCACTCTGATATGTAAAATCATTTTATGTTATTAAAAATTAAGCTCTCTATTCCAGCCAAAAGCCTTATAAAGAACGGCACATGGAATCTACAGGAGCGCACTACTGGACTCAAGCTTTATATTGAGAATCCACCCTGAAAGACACTTACACAGTGAATGTGGATTGCTGCCCAACAAGTATTATTTTGGCTTTGGAACAGAATCATTGTACAGGCCTTGTATTTCCCATGTGAACTAATTACAGTGATTGCAATATGGACATTTCATTCAATAGGAAGCAATTTTACAGTGTGTGCGTGTGTGTGAAATATATGCAAGCATCAGCTCTTGCTTGACATGCATGGTGATCAAGAATATTGATCCTGTTAAATACAATGACACTATGATATAAACCTGACTAAAATTTAGCCATTATACTAATCGGATTTTAGATACATTTCTTATTTTTATCAAATAATGGAAACAATGATACACTATTATTTAGAAATAAATACTACTAAGAAATAAATAATTTTATTTAGCAAAGATGCATTAAATTGATCAAAAGTGACAGACATCTATACTATCAGTCAAAAGTTTTTGAACAGTAAGATTTTTTTATATTTTTTAAAGAATTCTCTTCTGCTCACCAAGCCTGCATTTATTTGATCCAAAATACAGCAAAAGCAGTAATATTGAGAAATAGGTTTACTATTTACAATAACTGCTTTCTATGTGAATATATTTTAAAATTAAATTTATTCCTGTGATTTCAAAGCTGATTTTTTAGCATCATTATTCCAGTCTTCAGTGTCACATGATCCTTCAGAAATCATTCTAATATTCTGATTTGCTGCTCAAAAACATTTACTATTATTATTATGTTGAAAACAGCTGAGTAGATTTTTTTCAGGTTTCTCTGATGAATAGAAAGTTCAGAAAAGCAGCATTTCTGTCATGACAACTCTTGGAGGGATTGGCATGGTAATGTATATGACAATGTTAATGTATCTGGTCTTGGCGGAATAGATCTTCTACGCTGCTGCTGCTGCGGTTGCGGCAGAGCAAGTACCGAGACTTGCTACTGCCAATACATCCACAACATGCTGCTGTGAGCATGTAAGAAATATTGCTGCTGCAAATATAACATACATGAAATAACCCCCCACAAAGCAGGAGACATAGAAGGGACAATACAAGCCAAAACAAGAACAAACGCCCCCCAACAAGCAGATCTATCGCCAAGACATATGTACTGCTGCTGATTCGAAGAGCCATGTGAACCGCATTACTATCTATGTGTGCCTGGGCTACCATGCCGACTGGCTTAACTCTAGTGGCCTATGACTATTTTAGCCGTGGCTACCACGCCGACCGGCTTAACAATAGTGGCCTATGACTATGTGAGCCTTGGCTACCACGCCGACTGGCTTAACAATAGTGGGCTATAACTATGTGCGCCTGGGCTACCACGCCGACTGGCTTAACTCTAATTAGACGCACACTATGTGTAAAGTTTAATTAACAAAATGGATACACGTTGAAATCTGAGATAAGACCCCAGGACCCACCTGAGCAAATATCATAATTTAGTCATTTGATAACTGCTGTTACTTTCTCCAGTTCATTAGTCCCAGCGGCAGCATAACAGCTTGTTAATTCATGTTCGTGCAATGATGAGAAGGACAAAGTTAGCCGATGCATGCCATTTTACTCTCTCGTGTGGATAAAAGTTGTCAAAGTTACAGTGCAGAAAAAAACCCTGGGTGGACTGACCTGAATGAACTGAAATAAAA
>NW_015555781.1:1895299-1926222 GCF_001515605.1 Sinocyclocheilus anshuiensis | reverse complement strand
GAGCAAAGGGTCTGAATACTTAGGACCATGTGATATTCTTTTTTATCTTTTTTAATAAATCTGCAAAAATGTCAACGATTCTGTGTTTTTCTGTCAATATGGGGTACATTAATGAGCAATCTCATCACAATGAAAACATCGACCTTAGAAATAACGAACGTGAACATTGAGATAACGCCAATGTATATGGCGAACCCCCGTTGAAATGCATACACAAGAATGCTTATTTCATTTAACCTGTTTCTGTTACTATCGGCGTGTCCTCAGAGCGATTACATATGCTCTAAACTGCGTTTTGCTCCAGCTGTATAAACACAGATGCTAAATGCTGCTGCTAATATGCTTAATATGCGCTCCTGCATACAATGCAAACTGCTAACATGACACTTAGTTTAAACTTGATTATGGTTGCTCATTTTTTTATTCAATTAGGCAGACCACGCAATACACACAGCGATATGGATTAGAAGAGCATTCACTTATCTTAGATGTTGATTTCGCTGTTCTGAAGCAAGCTGCAACTGCTACGGCAAGCACTAGTCATATATTTGAATGTTGAGCAGCGAGCTCATTGGCTACCGATACAAGAGAGAACCAATCAGCTGTGCCATGTGATAATGATGTCATTAAGTCAGATTGAGTTAGACCTATCGGACTGCGCCATCTAGAGTTTCATGCCAGAACTCTGTATTTATCTTAAATAGAAATCTTAATCATATAAATGTGTTTATCATCACATTTGATCAATTTAAAGCATCCTTGCTAAATAAAAGTAGGGCTATTAATTTCTACAACCCCCCCCCCACACACACACATAAGCTTTCCTAAAATAGTTTCACTTTTATTTTAATTTCTTCCAAAAAGCACAACTTGTCTTAGTCTTTGTTTTACACCACATGAACATCATATTTTATTGATGCACCAATGGTTTATGATTATACTGACCTCGTAACCCCTAAAAGCACTGCATTCTGATTGATATCTACACTGAATGCATATCTAGAGAGAGAGAGAGAGAGAGAAAGAGAGAGAGAGAGAGAGAGAGAGAGAGAGAGAACTCTCTGAGGAGAGTGGCTGGCCACTCAAAAACTCAATCAATAAAAGAACCTCTGAAGTGAGCATTGACAAACCTGTTATGTATCACCAGCTTTAATGGATTCTCATGCATAGGATATTCATCAAGTCAGGGTGCAGGCCTGCAGGTATATAGCCATGCTACTCTCTATCACGACCTCTAATTACTTCGCAGGAGGGATGACGAAGACTAAAAAAGAGGTATAATGTTCAATATCTCATATACTCTCAAATGTGGAGCCTGATCATTAAAGGATTTGCCCATAATAAAAGTGCTGGCAGCAAACCGCATAGTAATGTCTAGCAATGGATATTAATACATTTAAAAAAAAAATGGTACAGTTCAAGAGATATTTCAACCTCGTCTCAGTGTATGGGTTAAAGGCATATAAGTGTTAATGGCTGCAGTAAAAAGTAATAAGATTTTGCCTTTAAACTTTGAACACATATGACTGTACACATCATCATTTCCCCCCAAAAAGGTAGAAAAGTAATAATAAGGTCTCTAGGGATTGTCTCTATAATATAATTTACAACTTTGTTTTTTTCTGCATGTCTAGGTTGCACCACATGATGTTTTTTAGAAAAAAAAAATAGAACCCTTTTTTTAGAATACTTTTTAGAAATCATTAAACGATAATAATAAATGACAAAATAACCATAAAAAAATGAACCAACATAAACCAAAATTAACAAAATATAAAAATATATAAAATTCATTGAAATTAAAAACAGAACAAACGTAATTGTCGATATTTAAAAAATATATATTGAAAAAAAAATGTAAGCTTGACTGATTTAGTTATTACTGTTTGATTTATTTAGTTATATTAAAGTTACTTAATGGATTTATTTATATTAAAGTCAGCATGAAAAGGAAGTATCATCTTTCTTGTGACATATATTTGAGTGAAACGGCGACATGAGAAAAAAAAATGTAGAGCGGGACTTGATTTTGTCCATCAGCAATTGATTGGCTTAAAAAAATATATAATAATAAAAATAAGAACTGTCTATTTTGATTTCATGGTTACTTGAAATACTGTTTTGACATAATTGCAACCAGTTCATGCTGTGAACAAGATTCAGAATTTTCTAACAGTCCAGAAAACATCTAACTGTAGCATTCACTAATTATAGGCTCTGTAATCGCCAACCATCCCAAAACACTGGTCTCACTTAGTCAACATTATCTTACTCTATTAGCTTTGAGAGCATTATTTGTGTTTAATACAGCTGTGACTGACAGGGACATCAGTGGCGTTAGAGTTGCAATCTCCAAAGCAAACTCCGCCACGGTGCTTGCGGGGTTAGAATGGGCCATACCGCTAGGTAATCACTAGCCACGCGGTTAATGACTCACACAAGCTACTGATTCAAGGTGAAGCTGTTAATGCCATTTGTGTGCTTTCCAAGAGATACAATCGCAACAACTGTGCGATCTTTGCTTTGCTAAATTAAAATAAAACAGCACTCAAGGGCAAAGGCTGTGAGGACATCGGTTTTCTAATTTCAGCCTTCTCTGCAAGTTCCAGTCACTTATTTAACACACTGTTGAGGCCCCCGGATGCTCACTGAAACCTCCATTTTCTCCTTTCTGAACATTTGCTTCAGATTTTAATTACTTGTCAATTTCAAGCTGTCCCAAGGCTTAACACTTGCTGTCAGCTTCCAGTCAGTCCCTCCCAACACGCCAATGCATTACTACCAAAAGTTATTGTGTTTGGGATAAGAGCAGTGAAAGAGAACCTTAAAAACCGGCCTAGCCTTGAATCTCCACGTCACTTTGTTGAAGGCCCTCGAGCATTCAGGTATAGTAAAAACCTTTGTTTGCTACAAGAAATATCCAGCTGCTACTGTGCTTTGAAGCGCAAGGGACATTTCCACAGGCTTACAACATCTCCATCAATTTAAAATCAAAAGGCTGCCGTCTCGATGTGTAAACAAGAAACATCTATCAATAGTACATACTTCATATCACAACGAATCAAAGCCCAATATGCCACTTCAGTCCAACAGCCTCTCAAGGGTGTTCAGGACCACGGACAGCCCATCCTTTGCTATTCAACCTCTGCCTCCTCACTTCTGGCATATGAATAAAAATAGGGTCCTTCCAGTCTCATCTAGTCATGTCACATTCCTGCATCATACCAATGCTGTTTATTGAAGAAACAGCTTTTTTAAGTGTAATATCAGCTATCTGCTGGTATTCTACAAAGAAAGCTTCATGTCTACAATTAATTTGATGCATGCCTTAAATGAATCTGGAGTAGATAGATAGATAGATAGATAGATAGATAGACAGATAGATAGATAGATAGATAGACAGATAGACAGACAGACAGACAGACAGACAGACATAAGTTATGATATGATATGATATGATATGATATGATATGACATATATGATATGATATGATATGATATGATATGATATGATATGATATGATATATAGAAAAATATGAAATACGATATATAAAATACACTACTGTTTGCAAAGTTTCAGGTAAGTATGTTTTTTTCATATAGACACACATATATGTCAGCGTTTCCTAAAAAAAATGCTCTCTCTCTCTCTCTCTCTATATATATATATACAGCTGAAATGGACACAGCAAAAAAATAAAAATCCATTTTCAGTATTGATGAAAATAATATAATTACAAATTGATTGCTATCAATGTCTGCTTCTGCTTCACCTATGTAAGTCTTCTCTTTTATTCTCCTCAGTACTTTACTGGATCGCGGCGCTCGTCACTCAGAATGATCGGTTCAGAACTGTCCTTATCCATTATCAACACACACTCAGTGGTGCTGTAAAAGCACCTCATGAATTCTACCTCACATATCACCAACAACTGCACTTGTGTTTTTATGAGTCTATGTATTAAGTGAGCACATTGGGCGGCTACATAATTTATCATTCATTATGCTTTATGTGAGTGCTGCAGGCATAAAGGATGCTTTTTATAAATCCAGATAATATGATATTAATATGAGCGTTGCTTTTCCAACACTGCACATACAGACATGCCATCTTTTCACCCCCATCTTGCCATCTCCCTCTATGTCTGTCTATCTGTCTGTCTATCCATCTCTCTCTCTTTCTCTGTATCTGCGGCACCATTGCTCTCTCCTCCACAAAGAGCCTGGCTCAGACACCTTGCATACAAAACAGCTGACTCAATCTTCAAGCTGCATAATCAAGATAAGAGAGATGGAGAGAGAGAGAAGGGGACAGATGTACGCATCTAACAAATTATGTTTTAGTTTTTTGAACCAGCGCAACTCATCGTTGAATGTTAGGTTATGCTTAAGCACAGCTCTTGAGTAAATCCTCCTGATGAAAGTCGAGAATGATCTGCCGTGTTTTTAACAAATGATTAAAGCGACGGTGGAGATTTTCAATCTGTCTGTAGCTTATAGTGCGATTCAGTCATTCAGTCATCTATATACAGGTTGTACAGATAGACTACTACTGTATATCTTGTAGTGAATGATCTTTCAGCAAAGACAAATTCATGCACTAAAATCCAAAATAATAATAATAATAATGTTCATGTTTATTCTGATCCAAGCTTTTCAAACAGGGGTCCCTGAAAGTACTCCAGTGGGTCCTTGGGTAAAATATTTGAAGAAACATATGAAACACACATTTTCTAACTGATGATCTGTTAAGCATTATATAATGCAATTTTTTCTTAATGATAGCTATTATACATTGTTACCAAGAAAATCTAGCTTTTTTATGCTGGTTGATCCCTGGGGTTGGCTCAGAATCTGCATAGGGGTTCCCTGGGTCTATAGAAGATGAAAACGCCTGCTTCAGATGAATAACATTCATTATTTTAGGCTTCAACAATATTTTTCAGCCTGTTATTGTCAAAACAAAACCGCTGTAAGACCAAAATGATTTAGTTCCTTTGCACCTTGTTAAAAAAAAACTCTTAAGAATCCAAACATTTGGCTTTTAAGAACTCTGAGAGTGATTTATAAGTCTCAAAATACATGCTTCCATTTATTGAAAAAGGTTTGTCCTGACAAATGTATTTGCGTGTTTTGAGGGGGATAGGTACTTTACTTACAAGCTGAGACACTATCACTCCGTTTGCTGATCCAGTTCTTACTGGAATACACTGTTCTGACAGTAGCATGACAGACGAAGCTCTTTTCTTACCATGTGAACTCTGTTACTCGGACGACCTAATATGCTTAGTATCTTTCAGAGGGTGAGTCTTAAAGTTTAACTGTACAGTTATGTCAGTCAAGGTGAGGAAAATCAATTACATATCCAATTGGATGCACATATTTCACAGTTTAAAGCATGCAGCACTTACATTTCACATATAACTAGCATTTGCACTGAATCCAAGTCCTGTTAAACGGAACAGGTTTGGTCATTTTTCATGTCTTCTCTTTTAAAACTTTTTAACTCACAGCTGTTTGTAAAATGTGTTATTTTTCTCAATTTCAAGTTTTATTAAAGCATTAAAACTGGTTTATGTATTCATGAAATCTATAAAATGACATATTCCAAGGTATGTCTGCTTCATACATAAAATATTAACTCAATTATTATCTCTCTGAATAATTTATTAGACTTCTAGCGTCAAATGATTTCTTAATTTAGCAATTCTAACGTGCAGTCCTCAGAGAGACACTCATGCACAGATTTCATTCAACACTACACACAACTGGTAATAAACCAACTGCATTTTATATACAGTCAGAACACTTTCATCGTTGAAATAGACTGGAAAACTTTCAGAGCTCTGTCGGCGTAAACGGACACCGTTAGCTATTATAAGCGTATTTGCCATGTTCAGATCGCACTCACGCGATTCACTAAAATGTAGTGAGGACTGAAAGAAGCGATCAGTTGTCGGTTTTACGGCTGAAGGCGAACTCTAGCGGCAGACCAAACCTGTCTGCTGTCCGGGGTCCTGAAACGTTCGGCTACATTTATGGAGATGTTGGCGAAAGCACGAGATATTCAAGCCTGTAACATTTTTAAGTAAGACGCTTTGGAGTTCAACAAGCCCTAAACTAACAGGCATGAAGTGTTCACATGCTTAATCTAGCTTAGAATTCCAAATATTGCCGCACAAATGCATCATGTCAGCATTTGTCAAATTATTCCATGCAGAATGTCAATTGATTCCAAACGAAACGCGCTCACAACTCGCGTGAACATTTGAACGCCGATATACACTCACGCCTTAGTGCAAAACGAAGCGAATGGATGTTAATTTTAAGTCCGTGTAGGTTTCACTGTCAAACTCAACACATCAGACGATGCATTTATAAGTTACACAAGTCACGCCGAAGCATTTGTTGCAAATAAGCGGATGTACAAAAGCCACATGGATAACTTACATGTCTCAGACTACACTTGCGCTCCTTTCATTTCTCGTCCGACAAAACCAACGTTAGAAGCGACGTAGATGCGAAATTCCAAAGCATTTCTCACTTACCTCTTTCGCAGAGCGAAGCAAGAGTCTCTCCGTAACCAAACCGGGGTCCCTATGTCACCATGTACCCCCTTGACATTTTCAAAGAGGCAGTAGATATCGGACGAGGGTAAAAAAAAAACACACAACAAAAAAACAAAACGCGCACACACACACAAGGTTCCTTTTGGCCTCGGAATACAAAGAGGTGCAGCTCCTCACTGCGTCAAGCGCGATCCTCAAAGATCCATTAAAGAGCAAGTGATTAATTCAAGGCAGAGCCTTTATGTATTCCGCACAGACAGATACATGGCAGAGTAGTTTTGTCTGTCATAAAGCGAGCGACATCGCCTTATAACTATTTCCAGGCATTCATTAGTTGAGCTGAGGAGCGGGACTAGAGCACTGCTCATCCACAAGTCCAGTTGGAGCAAAGTTAAATCTCATAATAAGATTGTAGGTTACTGCGAGGCTATAAATGGTGTGGGTTCGACACTGAAGGCAAGAGGGCTGTGTGCCACGTGAGAGCACTGTTTAGTTCAAAATGTGAGATGTTAACACATCATCACTGTACGCAGTAAGCATCTAAACTTGCGAGTTATTTTCGAATTTGTAAATCTACTTACAGCAGCACGGCGAGAACATTGGCTGTGAAGAATAAAACCTTTGGCACACATTGCCAATTATATTTACGCTGCTGGTCGAGGAATTAATATGCTTATTTTATTCCTTAGCAAAGTTATAGCTATAACAATACCTGTTGTGCAGGCTATTGGGAACCCATTTTTTAAAATACCGGTATACCGGATTTTTTTTTTTTTTTCAGGAAATCGGTTAAAGATTCTCAAACAGCAATGTATGAAGTATCCTACTAAAATATGCACCACTTTTCAACGGCGCTGCTAATTCTAACGAGATACAGCACGACCAGCGTCGCTCGAGCTGGTTCTTTGTAAATCAAAAACAGCGCAGTGCAATCGACAAACGAATGACTCTTAGGAGACGGTCTCGTCCGATTATCGAATGAACGATTCATATGAGCTGCTTCTTTTGGTGAATCAAAAACGCATATGACTCAATCAGGGCGGTTATTGAATTAATCATTTACTGAATCTAAACTGTACTTCCGTCATGAACTGTTATATTGTACTAAAGGCTCGTGACATCAAGGAACATACTGATTGGTTAATATGACAACGTTCATTTAAAAGATTGTGAATGAATAAACAAATTTTGTAGATCGGACCAGTTGCTGAACTGCATGAAACATCATTAAAAATGGTTCAAACACACATTTTTCATTAAATGTATTATATCCTATTGTTCTATTAAATCTTGATTATCTCATAATTTGGCAACAGACTGCTGAAGGCAGTAAATGGAATAAGAATTGCATTACATTTTATTTTTTCCAACTGAAGGACTACAAGAATCATTAATCGAACCGTTGTTGAACTAGAATCATTAAAGGGGTCATATGATGTTGCTAAAAAGAACCTTATTTTGTGTATTTGGTGTAATGAAATGTGTTTATGCGGTTTAAAGTAAAAAAAAAAAACCGCATAATGTTTACATACTGTACATTATTGTTTCTCCTCTATGCCCCGCCTTTTTGAAACGCGTCGATTTTTACAAAGCTCATTGGTTTGAAAAGCGAGGTGTGCTGTGATTGGCCAGCTATCCAGTGCATTGTGATTGGCCAAATACTTCAAGCGGGTGACGGAAATGTTACGCCCCTCACCATACTGTGATGCCCTGTCTGGCCGGAGCAACGAGACAAAAACATTAAAACCCATTACAAACGAGGCATTTGTTGCATCCAGTGGGGACATAATTACTGATTATAATGACTTATACTGTCTTTTTACGCGTTGCGTTGCATCGCGCCGCGCCGCGCCACGTAAACATAAAACCCTATCTGCATTTGTGATCGAAGAAATGACAAACAATAAGTGTTACTCTACACTGCCCAAAACTCGCATTTGAATCGTCAGTGGCAAGATATGTGGGGGCGTGTTAGAACGAGCCGTTTTAGGTAGGCGTGGTTAACTCTTAACTTTTATAAAGAATATCTCTTTGGATTTGAGACTTTAGTCTTTGCAACTTTACAGATCTTCTTTATGCACCAAGAGCTTGTAACACTCCAAAGAGAAAGGAAAAATTGAAATCGCATCATATGACCCCTTTAAGAGGTATTACAAATAGAATCAGTAAATTCCCATCCAAGATCCAGACATACAGGCAGAATTCTCAAAATACAATTTTACAGTTTCTTGCTGGAATCATACAGGGAGGGGGTAAAAAAAGTGCAAAGAAAGAAACAAGGCTTGCATCATTGCATATTGACTTCTTGCACTCTTGGGAACAGCACCTATCTACCACATCCTCCAAATGCACTCAGTCACAATTTAAGGTTGGTAAACCTTTGAGGTACGATTGACAGCCATTCTTCATACTTTGTAACCTTGACTCTCTGGAGGCAGAAATTGAAGAAGGGGGCAGGAGGGAGCTGTGGGCTGCTGCCTAAGTGTCTGGCACAGGATGGATGCATTGTGGAGGCTGAAGTTCCCCAGCTCTCTGCAGCACTCATAAAGAAGCATGCAGGCACTGAGTGGGCATCTATCTGTAGAGAGGCGCTGGTGATCTGGTGCATTACCCACAGAGTGGCCGGGCTTTTGTCTGTGTGTGTGTGCCTGCTGAGGATCACCGGTCCGCATAGCTGCAGGGTTGGGGCTGTCAACGCTGACTGCTCATTAGAGTGGGCAGGCTGATGTGACGTGGCAAGGTTAAATGCTTGCTATTCCTGTTGTAGGTAGTAGTCAATCGGAGGTAAGACAAGGGGTGCAAACTGATCCCTCGTTAAGTTTTATGCAACACGGAAATATTGCAAAGTCTATGTTCATCATAAATTAAGCAGTGTCTTGAGTCACACAAATTTTTGCCTTATTTAAATATATATTTGTCTTCACAAATCAAAACAGCTGAAGCTATGTTTATGTTAGGAGGGTTATCGGACCTGTAATTTGTGTCTGTGCTAATAAATTCCAGCTGATTAGTAATGAAAGGGAGACCTTTACTGCTAAATACCTTCTGGCCTGCATGCTAGTAAGTGTAGGTTAATTTGATATTGTTAATTGCAAGCAAAACTTGCCAATGAGCAAGATCAGATTGTTTTACTCACTGGTTTTATCAAAATTCCTCAACAATTGTTCAAACATGTATTTTACAATCAAGTGATAAAAGGGGGCATTTTAGGGTATGCACATATTACACGATAACTGTTCAGCTTGAATCAGAGTTGCACTGATTGGAAATCTCAGTGAGCCTATTTCAAAGCAGAATGGCAAAACAGATGAATCTGACTGATTAAACGTGATGCCAATCTGGAGAGAAGAAGATGCACATAGACACTCTGCAAATTGCCCATTCACCTACAATCAGTCTACAAAGCATGAATATGGGATTTTATAATATTTGCACTGAGCTGTCTAAACTGAGGCTAAATATTTTAAGTAGCTGTCAATATTATAGAGAGCGGACTCTAATGTCCGTAAATGGGTTTTGGGGAGAGGAGAAGAAAGGCTGTGAGGTGAGTTATTGGTTGTGATTTATTCAAATCCTCCATTTATTTGCTAAGCCTATTAGATGGCGAGGAGAAAGAGGCTAGTTATAATTCTGAAGAGGAAATGTTTAGTGGCAGTCAATATAATGGAGCATCTGCCACCCCTGAATATGGCAGATCTATCTTAACATCTGGACTATGGACAGATGCCTGCAGAAGTTCTCCTTTTTGTTTGGGCAATGTCAAAAAGATGAGATACTATTAGGTCCAGGTTTTTTTTCAAATGCATGATTTAAGTGCCGTAGTAGCAATGGTAGGCCAACTATTTAAGTGGTTCAACATTTTTCCTTCACAGCAGATGTGGATGACTGCCATTAGTGGTGTGAAGTGCTCATTGATTACAGATTTTCATGCCATATGGGTCCTCCGTGATGTTTCTTTGTAGAGCAATTGCTAATATTTCCATACGTCACCGCTGGAATATGGGACTTTCAATTAGAATGGGAAAGCAAAATTTAATTGTTATTATTCCATGTTCCATGTTTAGAGGGTTACTGTGTTTAAAATATGAGACCCACAATTACATTCAATGAATGAATGGACTGTTTATTTCACAATTCTGTCTCAGAATTCAGAACTGTGACATATAAACTCATAATTCTGAGAAGAAAAGATTGATTTGTGCGATATTGTTTCAAAAAAGTCGATAAAAAAAAAGTTTCACGGATGTGCTTACTCCATGAAGACATGGCAGCAGTGTCACGTCTTCAGCCATCATGCTCTGCCTAAGTATGTGAAAAATGGTGGATTGTCTTTGATAAGTGTCTTGTCTTGCTCCTCCCTCTAAATTTCAATGTCTCATGAATAATGCAACAGTATGACAGCCTGCATAAATGTTATAAAGTAATGTAAGTTAGTGAATATGTATCCGTTCCCTGTTAGTTTTAGTGGTGCAGCATTCCTCGACATCAGCAGAATTGTGAAAGTGCAGCAAGAACAAGGTAACAGCATTAAAAATCTGGGCTTTTACTAACAAGAAAATACAGCACGAGCCAGTGGAAGACACTACTTTGGGTTATCATGACTGCAGAGCCTTGAACTTTAGGAGATTTTTCTTCAGAATTGCATTTTAGTCTAACAGTAGGAAAGAAACCTCAGCGGTCTTTTGAGGTGTGTGATGTGCCATCATTTACATAAACATGCTGAGTTCACTGTCTGAGGTAACAGCAGTTCATTACATAGGAGTTACATTTGCATAGATATGAATATGCAGTGACACTGGACGAGGTTGGCACAGACTGTGCTTCTTTTGAAACAGTTAAGTACACATGTCTTTGGTAAATTGGTGAAACGTATGCTTGCAGTCATTTCACAGTTGAGACATTTCACTGTTTAATAAAAACGAACAAGTAAACTTCTGAAATAAACACAGTTTCTAGAAATTGGTTACTGGAAAGCATAGTTGGTTAAGCTTCCAAACTTCCATTCACAACCTTCAAGAAGCATTTCTACAGGCACGTAACTTAAGCCACATCAAGAAACTTCATCTCTGATATCTCTTTCCCTTTTCTGCATTTGTACTTATGCTCTAGCTTGAACTATTCTAGCTTACTCTTGAAACTTGGCATTGTGGGACTACAAGAATTGCTTGCTCTTGTATGATAAATTGCTTGTGATGTTCCTCATTTGTAAGTCGCTTTAAATAAAAGCATCTGCTAAATGACTAAATGTAAATGTAATGTAAATGTAATTACTTCAAATCCCTAGCCCTAAGTATAAGAAATTGTAATAATGAAGCTTGCCTTTGCAAGCACCACTCAATATTTGCTAACACTGACTATACGCATAAGACACAAGATATGAAGTAAGATAACATAATTCAGTTTTTATATTTTATTTTCACAGGCAGCACAGAAGCTTGCACCTGAAGTGCCATATATGCATCACAAAAAAAACTGCATTTACGTGACTGTTTAATGCTGCACAAAGGTGGAATGAATGCATTTTCTCAGAAATTACAATTGCTATGAGTTATAAAAAAGTAATAATAATAATAATAATAACAACAATAATAATAATAATATTTAATACATTATATGTAAACACATTATTATTATTAATAATAATTAGTATTAATTATTATTATTATTATTATTATTATTATTATTATCCTAAATACAAATCAGAAATAATTATACTCTGAAAATAATATTTTGTAAATATGAATCATTATTTTAATAAAAATATAAAACACAATAATATTAAAGAAAATTGTTATGAAATTAATAACAGTAGTAATAATAATAACAATGCAAAAATATTATTATTATTATTATTATTATTATTATTTTATTAAATAATACAATAATACAAATCAGAAACAATTATATATTCTGACTACAATAATATTAATTATTTTTAACAACAATATAAAACATAATATAATGAAAACTGCTGTTATGAAATTAATGTTTTAAATAATAATAATAAAGTATTATTTAAAATAATGGTATTATGATCATATAACAATAATTATATTGTAAAAACAACAATATTTTATTATTCTAAATACAATTATGAAAATCTTAACAATATTGATTTAATTTCTAACATGAAACATTTAACTAAGCATTCCATAATATTGATTGATGTTCGGTTCTAAATATACAAATAAATACATTATTTACATTATGTAAATGCACTTTAATGCAAATTTGACCTTATTGTTATCATAAAATGTATGCTTTATCTTGACAATGGAAAAGTTCTGCTCTGATGATCATTATTTGTTTGTTTGTTTACTAACTCAAAATTTGCATGCATTTCAGAAATGAGACAGCCCTAAAGGAATAAATTCATCATCCTAACACAACTGCACCAGTGAGGGGGACATCTGCGAGCAGAGAAAACATCTTCAGATGTTATGTCTAGCAGCAGTAGCAGCAGTCTTGTCCAGAAGGCCAAGAAACTTTAAATGTAGCGCTGTATGACTCAGCCAGATGCCTGCGAAGTTCCAGTACAGCTCTATGCAGGAGAAAACTGGCTCTAATGTAGACCAGCCACAGTACCACGTTCACTTACACTCAAGTATGCATAAACACACATACACAGTCTCAAAAACACGCAACATGCGCCGCGACCCCACAGTGGCAGCTTTCGCCCTGACCACTGGGATAAACACACCACCTACTCTAAAAGCTCTACAAAAGAGCTACATCTCCTCTGCCAGCAGTGACATGCCTCTTTTTTCCCCAGACTCCTGAATGGAGGGCCCTTATTTGCAGCAGTATGGAGGCAGAGTGCAATGCCTGACTTGTACTTTGAGGTTACTCCAGCCATCCACAGCCCAATCCCTAAGGGCTGCCTTACTCCACAGCTGTAAATAGTGCGTGTCTCAGATTGATACACTTACAAGGAACAAGCGTACAGGGTTATTTGGACAGTGGACGCATGGCATGCATAATTAAAATTGGCTAAGTGCCTGTGCACAAGGCTCGGGTCATTTCTGCTGGCTTGTTCCTTGTGCATCAGCTAAAGATATAATTTCCGGCCTCCCTTTATATCTACGAGTATTTGGCTCACAA
Organism: Sinocyclocheilus anshuiensis; assembly: GCF_001515605.1. Taxonomy (NCBI): domain Eukaryota; kingdom Metazoa; phylum Chordata; class Actinopteri; order Cypriniformes; family Cyprinidae; genus Sinocyclocheilus; species Sinocyclocheilus anshuiensis. Next base: position 1,912,551 of record NW_015555781.1, on the reverse strand, counting down.
ATATAGCATGTACTTGTTTTACCCATCTATATTCAGAGCCAGATGAAAGGCGGGCACTTTTTTATCTTCTCCTGATTGTGTACGAGTCTCCATTCTCTGCATTGTCACTTCTGTGTCCATTGACGCCCCTGGGAATGATTTGACGACTGGCTACTCTTAGCTGAATAGCTTATCAGGGTGTGATAGCATTTTTTGGAATCACTCTCGCTGTCTGGTCAGCAGTCGGTGGCATTATGCTCCGCACAATGGCGCATTAGACGGTTTGAGAAGACAGGAAGCACTTTGAAAGAAGGTACTGGATTGTGTTCAGGGTATATGTGAGGCTCAAATGCATTTGAATGCAGTGCATGCATGGGAATAAGGCATTCATTTGCCAGGCTGGCAGCAGGCCTGCTAAACCATAGACACCTTTGACTTCTTGCCAGAGCGCTTGCTTATGCAGTCAACAATCCTTTCACCTCTGTGCTGGCACGCGGCTGCTATGCATCTACCTGTGGAGGAGAGAAGCAGATCTATCGCTGTGCCTGTGGCATGCCGTAATTTACTATCTCTGCTGTCCTAGGACAAATTTATGAATCAATATCGATAATATAAACATTCAGCAGAATATGGCCTCCTCTATATCATGGCCATATTGTAACGACCTGATTTCATTATTCATTAAACATCCTCCATGCTGTTGTGCTGTTCAATTAGGCCTAAGGAATCAAGTTGGAATCGGCTGAGTGTGTAAGAGCAAACACACACATGCTTGGTTGCCTGTGTGTACAGTGTGTGCTTATCAAAAAGAGCATTTGTGTAAATCATTGATGTTCACTTTCCTCCTTTTCTTTTTTTAATGTCCAAATGGGCATTAAAAAGTTTTATTTTTACAGAAAAAAATAACTGTAAAATGCTACAGCAAATTTTAATTGGTTAACTGTAAGTTATTTTATCACATATGAGTGAAAAGTTGAAAATGGTTTAAAATTGCATTATATGTAGTTTTACTGTAATATACTGTCAAATTTATGTTTTTTATGTTTGTAACAAGTATGAATTACCATGTAATTTGGTGTATAATTATATAACAAACTATTTTGGTGAAAAACGCTAAAAGGACATCCGCAAAAGTCCCTGTTTGACCTCACATATGCTTTATATAAATAAATTTGTTTCCTCTTATTTTTGTTATCAATAAAATACTTTAGGGTGTTTTGAGTTACATTTTCTGGTATTTTGTTAATGTTTATTACATTATTTTCGTGTCATGTGTTACCCTGCTGATGTTTAGTCTTTGTTTGTATGCCCCTGTACACTGTCTACACACAAGTATTGTTGGTTTATGAACTCTGATTTATTATGTGGCTTTCTATTGCGCCTACTGTTTTATTAGTGGTTATCATCAGTACATTTCAGAGTAAAATGCAGATTTTGGTAGTTCAAGTATATTAACATTATATTTTATCATTTTGAAATATACGATTATAAGTTATAAAATATACAAGGATCAATATGCGACCCTATAATAACAGAAACACTGTCAGAGTATTTTTACAGTGAATTTCTGGCAACCACAGAAAATGTAACTGATATTTTTAAAAGCACCTGTAAGAAACTAACCTAGCATTAACAAAAAATACCATGTTACTATAATACCAAAGCAATCTTTGAGTCCCTTAAAGTAGCATAAATACCACAGTACATGTATATGGATTTTTGTCATTACAATATTTTCATATATCTCATGTCTTAAAGCTCCAGTTTCAGCGCTACTAGTGTCATCTAGCGGAATTACAAAATTAAAGCATGTTTTCAAACATCCTTTGCAAACGCCCCTTTCGCGCGTCACGACTCAAACTTTAAAAGTAACAGTAAACTTCACTTAATAAAAGGTCCAACCTATTTAGTTTAGTTTACCTCCGCATCGTCGTCATGTTGATTGAAACCTAAACATTCTGCCAAATTTCTCCATCTTGCAAAAACACTGCTAGTGTTTACCCTTGTTTTATCCCATTGTCTGTCTCTGTTGGCAAGTCCTCGGATTTTGCTTGCACTTCCACACTAAGCACCCTCTGGCTCAGCCTGCTACAGCAGCCATGCCCCAAACTCTCACTATTGGCTGCGCGGGGGATGTATACAAATGCTTAAATTGGCAGGCAGGTAGGACATCCTATCATTATTGTCGGACCGAAAAAAATTTGCACACCTTCGCTTTAAGTATCTTCACTTTTACCAGTTCAGACTGATTTTTGTTGTTGTTGTTGTTTTGTATAACACTAACATATTAGTAAACTGCTAATTTTTACTGAACCTAAATGAGCCAACTGTGAAGACGTAAACACCTACTGATCTGTATGTATGACTATATGACTATATGTTCTCTATTATAGATCAGGGTAAACAACTCACAATGTTAACACAAACAGATTATTTATTGCTATCACTTGATTAATCAGCCAGTCAATTCAATGTTAGTGCTTTTGTCAATTATGTCCATTTGTGTACCACAGTTTGAGAATTACTGGTGTATTATTTATTTTTACTTATTTTTTATGTTTCTTAATTACTTATTTTTTATTACCGTAGTGCTTTTAAAATGTACCAAAACAATTTACAAGAATAATTAATGTAACTTAGTTCATGTTTATTGTGTTATTTTAATGTCTTGTGTGTTACATCTATGGGGTTTTGTGTTGTGTGCACCATTTGTGTGCACATTGTGTCTCTAAGTGATTAATGGCCACAGGCGCAGAAAAAAAAAACACGTTTAATAATTATTAATGCTAATTATTATGGTGGTTATCAGAACATTTAAAGGTATCAAGCAGATTACTGTGGTTAAAGTGAATTGCTTTATCAACATTACGCAAGTTATATAAAATATACATCATAAATATAATAATCATTGTAAAATGAAGGCAAACACAAATGCCGTTATTTTGACCCTAAATGTAACAAAATATTTCACAGTATAAAAAGTGAGGAGTGTGAGATTGATGTAATGCGAAGCTTTAAAGTGAAGTGTGCATCTGTGCATAGATCAGTTTTACTCTGTTTCACCATCTGTTTTTTTTCTCCCTTCCGTTGGCACAGGTTTAGAACACTCTCACCGGGTCGCCCACTAGTCTGCAGCTGTCTGTGAAGAGCCTGCCAGCATGTTTTCCTCCCTCCCTCTCTCTTTCTCCATCTTTTCCAGCCCTCCCCAGCACTGAGGCGGATTCCAAAACCTCCGTGACACCACGCAGGCTCTGTGAGCGCAAACACAGACACATCCACCCACATCTCACCGTCAAAGTGATCCCCTGCTCACGATGCTGAGGGGAAAACAGATTGAAAAGTGAGTGTGTGTGGAGGGAGGAGCAAAAAGAGTGAAAAATACCTGACTCATTCCCTCCTCTGCCTTTTTCCTTTCAATTAAATATGCCTTGCAGCTAGAGATGGAGCAGATAATGGACTCCGCTGATGATACTAACTCGGTTACTTTTTAAAGTCAAGGCAGGATGTTGGCCTCTCCGTGTTTAGACAGTGGGATGCTTTAAAAATGTTACATAACTTCACAGTTTAGTTTGCATTGAGTATGGGATTTCACATCTCACATCTCACATCTCATGTAATGCTTCAATGACACCTATATAACTATATTTGCAAACTGAAAGTATTTTCAAAGGAATTGTTCATGCATTTAATCACCTTGATGTTGCTGGAATTTGTATGATTTTCTTTCTTCTGTAGAGCACAACTTGAGATGTTAAGCAGGATGTTCTTTTCAATACAACAACATCCATTCAGCTCCAAAAAACGGCAAAGTATCATAAAGGTATCATACAAGACTCATGCAATATATTACATATATTATATATGTAGAGCATAATTCAGTATGTGCATATTCTAATTTGGCACAAAAAAAAAAGATTTGCATTATTGATGTCAAACCTGGTGCGACATGTTTTGACATATGATATAATAAAAAAATGCATGCCCATGAATGAGATTTGAGGGCCACAAGGAGTCATTCATTATCATTATCATTATAAATAAATGAAAATAAATGTTTATGTACTTATGAAAAGCTTTTCAATTACTTCATAAGACTTACAGTAATGCACGAGTTGCATACGTTTATATGCTTTCTGTCATTTTTTGGAGCTTGACAAACTCTATTCATTAGCCAGTTTTATAGTATGGAAAATAGCAGCATGAACATTCTGCTAAATATCTCCTTTTTTGTTCTACATGAGAAAGAAAATCATACAGGTTTGGAACAAAATGAGGGTCAGAATAAAAAATTTTTGGGATGAATTATTCTTTAAATTTCCAGTCACAGAATCAAGCAATTTTATTGAAACAACTTTTCCAAATTCCTGAAGATTAAAGTGAGTTTTAAGGTTAGAAACCAGGTACCCACTAAGCAGACGATTAATGCTAAGGTGTGATCATCAGTTCCTCTTGACTACACCTACGGAGGCAATTGCCTGACCACTAGCACTATAATTATAATGTATGTTCCCCTCTGTGCACCCTGCACTACCTCCATTTCCTCAGCACAGCCATTAAGCAAGCTGTACATACACCTACGCACACATAAACAAGCGTGAAGACACATCTCATACAATGCTCTTGAAACACACAGAATAGAGCGCAATACTTTTGTTTTAGACCATTAATTATTTGAGAGAGCTACCACCAACTGCGGCAAAAGTTTAATCAAAATGGAACACGTGTCCATAAATTTCAATCTGTGAATTCCTCTTGAAACGATTGGCCTGATGTGCTAACCACTCTTCAATAAAGAATTTATTAATTCACAAGATCTTTTTGAGTGCTATGTTAAACTGTTGGGAAAAATGGAAAAAGAAAACTGAATAGAAAGCTGAAAAATGCAAATAAATTAAAGGCATTAGGCTTCTGCACATGTTAAAGTTATCGCATCCAGCGGTTATCCTTGTGTGAGGGTAATGTCTGATTGGGTTGTCATAACTTCTAGGAGGGAGGTCTGGTAGAAGCTTGATGCTCCGCATCCGCCAGTCTCGACCTTCTACCTTTTTTTTTAGGGAAGTCGTGGCCTAATGGTTAGAGAGTTGGACTCGTAACCCAAAGGTTGTGGGTTCGAGTCTCGTACCGGCAGGGATTGTAGGTGGGGGGAGTGAATATACAGTGCTCTCTCCCACCTTCAATACCATGACTGAGGTGCCCTTGAGCAAGGCACCGAACCCCCAACTGCTCCCTGGGCCCCGCAGCAAAAAATGTCTGCCCTCTGCTCCGGGTGTGTGTTCATGGTGTGCGTGTGTGCACTTTGGATGGGATAAATGCAGAGCACTAATTCCGAGTATGGGTCACCATACTTGGCCTCACTTTCACTTAAATCTTTGTTTTAACAGTTCTTGTTCTGTTAAAGCTGAAGTGTGTTCTTTTTTTTTGTTTTTTATCTTTTGCTTTTATTTATATTTTTATTACTTTGAAATGTGTCGCATGCGTCACTTCTACCCAACCTTAATATGTAGAGACAACAATATAGACGACATTTGTTGGTTGATATGTCCAAGAAGTGTGGAAATATCCTGACCAGCCCGACAACAGCAACTGTGGCTCAACCAATGGCATGAGTTTGTGTAAGAGGTAGTGGAAACCTGTTTGCAAACACTTATTACTTTTGCAATTCTATTAAATAAATTACACTACACATTTACATTTTTTTTCCAGTATGAATTGCATGAGCAAATTCCATTTGATTTATATTTAATTAATAGGCAATGTTTTAAAGCAATGTATATATATTTATACAACAGTTACTTCTGGTCCTCAAATCTGATTGGCTGAGAAGTCTTTCCAGCCATCTGATATTCTACTAATATCACCACGGGAACTACAATACAGAATTTAAAACTTAAAAGTTGCAAAATCTTTCATTTCAATTTACTGGACACTTGCTTTCCTCTCACTGATCTCTACAGATATTATGATTTCTATATTATAGATAAGTCTTTCTGCAATGTTTGAAATCGACACATGCTCCTTAAAATTTCACATCTTGTGTATCATCTAGAATTCCAAGTTTCCTTGCTAGCAAATACAACTTTGCTTGGTCATTCATGTGCTTGGAACTGGGATTGATGCTATTTCTGACTCCATTAAAAAAGATAAATTGAGTAATTCAATTGCTCATGTGATTTCAATATATAAAGGTTCCATGAAGAATCTTTAACATTCATGGAATCTTTCCATTGCTCAAAAGGTTCTTTATATAGTTAAAGAAGATTCTTTAGATGATTAAAATGTTCTTCACATTAAGAAAAAAAAGCAGTTCTTTTAAGAACTGTTTACTGGAAGATTCTTTGGGGGAAACAAAAATGGTTCTTCTGTGGCATCACTGAAAGACCCCCTTTATTTTCAAGAGTGTATGTAAAATAAAACACCTTATATTAGGCTTCTAATATGACTAGAGTCTTCATCTTGTGAGTGTATGTGATTTGAAACATTGTTCGGAAGTAATAATTGTTTATTTACAGATAAATATGGACTATATTAAATGCACCTTTACATACCATGTTTGAAAATTGTCTTTACAAAATAATGGAAGCTAAATCTTGTGTTTACCCAAACAAAGTTAAAGTAAAACCTGACTGATTAGCCTAGAGAGGACTGGAAGCTTTTGAGAATTTAGTGTCAATTCTTCAGATCTGGACTGTCAGATAACCAAGAGAATCAGCTCACGGTCATCTTAACCTCCCACTCATCCTCCGCAATCACTCTCTATCTCTGTCTCTCTCTTCCTCCATTTTTCTCAAGACTCTATGAAAGGCCTCTCCCTTGGCCAGAACCTCATCAGCTCAGAAGCTTACTTATGGACACGGTACTTCGCACATCTTTTCACAGCCACAGGCAGAGTACCAGCGAATTCGCCCCTTTCGAATCTCGGACTCCTTTCAGAGGGAATTGAGCCCCTGCTTGACGTCTTTGAGAGATGTGAAGTCGCATAAATGCTTCAGTAGTCACAGCCAAGTGTTCTCAAGAATGCATTAATTATTTCCAGCCCAGTCAGTCTCGCACATCTTAATGCATTTACGGACCCTATACATGCATATGTTTCATTTACGTAAAGACACTTTGCTGGAATTCTTTAGATTCTCACTTGCAGCAGTCATACTATTCATGTTGCTCACGGACGAATCTCATGATTGCAAGGCATGCTGGGCAAAAGGATTGTTCTAACCCCATGATACACTCTGATGTCTCTTTGACAAGAGGCCTCTTTTAGGTGCTAGGAGACTTACAGTGTATACAGATGAGCTTGGCTTCACATTTCCTCTCCATATCTGCATCGCTTGACATTTTCATGTTTACCCACCTGGAATTTAAGCCATCGATGGTATCAAATTATTTGTGGACACTGTGTTGAATAGAGGAGACGAGATCTGTCAAGAGGATGAATATGTTTCATGATAAACCTCTTGATGTCAAAAGACTGCTATTGCCGGAAGAATTTCTGAGGTTTCTTTAACATATATGCATATTGCCCATGTCATTGCCCACATACTTTTTTGTGAAGGATAAAAAGAAATACAATTATTTGATAAAGATCCAAAAAAGTCATCACAGTTGTCTGAATGAAAACAAATTGAGGTCTATAGTTTATGGAAAGATTTCAGCAATAAATGCATATTTTTTCCACAGGCAAAGCAGTAATTTGGCTTCAGAAGTCTTCTGAAGTCCATGAGTCATTTGGACCACGTTTTTTTTTCCTTTTTCCAGCTTGATCAAACTTGAACTATTATGAAAAAGGAGCAACATGAATAATCTAAACACTCTTATTTTATGTCATACAGGCTTGAAACGATATGAGGGGGAGTAAATGATTATTCTGTTCCTGCCATCACTTTAGGAAGCATGTGGCACTGCATTTTTTTAATTTTTTTTTGCTAATATTTACCTTAAAACCTTACAGTAAAGTAGCAGAGAAGTCACAAAAACAGCATAAATAAATACAGAAAATCCTTAATCAATCAGCTCTGTTAATACGTATGTGGCAAACCACAGTAAAAAACATAATTTACGGTACTTCACATACACTACACAACAGATGTCAACAAAAATGTTTAATGTCTAAGTCTAATTCAAGAGGCATGGGAAGCACATTTGTTATTCTTCACAAAAACATTTCACTGCATCTTGACCCAGATAAAAAAATGTTTGCTGTACTTTAAATATTACTTGGATTGAAATTCAATATTTACAATGTTATAAGAGCAAATTTCTAAAGAGCAAATTTCTCGGCATTGTTTCAAATGCCGTGCCGTTACTGCAGTCCTGCACACCGATGACGGCCATCGTGAGTGCATTTCCTGCTTGGGGAAATCCCACGCGGAATCCGCGCTCACCAAGACGAATTACTCCGACTGCGAGAGCATGACTCTCGCCTCTCTGCACTCGCGGATAGCTTTCTTTACTGAAGGCGACCCCGCCCCTCGCGCCCTCCCATTTTCTTCCTCCCAGGAACCTGTGAGGAAAAAACAGCGGGGCAGAGGATCTCAGTGCCTGGATGCGAGCGAGCTTACGTCGGCTCAGGGCCTGCGTACCTCGCTCTCTCCACATAGAGAGGCTTCCCCCGTCCTCTTCACCCAGACAGACCAGCATCCCTCTGCCAGCGCGAGTGATCTGGTCTCGTTTGGTGGGAGTGACGAAGAGCTGCTGGATGACAGCCTGTCATTAGTAGCCTTGGATGCGGAGGAGCTGTCGGGCTCGATTGCTGACCCCGCCCGCCCCCGCCGCCATCCGAACCCAGCGACGCTAAACCCGGGATGGATGCCGAATTACTCCGTGTCCTCTCCAAAGCCGTCGAAGAGCTGGGATTGGAGTGGTCTCCACCGGAAGAACCCTCCCGCAGCCATCTGGACGAGTGGTTCCTGCCGGGCCGCTGTCAAGCCCCTCACCAGCGATCCTCTCCTTTCTTTCCGGAGGTCCACGACGAGCTCACCAGATCGTGGCGCGCCCCATACTCTGCCCGCCTCTGCTCTGCTGCTTCATCCGCCCTCACCTCGGTCGACGGCGCTGAAGGCATGGGGTATGAGAAGTTGCCTCCGCTCTACGGGGCAGTGGGCGCGCATCTCTGCCCGCCCACTGCGATCGGCTGGAAGGCTAAAGCTGCCCATCCATCCAAGCCATGCAGGGCGACGTCAGCCCTTGCTGGTCGCGCCTACTCATCGGCTGGGTAAGCGGCCTCGGCGCTCCACTCAATGGCCGTGCTCCAGGTATTCCAGGCCAAGCTCCTCGCCAGTGCAGACGAGTCAGGCCCGCACCCCGCGACGCTCAGTGAGCTCAGAAGCGCGACAGACCTGGCTTTGCGCACAACAAAGACCACGGCTCAGGCGATTGGACGCTCCATGGCCAGTCTGGTTGTGCTGGAGCGCCACCTATGGCTGACCCTGACTGAGATTAAGGACACTGACAAGGTTACGTTCCTCGACGCTCCGGTCTCCCCGAACGGTCTATTCGGATCGGCTGTCGAGGGCTTCGCTGAGCGCTTTACTGAAGCACAGAAGTCGTCCCAGGCCATGCGACACTTCCTACCCAAGCGCTCCAGCTTTGCAGCTGCCGCGAGTCGCCCCAAGTCTGTGCCGACTCAGCAGCCCGCGAAGCCTGCACCAGCAGCGGCCACCGCCTCCCAGTCAGCCAAACCTGAGCCTAGAAGACGTTCCTGCTCAGCCAAGCGCTACCCATTCCCGAAACGTCAGGGCCCCTGGCCTAAGCTAGCGCTGGACCCGGCGCCTCTGGCATCATCCTGAGCAGAGGAGCAGGAAGATGAGGGGGCCAAGTATCGCTGCAGCCGGACCACCCCCAAGATGCCTCTCAAGTGTCCAAACAGCGATCCGCTGTTATAGCGGGAAAAATAAAACACAAACAATTTCAAAGAGAGAGCAAATTTCCTCTTCCATTTCTCATGAGTACCAGGTTCCCTTGCAGTGACCGGGCACTCGAACCAATCCAACCCCTGTCCTCCCAGGCCGAGGCGTGGCACGCCATCCCCAGGGTATCAGAGTGGGTTATGGGGATAATAAAGCGAGATTACTCACTCCAATTCGCTCGAAGACCCCCGCGCTTCAGCGGAGTGGTCCCCACTTCGGTTCAGAGCGAAAACGCACACGTTCTGCGCCGAAGTGAGGAATTTGCTGGAAAAAGGAGCCATAGAAGTGGTTTCCCCGGCCCAGAGCGAGTCAGGCTTCTACAGCCGTTACTTCCTCCTCCCAAAGAAGGACGGCGGCCTACGGCCCATCCTCAATCTCAGATGACTGAATGCGCCCTCATAAGACGGCCATTCAGAATGATTACACTGAAACAGATCCTCTCGCAAATCTGCCCAGGGGACTGGTTCTTTTCTCTGGATCTGAAAGACGCCTACTTTCATATCCAGATCGCTCCCCATCACAGGCCATTCTTGAGATTCGCCTTCGAGGGAGTGGCTTATCAGTACACGATCCTTCCCTTCGGGCTGTCCCTGGCTCAACGCACTTTTACGAAGTGCATGGATGCGGCTCTTTCCCCCCTGAGACAGGCGGGAATCCGCATTCTCAACTACCTCGACAACTGGCTCGTCCTGGCCCAGTCAAGGGAGGAGTCACTATCTCACAAAGCCCTTCTCCTCAGCCATTTGGAATGTCTGGGTCTCAGGGTGAATTTTGCCAAGAGCGCACTGGTTGTCAGCCAACGAGTCTCGTTCCTGGGAACAGTGTTCGACTCGGCTCAGATGGAAGCGAAGGTCACAGCAGAGTGCACCCTGAGTTTACGGCAGCTCGCGGCTTCCTTCAAAGCTGGCACCTCTCACCCCCTCAAAAGGTTTCAGAAAATGCTAGGCCTCATGGCTGCAGCATCTCCAATACTACGGTTGGGCCTGCTGCGAATGCGCCCCCTCCAACACTGGCTGAAACCGCAGGTTCCATCCTACGCGCGGCGTCAAAGACGCCTAATTATCAGGGTAGATCAGGCCTGTATAATGGCCCTGGACCCCTGGATGAACATTCAATGGATGGAACAGGGAGTTCCCCTGGGAATGGTCTACAGGAGGAAGGTGGTTTCGACGGACGCTTCCAACACATGTTGGGGAGCTCTGTGTGAAGGGAAACCAACGTTCGGCCTCTGGTCGATAGTGGAAAGCAGTCTGCACATCAACTGCCTCGAAAACATAAATTGCCAGGGGGGGCTATCCTCTAGGTGGCTCCTTGTATTAGTAGAGCGCCTCTTGGAATGGGCACAGCTAAACCTACGTTCGCTGAGAGCAGCACACGTGCCAGGCATATTGAACCGAGGAGCGGATATGTTGTCACGAAGCAAGGTCCCCTCAGAGGAGTGGATGCTTCATCCGCAGACAGTTCAACAAATCTGGGAAGTCTTCGGCAGGGCGGAAGTAGACCTCTTCGCCTCAGAAGGCAATTTTCACTGCCCAATCTATTCTTCAAAGGACAAGGATGCGTTGGCCCACGACTGGCTCAACCTCCCTCTCTACGCTTTTCCCCCGGTTGCCCTGATTCCACAGGTGATCAGGCAAATCAGGGAACAGAAACACAAAGTGCTCCTAGTGGCCCCGCTCTGGAAAAACCAGGATTGGTTGGCAGAGCTTTCACAGCTGCTAATAGCAGCCCTAGAGCTCCGACGACGAGACGCCTCTACGCCCTTAAATGGTCAGTATTCTCTACCTGGTGCTCAAACCGCAGCGAGGATCCGCTCACTTGCGACATATCTGTGATACTGTATTTCCTGCAGGAGCTGTTGGACAAGAGTCTCTCCCCGTCCACCCTCAAGGTCTATATGGCGGCTATAGCGGCTTCTCACGCCCCTATAGCGGGTCAAACGGTCGGCAGGAACAACCTTGTTGTTCGTTTTCTGAGAGGAGCCAGAAGGCTTAATCTGCCTCGGCCTCTCACTGTCCCTATGTGGGACCTGCCCACTGTTCTGAGGGCCTTGAAGGGCCCTCCCTTTGAGCCGCTGCAGTCCGTCGACCTTCGGTCCCTGTCATTTAAAACAGCTCTGCTACTAGCGTTAGCATCGGTCAAACGAGTGGGTGACTTGCAGGCACTTTCTATAAGCCCTAATTGCCTGGAATTCGGGCCTGGCGACTCCAGGGTCATCCTGAAACCAAGCCATGGCTATGTACCTAAGGTGCTCTCGACTCCGTTCAGAGCACAGGTTATCAACCTCTCTGCGCTTCCTCCCTCGGAGGAGGACCAGGAGTTGAATTTACTCTGCCCAATTAGGGCTCTGAAGGTCGACATCGAGCGTTCCGCCCAATTTAGGCAGTCGGAACAACTCTTTGTTTGCTTCGGTGGCCGCGCTAAAGGACACCTGGTCACGAAGCAGAGACTTTCTAAGTGGATAATCGGCGCTATTTCGCTAGCCTACTCTTCCCTGGGTCTGCAATGCCCAGTTGGAGTACAAGCCCACTCAACTAGAGGCATTGCCTCTTCGTGGGCGTGGTTTAGCGGCGTGACCATTGCAGAAATTTGTGCGGCGGCTGACTGGGCCTCACCGTCCACTTTTGCTTGGTTCTATAACCTGGATGTCCCTGCCATACAGGCTAGGGTTCTTTCTGCTTAGATGGTGCACAGTTCGCTCTGAGTGCAGTTTGGATGTAATATGCCTTCACGAGGGTCTCTCTCCGTCCAAGCTCAAGGTCTATGTGGCAGCAATAGTGGCTTCTCACGCCCCTATAGCAGGTCAAACGGTCGGCATGAACACCCTTGTTCGTTTTCTGAGAGGAGCCAGAAGGCTAAATCCGCCTCGGCCATTCTCTGTCCCTACGTGGGACCTGCCCACTGTTCTGAGGGCCTTGAAGGGCCCTCCCTTTGAGCTGCTGCAGTCCGTCGACCTTCGGTCCCTGTCGGTCCCTGTCGCTCTGCTACTAGCGCTAGCATCGGTCAAACAAGTGGGTGACTTTCTATAAGGGCACTTTCTATAAACCCTAATTGCCTGGAATTCGGGCCTGGCGACTCCAAGGTCGTCCTGAAACCAAGGCATGGCTATGTACCTAAGGTGCTCTCGACTCCGTTCAGAGCACAGGTTATCAACCTCTCTGCGCTTCCTCCCTCGGAGGAGGACCAGGAGTTGAATTTACTCTGCCCAATTAGGGCTCTGAAGGTCGACATCGAGCGTTCCGCCCAATTTAGGCAGTCGGATCAACTCTTTGTTTGCTTCGGTGGCATTAAAGGACACCCGGTCACGAAGCAGAGACTTTCTAGTGGATAATCGGTGCTATTTCGCTAGCCTAATCTTTCCTGGACCTGCAATGCCCAGTTGGAGTACGAACCCACTCAACTAGAGGCATCGCCTCTTCGTGGGTGTGGTCTAGCGGTGTGACCATTGCAGAAATTTGTGCGGCGGCCGGCTGGGCCTCTAGGTTGCTAGGTTCTATAATCTGGATGTCCCTGCCTTGCAGACTAGGGTTCTTTCTGCTTAGATGGTGCGTAGTTCGCTCTGCGTGCAGTTTGGATGTAATATGCCCAGACCTGTCAGAGAGCTTGCTTGTGTGCTCTCAGCCCCCTTGGGAGCTGAGGCGGTGCAAGTCTGTTGGAACGATCACTCGGCTGGGTGAGGCCTTCATGAGGCTAGCCTGTTTAGCCTGGAAGAGTTTATTGTTCTTCTACTCGGTTACAAACGTAACCTCGGTTCCCTGAGATACGGGAACGATTACTGCGTTGCTAGCCGTGCCATGCAGCTGCATGACTCAGTCGTCGCTTCAGTCGAAGTAACCTGAATCCTATGGCGAAGCGGGCACTTATATAGCCAGATGACTCTGCCCATTCTGGCGGGCTTTGGCAGGCTTCGCTGCCATAGGTTTGTGCAGCACCGCTGCCGAGCCATTGGTTCGTTTTTTAACATACTGCACGAACCAATGGCCGTAAAATAAAACAAATAATGGTCAATTTAATTGAAAGACAAATTATTAATTGGATGAAGTACTGCTTGAAAAACTTTTGTCAGTGTGTTTATGTTGTATTTGACTAACCAAATGAGTAGTCGTGAAGCCAGGCTTCTTGCTCAGCAAGATCTGGAGCAATTACACATACGCATACTGCAGAACTTTTCATTTACTGTAAACAATATAGTCTACATAATGACAACTTAATGGCCTGGTCGTTCATATCGATCTTCTCTTGGATGAAATTCAAAAGGCTACAACCTCCTGGGTGGAAAGCAGGCCAAGCTGTGAGGGAAACCTGGAAAGGTATAAATATAATTTGATCTAATGCCAAATAAACAGCACAGATCGGTTCATCTGCAGGTGGTGAGAATAAGAGGGTTTTGTAAAGTCATATGAATGGTCATCTCACTCTACAGACCTTTGGTTCCCCTAAACATCTCAGCCAACATCTGACGTAAGTGTCTCTGACAATTAAAAGCAGACCTTGAATGGATAACTCAAGGGGGTAGATGACAAAAGTGTGTCATCCTCAATGAATAAAAAGTGATGAAACGGCTGTGTGGAGCAGCGCTTTTCATGCGTATGACTCAGCAGCTGGATGGAGCAACAGTCAATTAAAACTCCTCAAGAACAGGATGTTTTTATACTTCTCCTCACCCAATCACATGAGGTCTATGGTGTTGGTCTGTTTGTCAAATTACATGACCTTTATGGAGAACAACTGATGAGGCGTCTTGGATGAAAGCCACTTCAAATCAGATTGATGAGCTACATGGGCTGATGTTTTATGATCTATAGAATCAATAGATTAACAGCATGGCAAGAGTTCTCATTATCCGGGGATGTCAGCACTGTTTGCCAATCATGACATTAGCCAATCATAAATGTGACTGTTTACTGACAAGCCTTAAAGAAACCGCCCTTAAAACCTGAGCATTTCTGACTGAGAGTCAGCATAAGGGTTGAAAATAATCTTTTTTTTTTTAATAAGTGAACATCAAGGAACATATTAAAATAATAAAACCCCTGTCATGAGCCCTATAAACATTGATTTTGCATCAGTCTTTGGCATAGAAGGCAAGGCATACATGGACATTCTGTTCGGATTTTCTGATTCTCAAAACAAGTAATTTCCAGGAATTCCTTTAGTGTATTGTGGTTGTTGTGGCAATCAAAAGCACAGCTTGAGCCTAAGCTCATTTTTATTCTCAGAAGTACTCAAAACTTTCTGTTTAAACAATTAAATTGCTCTATTCGCCATGTATTAACATGGGATCCTGGAGACCATAATAATACAAGAGTTCAACAAAAGTTAAAATACGTCATGGTGGTGCTCATTGGTTGCTCAAGGAAAAGGTGAATGCCAATTGCACACTTTTTCATAAACTTTTGTTATTGTTGTTATGACTACTATTAAATAGATAGCTTTTTTATAGACATTAAATAGATAGCCATGTATTATAGAGATTAGAAGCAAAGCTAAATGTTAGATCTGAGGTAAAATGTTAATCACCTAATTAAGTAAGCAGCATGTTAAACCCCTGTATATCATTTACCAATTTAGCTTTAGAAGTTTAATGAATTATTACTTACATACTGTCCAAACTAAAGGATACAGATACCCACAGCCTGCCAATGAATTAGCAAAAATGTAGACATGCACTAACTAAATGTGTATCAGTTGGACCCAGTGTCACTTTGCAAACTGATCTGACCTTTACAAGAGCACTTCAGATATACATTCCCGCTCTGAGATGCGTAAATTTTAATTGATAGGGACAAACTCCACTGCTGGGAATGGCTGTATAATGTCATGTGCAAAGGCTTTCTTCTCACCCGTTGGCATGATTGTATCTTTGATTTCTCTGCGTATGATTTGCGCTGCAATGTGCCATCGTGCTGTGACACGGATCAACTCCTGTGTGCTGTTGGGGAGGTGCTCTTTCACTGTGGCCTTCAGCAAACATTTGCATTACCAGACGAGGCAAGTGATTAACATAAAACAGAGAATATGGGTTGCATGAACAGGTGTTTACGTTCAAACAAGTGACATAATGTATCTCCATATAGCAAAGACTGTAGAATACCCACGACGTGTCACTCATATAGTTTTGAACGGGGAAAAATGCAACGCTCAATATGGCTACTCTATCGAAGGAAGCTCTGCCTTCTGAGTAAAAGAGCCAATCGCTAATTGGTAAAGTCATAGCATCACTGCAGCTGACGTTAGAAGTTCCGGTTGATAAATGCTAAACAGTCAGCATTTTGAGACATGTGCTTAGGACTGCACATGTTCACTGGCTGATCTAGCCTGAAAAATAAGCTTTTTTAAATGCTTTTTAATGTTCAATATGGGCACTTAGAAGTATGCACACAATTTCTCATTATTCATATCAAATTTTTATAAATTGGCATTCAAAAATAATGCAGATACGTTTACTGAAAAAATTTCTCAAATTTTCCCGTTCTAGTACCATTAAATACAGTAATGTGTGTCTGGGTGTCAATGTATATGTGTAAATTAAGGTTGTGGACAAGTATTCCACTAACTAGAATTTATAAAGTAAACTTTTTTGCAGGTTATGGTGTAACTCTGAAAATCTGCACACACATGCTTTTAGCACAAAACCAATGCACAGTTTTATATACAGTATGTGGACCCTGGCCTCCTTTTGTAGTTTAAAACGTTTTTAGATGTTTACAGCAGAAGTAGTGAGTTTTTTTGTTGTAGAGACCACACAAATGGGCTGATGCAAGAGCATAATGTGAAGAGGGCTGAAGATTGTACAGTACTGCATTTATCAGGACAGACTGGTGAGGGCACAGGTTCAGATACTGCACTCTATCGCTTCACCACACACCTTAATACAAAGCTCTGGAGCGAAGAGCAAAGTCAATTTACAGAAAAGATTTCAGCAAACTAGATGGAGTGATGATAAACAAGCATTCCCAACATAAAACTAGGATAAACTGATTATTTACATATTATATAGAGTGTTGCTTCTAAGGATGGCTGATTAAAAATTAGCATGGTCTAGTTTTTTTTGCTGCTTATTTTTGTTTAAGCTTTAATATTATTTATTGCTCATATTATATAAGATGAAAAAGATGACAATTAAGAGAGAATGAATTAAAAAACTGAACTTGTCAGATAAGTGTACCAAATAAAAAAAGAATCAGTTCACAAAAATGATTTGTTCACATATCAAACTGAATCTTTCAGAGCCGCTTTTGAATCAACAAAATACCAGTGTTATTTCAGTATTATTTATAAACTTTTATAGTTTTTTTATATATTTTTTAATATTTTGAATATATTATAATGAATTATATATATATATATATATATATATATATATATAAT
>NW_015555781.1:1888599-1895271 GCF_001515605.1 Sinocyclocheilus anshuiensis | reverse complement strand
ATATATATATAATTTTTTTCAGATTTTCATTTTAATTTTAGTTTACGTTTTAATAACTTTACTGTTATATGCTTTTGCCATTTTTATTAGTTTATTATTTTTTAACATTACTATTTAGATTTAATTAATTTTTTCATCTTATACATTTACATTTATTTATTTTTTTTAATTAGCAGAAATCCTGCTCTGACCTAGTCAGTGAGTATGGTCAACCAAATGATACCAATTAACCAAATTATTATAGTAATATTAATAGTTGATGGTCTCTATTGATTTCCATATTTTTTTTTTCCAATATCTTCTATGTTCAGCAGAAGAAAGAAACTTGTATAGGTTTGGAACAACTTGAGAGTGAACTATCCCACTATCCCTATTTTTAGTGCCAGTACTTTAAAGGGAATGAAATAAGGAATACAGCTAAGAATGTCTAATGACAAATAATTTTGAAGTCTAATAGTTTCCACTTGTTCTACATAGAAACATAATGATTTGTTCATAAATGGCTATAATTGACTGAGACATGACTACTTGATTTTGGAAATATATTTCTAGTTAGTTTATTGCTTTAATGGCACCTTTTACACATGATGTACTGCATTATATCATAATGTCTGTCGTGAATGACTCCTGCAGCCCATCAGAATCTATCACAAATAAAACCAAACAAAACCACTCTTCTCGCACAACACTTGTCATCCACAGTCTGTGCTTTTCCAGGTGTGTGTGTCATTCTAGAGACAAATTACAGACCATATGTACAAGAAAGGTTCAGTACTCCGTGTGGATGAAGTCTCACACAATGTACCAGCCGGAAGCCCTGGACACAGAGGGTACATGTCCATTGAGAGTGGCTCCTGTCCTGTCTCAGGCCCCCGTGGCTCTCATGTGTGAAGAATGCAGCATATGGAACCCATATGGAGTGAAAAGCCTACCGGCACCTGAGCAAAAATGACACATTGAGTACAACTCTGTTTGCACCATGGTAACATGGGAGTGGATCAGCGCTCTTCATTCTTTTATAGCCACATCAGCCCACCCTGTTCTAACAGACGTCATTGTTTCATGCGTATATGAGCTTGTTCGGAAAGTGAAAACAACTGGGCTATTTATGATGCTAAAGCATGTTTTTATAATCAAAACAAGGCAAGTTAGTGTGAAGAACTCCTTTAGGGCAGTTCAGAAAGCCTTGGTCTTTCATGTCAAGAGAACTTCTACCTATTTAACAGATTCAACTCACGGTAATGTGTTGGTGTGTTGCTCCTTCTGAGGAGATTTTTTATTTTATTTTTTTTTTTAAACAGTCAGCCTTATCTGGTGAGTGAACTGCTGTTCAACCTACGAGAGAAGAGAAATGCAGAGGCTGAGAAACACATGGTCAGTGGAGATCAGACCAAATGGGAGGAGGCAGCTAGTTGCTGTAAAAGGAATAGATACCCTAAAAAAAAATAATTATGTCATCATTTACTCACCCTCAGGTGTAAAATCCAAAGGGAATGGTTAGGGGCTGACCAGGGAGGTCCCGGCCCAGGGGAACCACCACCGGGAATGACGGAGGGTGGGAAGGGAGGGATGGGAGCCTGACTGGAGGTGCCACTAGGTGCAGGGACTGATCTAACTGGTCTGGGCATCCAGCTGGGCATAGTGACAGGGGCAGTCTTGGGAGCGTTCTCTTGAACTGCGGAGATGTCCTCCTTAGCTTCAGGGACGGACACTGGACTTGACTCTAGAGTGCCCTTGGGGGCTGGAACCTGCACTGGGCTGAACTCAGGGGCGGGAGCAGACACTGCGACTGCTCTCTCAGGAGCGGATTCTGGAGGCTCCTGGACTGGAGCGGACTCTGGGGCTGGAGCAGACACAGGAGCGGGCTAGGGAACAACTTCCTTTATAGCGGACTCGGCAACTGCTCTCTCTGGAGCGGACTCGGGAACAACTTCCTTTATAGTGAGCTCAGTTAGAAGCAACCTCCTCCATAGTGGACTCAGGGGGCTCACCTTCAGGTATCTCAAACTTGGTGGCCAGAATCTCCCTTGTGGACTTGATTAGGTTGGCAAGAGATTCGGAAAAGGCCTCAGCGGCTGTGACAACGGGCTGCTTGGGAGCGGCCTCCATGGCCATAATGGGCTGAATGTGAGCTTCTGGAATGACCGTCGTGGCCAACAGTGAGGGTGGGCTGTTCTGAAATGGCCTCTGTGGACATGACTTGACTAACAGAAACATTCTTAGACTTGACATGACTGGCGGGAACAGCATCCGTGGAAACACCTGGGAAAGCAGGCGGCTTGGAATTGGCAAAATGAATGACAGATAGAAACTGCGTAGTTGACCGCCTCTGTAGGATCTGTAGCCAACTCGGCCAACACAGCGGAGAGGTAGTGATCTTGGTCGTCTCAGTGGAGACAGGAATTGGCCCGGCAGAATGTGACAAGTCAGGTACAGACCTTATAGACTCAGGGACAACATTAGACTTGACTGATTCTTGAATAACAGGAGTGCACTCAGTTGACTCTGGGAAGACAGAGATTGACCTGATAGACTCGGAGGTGTCTGGTGCAAACTTCATTGACTGAGTGATGACTGTGGTAGACAACTTGTTCCTGGATAACGGTAGTGAAGGTGACTGATTTAGGGAGGACAGAAGTTGACTATGGCTTAGAATTGACTGGAACTGAGTGGACAGCTGCCGACTTGGAAATGACTGGGTCAGGGTTGACTGGCGAGTGACTGAAATGGGCATGACTGGCCCTTGAATGAATGGAGTGGACTTGCCTGGATCTGGAGTGACAGGCTCCAGAGTGACTGGAGCGGGCTTGACTGGATCCGGAGTGATTGGAGCAGGCTTGACTGGCTCCGGAGTGACTGGTGCAGGCTTGACTGGCTCCGGAGTGACTGGTGCAGGCTTGACTGGCTCCGGAGTGACTGGTGCAGGCTTGACTGGCTCCGGAGTGACTGGTGCAGGCTTGACTGGCTCCGGAGTGACTGGTGCAGGCTTGACTGGCTCCGGAGTGACTGGTGCAGGCTTGACTGGCTCCGGAGTGACTGGTGCAGGCTTGACTGGCTCCGGAGTGACTGGTGCAGGCTTGACTGGCTCCGGAGTGACTGGTGCAGGCTTGACTGGCTCCGGAGTGACTGGTGCAGGCTTGACTGGCTCCGGAGTGACTGGTGCAGGCTTGACTGGCTCCGGAGTGACTGGTGCAGGCTTGACTGGCTCCGGAGTGACTGGTGCAGGCTTGACTGGCTCCGGAGTGACTGGTGCAGGCTTGACTGGCTCCGGAGTGACTGGTGCAGGCTTGACTGGCTCCGGAGTGACTGGTGCAGGCTTGACTGGCTCCGGAGTGACTGGTGCAGGCTTGACTGGCTCCGGAGTGACTGGTGCAGGCTTGACTGGCTCCGGAGTGACTGGTGCAGGCTTGACTGGCTCCGGAGTGACTGGTGCAGGCTTGACTGGCTCCGGAGTGACTGGTGCAGGCTTGACTGGCTCCGGAGTGACTGGTGCAGGCTTGACTGGCTCCGGAGTGACTGGTGCAGGCTTGACTGGCTCCGGAGTGACTGGTGCAGGCTTGACTGGCTCCGGAGTGACTGGTGCAGGCTTGACTGGCTCCGGAGTGACTGGTGCAGGCTTGACTGGCTCCGGAGTGACTGGTGCAGGCTTGACTGGCTCCGGAGTGACTGGTGCAGGCTTGACTGGCTCCGGAGTGACTGGTGCAGGCTTGACTGGCTCCGGAGTGACTGGTGCAGGCTTGACTGGCTCCGGAGTGACTGGTGCAGGCTTGACTGGCTCCGGAGTGACTGGTGCAGGCTTGACTGGCTCCGGAGTGACTGGTGCAGGCTTGACTGGCTCCGGAGTGACTGGTGCAGGCTTGACTGGCTCCGGAGTGACTGGTGCAGGCTTGACTGGCTCCGGAGTGACTGGTGCAGGCTTGACTGGCTCCGGAGTGACTGGTGCAGGCTTGACTGGCTCCGGAGTGACTGGTGCAGGCTTGACTGGCTCCGGAGTGACTGGTGCAGGCTTGACTGGCTCCGGAGTGACTGGTGCAGGCTTGACTGGCTCCGGAGTGACTGGTGCAGGCTTGACTGGCTCCGGAGTGACTGGTGCAGGCTTGACTGGCTCCGGAGTGACTGGTGCAGGCTTGACTGGCTCCGGAGTGACTGGTGCAGGCTTGACTGGCTCCGGAGTGACTGGTGCAGGCTTGACTGGCTCCGGAGTGACTGGTGCAGGCTTGACTGGCTCCGGAGTGACTGGTGCAGGCTTGACTGGCTCCGGAGTGACTGGTGCAGGCTTGACTGGCTCCGGAGTGACTGGTGCAGGCTTGACTGGCTCCGGAGTGACTGGTGCAGGCTTGACTGGCTCCGGAGTGACTGGTGCAGGCTTGACTGGCTCCGGAGTGACTGGTGCAGGCTTGACTGGCTCCGGAGTGACTGGTGCAGGCTTGACTGGCTCCGGAGTGACTGGTGCAGGCTTGACTGGCTCCGGAGTGACTGGTGCAGGCTTGACTGGCTCCGGAGTGACTGGTGCAGGCTTGACTGGCTCCGGAGTGACTGGTGCAGGCTTGACTGGCTCCGGAGTGACTGGTGCAGGCTTGACTGGCTCCGGAGTGACTGGTGCAGGCTTGACTGGCTCCGGAGTGACTGGTGCAGGCTTGACTGGCTCCGGAGTGACTGGTGCAGGCTTGACTGGCTCCGGAGTGACTGGTGCAGGCTTGACTGGCTCCGGAGTGACTGGTGCAGGCTTGACTGGCTCCGGAGTGACTGGTGCAGGCTTGACTGGCTCCGGAGTGACTGGTGCAGGCTTGACTGGCTCCGGAGTGACTGGTGCAGGCTTGACTGGCTCCGGAGTGACTGGTGCAGGCTTGACTGGCTCCGGAGTGACTGGTGCAGGCTTGACTGGCTCCGGAGTGACTGGTGCAGGCTTGACTGGCTCCGGAGTGACTGGTGCAGGCTTGACTGGCTCCGGAGTGACTGGTGCAGGCTTGACTGGCTCCGGAGTGACTGGTGCAGGCTTGACTGGCTCCGGAGTGACTGGTGCAGGCTTGACTGGCTCCGGAGTGACTGGTGCAGGCTTGACTGGCTCCGGAGTGACTGGTGCAGGCTTGACTGGCTCCGGAGTGACTGGTGCAGGCTTGACTGGCTCCGGAGTGACTGGTGCAGGCTTGACTGGCTCCGGAGTGACTGGTGCAGGCTTGACTGGCTCCGGAGTGACTGGTGCAGGCTTGACTGGCTCCGGAGTGACTGGTGCAGGCTTGACTGGCTCCGGAGTGACTGGTGCAGGCTTGACTGGCTCCGGAGTGACTGGTGCAGGCTTGACTGGCTCCGGAGTGACTGGTGCAGGCTTGACTGGCTCCGGAGTGACTGGTGCAGGCTTGACTGGCTCCGGAGTGACTGGTGCAGGCTTGACTGGCTCCGGAGTGACTGGTGCAGGCTTGACTGGCTCCGGAGTGACTGGTGCAGGCTTGACTGGCTCCGGAGTGACTGGTGCAGGCTTGACTGGCTCCGGAGTGACTGGTGCAGGCTTGACTGGCTCCGGAGTGACTGGTGCAGGCTTGACTGGCTCCGGAGTGACTGGTGCAGGCTTGACTGGCTCCGGAGTGACTGGTGCAGGCTTGACTGGCTCCGGAGTGACTGGTGCAGGCTTGACTGGCTCCGGAGTGACTGGTGCAGGCTTGACTGGCTCCGGAGTGACTGGTGCAGGCTTGACTGGCTCCGGAGTGAGCCTCTGTAGGATCTGTAGCCAATCGGGCCAACACAGCGGAGAGGTAGTGATCTTGGTCGTCTCAGTGGAGACAGGAATTGGCCCGGCAGAATGTGACAAGTCAGGTACAGACCTTATAGACTCAGGGACAACATTAGACTTGACTGATTCTTGAATAACAGGAGTGCACTCAGTTGACTCTGGGAAGACAGAGATTGACCTGATAGACTCGGAGGTGTCTGGTGCAAACTTCATTGACTGAGTGATGACTGTGGTAGACAACTTGTTCCTGGATAACGGTAGTGAAGGTGACTGATTTAGGGAGGACAGAAGTTGACTATGGCTTAGAATTGACTGGAACTGAGTGGACAGCTGCCGACTTGGAAATGACTGGGTCAGGGTTGACTGGCGAGTGACTGAAATGGGCATGACTGGCCCTTGAGTGAATGGAGTGGACTTGCCTGGAGCGGGCTTGACTGGCTCCGGAGTGAAGTAGACTCAGGGGTGACTGGGAAGGTGTCAGAGTCATAAATGGATGCAGCAGAACGAAGAGCCCTCTTCCTTCTTGCCCGTCGCTTCCGAGTAGGAGTCAGAAGAGGATATTGGTCTTGACCTGACAAGGGAAGTGGGGCAGAGTGATTGCTGCATGCTGGCTTAGGTGGAGGAGGCATTCCCCACTGGATGCGGTGACCAAGATACCTGAAGAAGTCCCAGAAATTCAAAATCTTGAGGTTATCCATCTCCAACTTAGGCACAGGATCATCCAAGTAGGCATTGAAAATGTCTTTGAGGGTGGTATCATCATAATCAAGCCCCCTTCACATAGTCCAGAAAAACTGGGTAAATACACCTATATTCCATCCCTGTTGGCAAAGGTTAGCCACACTTCGATGGCGATCCAGTCTCTCCCGGGCATTAACAGGTGGCATCTAGATCTTGATACTCATTCTGCTGAGTCCAGTGCTGGTCAGTTCGTTCGGTCAAGG
>NW_015555781.1:1874935-1888007 GCF_001515605.1 Sinocyclocheilus anshuiensis | reverse complement strand
GTTCGTTCGGTCAAGGATCTGGAGGGAGGACTCAAATGCAGAGTGAGTGTTAACAGATTTTTTTAGACAGACTTGCAGACAACACCAGAGATGGTGAGGAGGGGAGTGAACACAGTCCAAACAATAGGCAGGGATAGACTTGCAGACAAGCAGGCCTGGGTGAATGACCACAGAGTCCATCCCCGGATGGCAGACCGCCAGAGAGCAGTGAAGGCAACGAAGCTGGAGTGCAGAGGTAAACAGCGGTGGCCTGACACTCCTCACTACTCCACACTTGTGAGGTCTCAGGCACAGCACAGGCCTAGCAGCGAGGCAGACCCAGGGAGAAGACCAGTAGCTCAGCCTGTAGGTCAGGACAGGACAAAACTAGACTAGGGACTGACAAGAAACTTAATACTCAACAAACAATTTGGCATGGAATACTCCGTATAATAAAAGCTGAAAAGAGCTAACAAACATAGAGACGTAAGCACTAATGCAAGTTAGGACAACGAACTGACAACACAAGAGGGAAAAGGAGAACCATATAAAGGAGAGGAGAACACGAGGAACAGATGGGAACACTCAGACAAACAAGGAGAGAACGAGAGGGACAGGTGACGACACTCAGAAAAACGAGGACTAAACAAGGGGGCGTGGCAACGGGAAACAAGGAGGCAGGACGAAAGGAGCACATGGCAGACAACAACAAAGACAGAGCCATGTACTCTCATACAACACAAACAAGGAAACATTAAACAGTGACAAAACAGACAAGACAGAGAAGGCAGGATCCTGACACAAACACTGTAGCTTTGTGTGGAAAAATAGATAGAAAATGTTGGCAACAACCAACAACCCCGCAAAAACATCTAATGGCTCAACTTTTCTGTGAACACGACTGTTCAAAAGTTGGGGCTCAGTAAGAGTTTTTAATGTTTTAGAAAGAAGTATCTTACTCTCACCTAGACTGCATTTATTTGATCAAAAATACAGTAAAACAGTAATATTGTGAAATATTTACAATATTACTAAATAAATACAACTAAAAACAACTGTGTTCTATTTTAATATATTTTAAGATGTTATTAATTTTAGTAGCCATTACACCAGTCTTCAGTGTCATGTGATCCTTCAGAAATCATTCTAATATGCTGATTTGTAGTTTAGGAAACATTTCTTATTATTATCAATGTTGAAATCAGTTGTACTGCTTAATAATTTTATGAAACTATGATGTATATTTTTCAATATGCTTTAATGAAAAGAAAGTTCACTTTTGATCAACTTAATGCATCCTCCTTGCTGATTAAAATTATATATTTGTTATTCAATTGTAAGTTATTTGTATAACTGTGCCTGCTAAAAGAATAAATGTGCACATAAATGCCGGGGAAGATTATCAGTGGATAATGACTTTGGTCTGTTTCCCGTACAAAACTTTTGTATGACTTCAGAAGACTTGGATTATAGTGGATATTTGTGTTATTTTTGTAGCTTGAATGATTCAGCCCCTTTAAAGCATGGTAACGAGAAAATAAAGCATGGAAACCATCCCATAAAAGCCGTGCTTGTCCTCAAGTTGTACTTAAGATTCAAAATTCACATCTCATAAGCAGAGTCATACAGCCTCTGACATGTTTTCATTTTTGAACCGTTAACATTCACTTCAGTGTTAATGTTCTTTGGACTCTATCAGCTGAGAGCATTTTTATCCATTTACTGATCAAAGTTTTCATATGATTTTTTAATTTCATAGTATTTTTTGCACTTAGTATAGTATAATTTAAATATAGTAAGTATGTCTGAAAAAGCACAATTTAAATATATTTCTTTTTCACCTGGGGTCTACCTGTGCTTCGTGAGTTTTCCTTATTGTAATTAAACTTTTCTGGATTGATGTACTCCTCGTCTCCCTCCGTTCCTTGATCTGTATTCCACTCAGTAGTGCAACCGTGACACATATTTGATACTCACATTTTAACATGATTTTTTTCAATCAACCAATTAATCAATCAATCAATATGGGAAAAGAATGTATGGATAATCAAGTAAAGCTATGTTGCTTCATTTCAGTAGGTGTTTACCTTGAAATATTTTTAGTTATTTTTACATTTATGAAAATCATTATTTCACAGCAAAAACACATGTACCATGACCTGAAAGGGATGTTTTTACAATGATATCAAAATGCCTCAAAAGGATTGAATAAGTCAGGTAAAATATGAATGTGATATTTTATGATCAGTCTGCTTTTTTTTATTGCTTCTAATATTTAGTTTATATGTAGGGTTATTTTATTTTTAATGGTATAACAGGCCCCTGAGCCTTAAATGCTATGTGATTAACACGCTGAAGCCACATGACAGTACTGATTGACTGATGGCAACACAAAACTGCACACTATACAATTATGAGCCTAGTTCACACTTTTAAGAGCTATACGTATAAATAAATATTTGTGATTTAGATTATTAAAATCTTCATTTTATCAGAATATATAGGTGTCAACAGAGAAAGATGCTTTGCAGCCAGATGGTGTAGTTAAAACATCTACCAACAGGGACTATTGGGGCAATGCTAATCAGACAAATCTTGACCCCCGATGGAGGCAGTGTTATTACAAAGTGCTCACAGGAAGTCACCGGATTTAGGCATCCCGTCTTATGCTTTATTCATTCTCTGAATCAGAAAATGACCTTCATTCTCTCATCCATTGCATATATATATATTCTCTGTGCATAAAAGTATGCATATTCAAGTATGCATAGACATTATTCTGTGCTGTCGGTTTTCTTATGATTAAAATGCAATGCATTAACTATGAGTCTTCATGTTTAGTTTGTTACAAGCCACTACACCACACACCACAGCTACGATCCTTAATGACAATGTGAAGTAGCTTGTTCAAATAAATTAAAACAGGGTCATGCACAGGAAGGCTGGCTTTCATTATGTCCTGACATCCTGGTCAATACAAAGTCATCCTCTATGATTAAAATTCATATGGTGAACGTAACAAAGCACAAGTGCTATTCATTTCAAATATGCATTAATCTTAGAATATTATGCACAAGTCCATGAAAATTTAGCATTCATTAATATGCAAATGTATGTATCACATGTGCTGTTTGTGGTGTATATGTATGTGCATATGTAATGACAGTGACTACCCTAAATACCAAACTACGGTTAAAACTCTATATCATTGTTTCAACATGCCTCAGTCAACATTTCTCTGTCAATAGAGTAATTGTTGGTACTTTGATGGCCTCAAGCATCATCAGGCGGAGATTTGCCAGATGGATGCTTGGCAACGGCGTTCTGAATCCGCGCTGTCTGAGCTTCACGAGCGCGCCGGCTCGCTTCCCCCGTCTGCGCGTCCTGAAGCGCTTGATCAGCGCCGCAGCTCCCCCGACAACAATGTCCAGCAGAACATCAGAATAATCAAAAACCGGTGAAATATCGGGTGGTGTGTACTTCCTAATGTCCAGCAATTCGTCTCTGGTGAAACTGATTGCAGGGATGTAACTAAAGACAGGACAAACTAACAAAAACACAAAAACAACTGCGGAGCACGCCACGGAGGCAGCCATCAGCGTCGGCGCCATCATTGTCATTCTGCAGTGGGCATTGGTGCTGTTACACTCAAGGATTTGCAGATACTGTGATTTGTGTAAACAGCTCCATTTACATTTAAATCCAATAATCAAAATAAATGTGAGGTAAAACTCCTTCCCAAGAAACAGGACCAATTTTGAAGCTTCTGCAAAGAAATATACAAATATATTATTTTCTCTCTTGTTTTCATTTGCAGGACAGGTGAAGAATATTAATAAAATCAAAAGAGGAAGGTGTCTTCCTATCCTCCATTTGAAACTGGAGTAAATTCACTAAACAGCTGTGGAAATTCAGTACAGAGACCTGTCATTGGGCCTTATTCACTAATAACATGCATATCTACAACAGCTGTGTATGCGCATAAATATGTTCTTACAAATAGACAAAGGAATCCATTATAGGGTGAATTCCAAATGACGTTTTTGCACCCTTAAAGGGTACTTCAGGAAGGGGCCGCCATTTATAGGGGTGTTTCAAATGAAAGTGAAGACCTGAATCCCTTTACAAAGGCCCTTCTATAAGTCCATTAGTGAAGGGTATATGCAATGGTCACTTAAAGGAAGTCATTTTATTGTTTATGGTCATGTGACCCAGTGTGACGAGTCCTCGTGATTGATTTTAAAGACAGATATGGCAGTAGAGTTCGAGTTAACAAATAAACAGAATACTTGAAGTTGCGTAGGCCTAGCTGGTTCTAAATATGAGAAACTATGTAGGGAAAAAAATGTACAAACTTGATGGATCATGATCTCTTTATGAAAACATTTCTATGCAGATTTGACACAAACGTATGCACGGTTAGTGAATGAAGCCCATTCTTTTCAGTGCAGACAAGTGCACTTTCTGCATTTTAAAGAAGAGCCTATTTAGGTGCTCAATGGATCGCAGTGGTGGAGTGTCCCAGTTGAAGTAAGTCCATATGAAGTATGTCAGATCGATAGTTTACATCCTCCACAACCTACTCAGAACCAGCCCACAAGATTGTGCATTGTGCAAATTGCACCCAGCACAGATTTTGTGGATGTGTTCGCATTGTTACCTTATTTGCATAATTCCTTTAGTGAATCGGGAGCTAAAACAACCCAGACAGCACGTGCACATAAACGGCGCCATCAGTAGACAATTCACTGTTATTGAATTCCCTCCTTCGTCTCGCACTTTGTGAAATAAGGGCTGCTTTCACACATTATACATGAGACCCAAGAAGCAGAAGGCCAGCAGTTATGCATATGCCCATAATGACTTTATCAGGTTCCTTCATCTGCATACAATCATACGGTGCAGCCAGCCATTAAAAAGTGCAGGGATTAGGACAACCTGCAAGACTGATGAGGAGTCGGCACCCATCGGAACATCCAGATGGGAAATTATCAGTCAATCAGTAGCGCTGAGAATGTGACAGCACTGTCTACTTATCAAAGACAACCTCTCAAAGCAGATGAAATCAACTCATTGCCATAATGGTTTTCTGATTTATTACAGCCAATATTTTGTCGTTTTGCATAACTTGAGCACACTCTGCTGGGATCGAATGAATGAGCCTCTATATATCAGCCTCTGAACGTTTTGCACGAAAATGCCAGCACAATACTTCTCATTATTCAATCTAGAAACAGATGGTGTGGGGCCAATTAGTTAGTGAATTTACATTATTAGTATTTGGGATTTTTCTGCTGGCCTCAGTGCAGTTTCTAGTTATGCTTCTTGTGTTTTCCTACTCGGCAAATGATGTTCTTACCAAGCAGGATGTCCGTACATGCATCATAAGCCCTTATCTGGGGGAGGATGATATTCTCCATGCAGCCTGTTTTTCAAAAGCTTTCATACCTTACTTTTTAAAAAGTAGAGTTGTTTTATGCAAATGACTTTAAAAACAGAAATATTACTTGCTTTTGTGGCAGAAGGTGAATCCTGTGAAATCCTTGTCATTTATAACAGTTGTTTTGGTCATTTGTGGTCAAGAATATAAAAAAAATGCCAATACAGATTGGCTTAGTGGCAGTTCTTATTACTGAGAACAAAAATCCACAAAAATTAAAAAACATGTTTGTTTAGTCAACAGCATTACAGAGTATGAAAAGACAATGCAGAAAAGCTGAGCGGATGTGGCGGAAGACGAAACTTGAAATTCACTATAGCATCTATAAAGACAGCCTTCATGCTTTCAATGTGGAACTAGCCACAGCTAGACAGAGTTTGTTCTCAAACCTTATAAACAGTAACTTAAACAACACTCGCACTCTTTTTGATACTGTTGAGAAACTGACAAACCCCCCAAGTCAGATTCCCAGTGAAATGCTCTCTGACAACAAATGCAATAAGTTTGCTTACTTCTTTTCTGAGAAGATCATTAATATCAGGAAGGTGATTAGCACATCCTCAAGTTATGCAGAGGTAAAAACAGATTCAACTGCAATATCAAAGCGAAGATATTATGTCTATTTTTGAAGCAATTGATAGCAAAAAAATTTAAGAAATAGTGCAGCACCTTAAAACGTCAACCTGCTATCTTGACACACTTCCCACATCTTTTTTCAAAAGGGTACTTAACTGTTTAGAAGCAGATCTCTTAGTGGTGAATGCCTCACTTCTTTCTGGGACTTTTCCAAACTCCCTGAAAATTGCAGTTATTAAGCCCCTTCTGAAAAAGAGCGATCTTGATAACACCATTTTGAGCAATTATAGACCAATATCAAATCTTCCTTTTATAGGCAAGATTATTGAAAAGGTAGTTTTTAAATCAGCTGAACAAATACTTAAACTCAAATGGATACCTGGACAATTTTCAATCTGGTTTCCGACCACATCACAGCACAGAGACAGCACTCATTAAGATAATAAATGATATTCGCTTAAATTCTGATTCTGGCAAAATATCAGTGCTGGTACTACTAGATCTTAGTGCTGCGTTTGACACTGTCGATCATAACATACTTCTAGAGAGACTGGAAAACTGGGTCGGGCTTTCTGGGATGGTACTCAAATGGTTCAGGTCATACTTAGAAGGGAGAGGCATTGCAGATATGCTCACTGAATATAAACCTAACCGACCACTCAGATCATTAGGATCGAGTCAGTTAGAAATACCAAGGGTTCACACAAAACAAGGGGAATCCGCTTTTAGCTATTTTGCCGCCCGCAGTTGGAATCAGCTTCCAGAAGAGATCAGATGTGCTAAAACATTAGTCACATATAAATCTAGACTCAAAACTCATCTGTTTAGCTGTGCATTTATTGAATGAGCACTGTGCGATGTCCGAACTGATTGCACTGTATTTTATGTATTGCACTGTATTTTATGCAACCCGAAATGATTGCACTGTATTTTATGTATAATCATTTTCTATTTTTAACTGTCTTAAATTCATTTTAAATCAATTTTTAAATCATTTTCAAAGTTTTTAAATTCCTTGTTTTATTTTTGTGATTATTTTTTAAGACTATTTTACTTTATTTTATGTAAAGCACTTTGAATTACCATTGTGTACGAACTGTGCTATATAAATAAACTTGCCTTGCCTTAGTGAAATAAAAATAAAAACTTAAATACCTGGGGGGGGGGGGAAATGAAGAGAAAAAAAAAGATTTCAAATGGAAACAAATTACATTTAGTTTCTGAAAACAACCTACCTGTATTAAACACAAAAATGACAAATTTAATGTGCTAAGAAATTGAATGCTTGAATTGAATTACGACAACGATAGCATAAAAACTTAAAAAATCTAAATTGAAAAGACAAATTGTAAACAACGCAAAACTCACTATCACAATAGGATGTTATGGGTGGTTGCTAATGCGTTGTTATACGTTACTAAAATGTGACCCTGGACCACAAAACCAGTCATATGGGTAAATTTTTCGAAATTGAGATTTATATATCATCTGAAAGCTTAATAAATAATCTTTCCATTGATGTATGTTTTGTTAGGATAGGACAAAATCTGGAATCTGAGGGTGCAAAAAAATCTAAATATTGAGAAAATCGCCTTTAAAATTGTCCAAATTAAGTTCTTAGCAATGCATATTACTAATCAAAAATTAAGTTTTAATATATTTACAGTAGGAAATTTACAAAATATATTTATGGAACATGATCTTTACTTAATATCCTAATGATTTTTGGCATAAAAGAAAAATCAATAATTTTGACCCATACAATGTATTTTTGGCTATTGCTACAAATATACCCCAGCGACTTAAGACTGGTTTTGTGGTTCAGGGTCACAAATGTTCTGAGTTATTTGCAAAGTGTTGCTATGCGGTTGCTAAGGTGTTCTGGATGCTTGCTGGGAGGTTGTTAACTTGGACCAAGCCAAAAGAGCCTATTCTGAAGCATCTATGTGGTTCCTGCATGCCCCATATCCCTTTAGCTCCACTTTGGCATAAAAGAAAAATCAATAATTTTGACCCATACAATGTATTTTTGGCTATTGCTACAAATATACCCCAGCGACTTAAGACTGGTTTTGTGGTTCAGGGTCACAAATGTTCTGAGTTATTTGCAAAGTGTTGCTATGCGGTTGCTAAGGTGTTCTGGATGCTTGCTGGGAGGTTGTTACTTGGACCAAGCCAAAAGAGCCTATTCTGAAGCATCTATGTGGTTCCTGCATGCCCCGTATCCCTTTAGCTCCACTCTATCTTGGATTTTTTTTTTTTTTGTGCCTGTTTTATCATTCATCGGGTCAAAATTACAAGTCAGATTGCTTAGAAATG
This sequence comes from Sinocyclocheilus anshuiensis, assembly GCF_001515605.1. Taxonomy (NCBI): domain Eukaryota; kingdom Metazoa; phylum Chordata; class Actinopteri; order Cypriniformes; family Cyprinidae; genus Sinocyclocheilus; species Sinocyclocheilus anshuiensis. Next base: position 1,879,693 of record NW_015555781.1, on the reverse strand, counting down.
TAATAGCCACTTGATTTGAGGTATCATTCATGTCTGCAGCAGGATAAGTGACACAGCACTTTAATACTAAATGCTAGGAGATAGTTCAAATCTCTACCTTATGAGCAATACTTATTCATGCTTTAGCCACTAGATCCAAAACACCTATTCTTCATCTGAGATACCTGGGTCACAGTCATTTGTAATATATCAGGTGGGGACTGACGTCCATGTCTGTCACATTTTACCGTCCACACTAATCCAGTGACGGAGGATTCAGAGGTAAAACCCTGTTCCTTACTGCCCATTAACCCAGATCAGGAGACTGGACAGAAAGCTTTGATTTAATGAAAAATGACACACCCAGCAACCTGGAACATGCTCTTCCTCTGCTGCTGCACATTTGTTGCGCGACAGACAATATCCCTTCAAGAATAGCTAAATAATTAGAAAGTCATTCTGAGTCCCCAGCTCTCTTGCTATAATTGCAAAATTAAAATTCTCTGCGTGTTAGCACCTGACCTGTAGAATTGACTTTGGCTGCTGTTTGTCAGTTTGGCCGTCCCTGAATAAAGCCACATGAAGTTGTGAAAGAGAGTTAGTGATAAAAGGTTAAACTGGTTTATTGTAGTCCTCCATCACAGTGATTCCCAACCAGAAGTATGTGATTCAACCGAATTAGAAGGATACTTGGAAAGATTTTGAAAGATCTTAAAAACAACAAAATAAAAATACTGAAACTAACCCTATTTAAATATTAATGGTCTTAATTTGGAAACATTATATCAAATTTAATGGCAAGTAAGGTCCTTGATTTAAAGGGGTCATATGATGCTGCTAAAAAGAACATTATTTTGTGTATTTGGTGTAATGAAATGTGTTTATGTGGTTTAAAGTTAAAAAAACACATTATTTTCCACATACTGTACAGCTATCCAGTGCGTTGTGATTGGCCGAATACCTCAAGCGTGAGACGGAAATGTTACGCCCCTCACCATACTGTTGATGCCGTCTCCCGGAGCGACAAGACAAAAAACATGAAAACCCATTATAAACGAGGCATTTGTTGCATCCAGTGGGGATAATTACGAATTATAATGACTTATACGGTCTTTTTACATGTTGCGTTGCATCGCGCCGCGTAAACAAAACCATGGATTTGAGACTTTAGTCTTTGCAACTTTACAGATCTTCTTTATGCACCAGGAGCTTGTAACACTCCAAAGAGAAAGGAAAAATTGAAATTGCATCATATGACCCCTTTAAGCAACTACAGTCCATGCTATATTGAACCACATAGGCTCACTGAAAAATAAACTCTTCCCTATACATACAATTCACTGCAGTTTCCATCTGAAATGATCACTAGTGGCAGTAAAGCACCAACAATTTTTATTCCGTTTCACAGAGGCAGATTATCAATTAATAAAGATTAATTTTCGCACAGTTCCTTGCACAATATTTTATGTTATTACCTTAAAACACTTTAACATAGTGCATTTTGATGTTGGCATCACATAACAAGCTCCATATCTATGGCTTTTCTGATGTAATGTAGTAAACTTGCTCTGTAGCTCACCCGGTACAACATTGCATTTGCACAGTGCTCAAGTCCTGTGAAACACAAGTCACAATAAAAGAGCTCAAAGACTTTTAAAAGCATTGGATCGGTCCGCTTGACCAATCAGAAGGCAGAATTAGTAAACATGTGTCTCCAAGATGTCTGTTAAAGAACACTTAATCTGGAAAAATCTGCTGTGAACAAACATCTGATTAGCTTCTTTTAAAAATCATTTTTATATACATTCTATAAGAAGCAAACACTCTACAAAAAATAGATATTTCAGATGAAAACAGGCACATTAAATGATTCCACGATGTACATGTTCTATCAATGAAGTGGATTTGTTTTAAAATATAAAACACACAGGCTACCATCTAGCAGTATAGTCGTTATGACAAGTTTGAAACGTGAATCTTTAAACACAGTGATTTCTAGAGACTAAAGATAATGAATTGTTGTTGCTCAAAGGTTACAAAATGATTTTTTTAGGATGTCAGCTTCATTATGGTTGTAATAAAATCGTAAAAAAAAAAAAAAAAAAAGTTTACCAAATGTTAGTCATGCATCAAAACAATGTTACAAAAGCAATGGAAAGTTACAAATAAAAAAGTTCATTATTTTGACAAATTTCTAGCCAAGTTAAGAGTGAGGAATTCATGCAAGCTAGCGTGAAAAATAACACTGAAGCCATTTCTGTTTACCAGTCAGTAAATCAAAAGTTCAAAAAGATTTCGTACAATGATAGTGAGCTGAAGGTCAATTTGATATACAAGTCTCATTCTAGTGTCATTTTAACTGAATCATCTCTTTTATCTATGAATTTGGGGGCTAATAAAGTTTCATAGCTGTGGGTGAACACGTCGAGATCCTCCATCTAAGATTCATATTCAAGAACTTCAATGAATTCAACTCTATATTCATCTAGCAACTGACATCACCACAGAGGCAGACTTGTGAAATCCCTGAAAGTAAATAAATTGTCATGCCTGTCGTCATGATGTTGGCTATTTTTAAAACTGTGTTATGTGAAAGTCTAAAATGTGTTACGCAACTGGACTACAAAAAAGAAAAAGAAAAAAAACATCAAAGAAAATAACAGTAGTTTGCTTCTTCCAATTGCAGAGGATGAAAATGAAACATATTCTCCAGGTACAGTCAGTCATTCTCAAACAAAGAACAAGCCTTTCCGGAAATACAAAAGATGAGAATTGTTTCTAAATTCATTCACAAGTGTTCATGTGTCACAAGATATTTCTCATGTGCTTTCATCAATATTATATAAATATCATCAAAATACATTTTTAATAGATTCCTGAGATGAATGATTCAGAAGTCATGAAAAAGGATCATACATCTTTCATTACTAATTAATTTCATACCTAAATAATAGCTCATGACAGAGAACCTTGTCAATCTTGGAAGCTGACTCATGGTTTTGGGCACATTTCTCATAAAAATCCCATTTGTACTTTGATTATATGTCACCATAAAGTGAGATTGCTGTATCATGACAGACCAGCAATTGATTGCTGCCATAATGGTTAAATTAAGAAAAGGACCTTCCAACCCCACCACAAAAAGATCTTATTACTGGCACTTTAAAATTCTATGGACATTTACACTCTTTTGAGAGGGTCATAAGGTGAATATGTCGGTGAATATGAAGCATTCTGAATGATAATTGTATGAGCGAAATATGGATTTGAATAAATGAAGACGATAAGCTTGTGTGCTTTTCGCATAACCAGGAAAATTACTCAAGAGTAAGTAAATTTTCCCTACAGAAAATCATTAAAATCACCCTCAAAGAGCATATCATGAATAACCAAACAGCATGCGGCAGATTTATAATCATATTTATACAGTATGTCCCACAAGTCAATTCCTTGACCACACTGTGGCATGGCCTCAGAAAATGAACACGTAAATGGTTTGACCAGTATACTTCTGAACAAGTAATGCATTTGACAAACTCTTTTCAATGTTCCTGTCTGAAGCGAATATAAAAGGGATGAATTTAAATGAAAGTCATAGTTAGTTTTCCTCTCCATTCACTCTCACACACATGAAACACATCACAGACATAATAGTGTACATTTGAAAATTAAAGACATGCAAGAGCCATTTTGGGGCTTTGATTTGGTCTTGTACATAAGTTAATTTAATTTCAACCTGGAAACATTAAATCCTCACTTTGAACCATGTGCTGCTTTTAGATTAGAGCCATGCTTTCTTATTTCATGAGCAAGAGGCTGCCATAAAATAAGCTTTGAACTTTCACCTCAGATTATGTTCAATGACCATCCATTGAAGAGTTCAACTAGTAGTGTAACCATTCTGAAAATTGGATTTGTGACACAACATTGCTAACACTCATGGTTCATAAGCAGCCAATAAGGAGAGGCACTGCAGGCCCCTGAAAAATTGATAAAGTTGCCCTATAAACCGGCTTGATTGCCCAAATAAAAACTTCCTTGCTGTTGCTTTGCATGTTCCTCCTTTCCGCTGCACGATTCAGTGAACCGCTCATCTGTGTAAAAGAAATCAACTGAGGAAATGCAAGATTGCCTCTCAGTAAATCTTGTCATCTCCAGTTCTTTGGCAGATCTATGATGTTGCCCTTGATTTGGTGCAGCATCAATCCCAATTAAGGAGAGATTGAGGAACACAGCGTGGCGTGTAAACCGTATACATCAGCGGCAGCATCTATGGCTACGGGATCCTTTGGAATTCTTAAGATGCATTAAGCTTTCACTTCCGTTCTTGAGAGTGTCCCACATAATGGATTCAGACGGTTCAAACTGTCAATATTTACTTGGTCGTAATGAATGAAATGTTTCTTTGAGACGTAATGCATTTTCTTACAGATTCTAATTGGTGGTAATGTACAATCCTCTCGTCGAGAGGGATGTTTTACTGTTTCGGCTGTTTTGAGTGTTTGTGATCATTTAAAATTTAGTAACAGAGGATCTGATGTGAAGTTTTTGACTTAAATTTCAATCGAGTTACAATCAGGCCAATTTGTGTGCTTTAATTAATTAATCAAAAACAACAGCACAAAAACATCTTGTAGATCATAATTTAAAAGCTCACTCAATCATGGCAAAATTAGTCTGTGCTGTAATCGAAAAGTTGGATGCAGACAAAATGATCCATTTATATATATATATATATATATATATATATATATATATATCAGTGGGGGGCCGTCAGGG
>NW_015555781.1:1853299-1872847 GCF_001515605.1 Sinocyclocheilus anshuiensis | reverse complement strand
AATCATATTTCAGCAATCGTGTTGCCAGGGTCAAAGAAATCTGCCTTAAGGCCTTCAGAATCCACAGTGCAGGCGTCTGTTAGCTTAAATCAATGGCAATGAAACCGTTGCTTTAACCAATCAGATTTCAAGTTGGCAGCACCAGGGCCATCTAGTTGGCTAACGATAACGTCAGCATTTTCTCGTCCTTTGATTGGATGCTCAGCATACTAGCTAGCAAACAGCATCACTGTAAATCATTTTATTAAAACTTAGTAAAACTTTTATTAGTGTTTCTCAGGTTTAGATTTTCAGTGCATTTTGAAAAAATATTTGCTTGCTATATTCAGTACATCTAAAAACAGTAGTCCTATGACAGCGAAAAACAACCACACACCTCCTCGGCACCGGTTCTGTGAAAGACTCGTGAAGATGAAAAACCACTAGAGTATGGTAGGTTAATTTTCATTTTTGACTCTTTTATCGCTTGATGCGTTGTATGCTGATGTTATTTGCGCGATATAAAGCCAGGTTTAAGTTTACGTAAGAATATCTCAGTTTCCCGAGTGGACACGCAGACAGAATGGTTCATATATATATATATATATATATATATGATGTTTTGAGGGGCATTTTTAAGATTTTTGTTCACTGTCTTGTAAAGGCAACTGCTTTAGGGCTCTTATGAACTAAACTACTCATTGGCAGATGAGAAGAGCAGTGAAATGGTGGACTTTTACAGTTTGATTCTGCTCCAGTGTAGCAGAGAAAACAAAATGTTATCATTACCCTGATCTGTAATTATTTGCTTACAGGCCTGTGAATAAGATCTGACTGCAAGCAATGATTATGGAATTTACAGAAGATATCAGTTGATGTTCAAGTTATAAATCCTATATTATGTAACAGTAAGTTCTGTTCCTTGAATTTGCTTGGCTAAGCAACATTCTAAAGAGTGCATATAAAGAATAACAGCATTGGGATGTTTTAGTGTTTGTTATCTACCAGGTCAGAATACAGTTTGTGAGCTACGAGTGTGCAGCAAAGTCTTATCCACGTATGTTATATCTGTTGCGATGACAAAATTATCTCTTTATATATTTGGATAGAACTGGGAATGGTTGGGGTTTAAAAAGCCCATTTTCGGATGTAGTACACTACCATTCTGAAGTATATAGAATATTTTTATTCAGAAATGATGCATCAAAATTATCAAAAGTGACGGTTAAGACATTTACATTCTTATACAAATTTTCCGTTTCAAATAAATGCTGTTTTTTTATTTATTTCTTTTCTTTCTTTTATAATAACATTGATAATAAGAAATCATCATGTTAGAATGATTTCTGAAGGATCATGTGACTGAAGACTGGAGTCAAATTCAAATGTTAAAGGGGTCATATGATGCGATTTCAAAGTTGCAAAGACTAAAGTCTCAAATCCAAAGAGATATTCTTTATAAAAGTTCAGAGTCAACCACGCCTATCTAAAACGGCTCATTCTAACACGCCCCCACATATCTACGTCACGATGTGGGAAGATTTGCATAACGCCGCCCAAATGTTCACGCAAAAAAAGAAGCCGTAACTTTAATTCTTGCTGTTGCCACGGAAGACCAAACAATCAGTGGTTAAGTTGTATTTACAACACTGTTCCAGAACAGTTCAACCCAAATATTCAGATGTGTGCTGCGCATTTTATGGAGGATGAGGACCTGTTTCCTGAACCAGTAGCCTACAATGCGTCTGTGGCACAAAGGCTGTTTCTATAAAGTTGGGCAGTTCCAACTTTGCAAGGACAGTCTGGCACTTCTGACTCACAGCATGTAAGTACGTTTTTTATATTTAAATAACTTGCCACTGATGATTCAAACAGAATTTTGGGCAGTGTAGAGTAGGCTTGTTGTTTGTTGTTTCTCTGATCACAAATGTAGACATGGTTTTATGTTTACGCAGCGCGATACGTAACGCAACGCGTAAAAAGACAGTATAAGTCATTATAATCAGTAATTATGTCCCCACTGGATGCAACAAATGCCTCATTTGTAATGGGTTTTATTGGTTTTGTCTCGTCCTGCTGGGAGACGGCATCACAGTATGGTAGGGGCGTAACATTTCCGTCACACGCTTGAGGCATTCGGCCAATCACAACGCACTGGATAGCTGGCCAATCAGAGTACACCTCGCTTTTTCAGACCGATGAGCTTTGTAAAAATCGACGCGTTTCAGAAAGGCGGGGCATAGAGGAGAAACAATAATGTACATTATATGGAAAGTAATGTGTTTTTTTAACCTTAAACCGCATAAACACATTGCATTATACCAAATACACAAAATAATAATGTTCTTTTTAGCAACGTCATATGACCCCTTTAAAATATATTAATGGTGACATCGGATGAAATTTCCCCTTTTTAGCTTTTTTTATGTTTTTCTTTCTTTGCATTTAGTTAGGTTTCTGGTGTGTCTGCAAGCTCAGAAAAGCTGAAAAGAAAACATGCAGCCAGTTCACTATGGGCTGTCTGAGTCTGAAATTGTGTCATTCAGCGAGCTGTTTCAGTTTGCAGCCGGTTTCTACTTAGATATCTAGCTATTTGAATAAGACCCCCTCCGAGCCATATAAAGAGTCCAAGACAGCAATTCATGTGTTTTGTCGACATGCCCCACAGAAGAGACATGTACCGAAACGGGTCGCTGTGAACAGAGCTGTTTTTGGCAAGGTAAAAAAGGCGCTGTTTTAACACGACCATTGAGGAATTTTAAACAAAGTATGTTACAGACATTTCATGAAGACCCTAAAGAATCATATCAACTTGTGGAAAATGAGCACCCGATGTCCCCTTTAAAACAGGGGTTATTTTAAACGTTAAAAAAGGTTATTTTAAACATTATTTTTAAACTGTATTTCACAATTTTGCTGTTTTTGCTGTATTTTCCAGTCAAATGAATGAAGCCTGGGTGAGCATAAGAGACAAAAACACTTGAAACAACCCCAAACTTTTGAACAGTAATATAACTCTATTCCATTTTTTATTACAATAATTTATGTAAAGCAAAACAAATCTACAAAAATAATAATAATAATAATAAAATAAAAAAGCTATAAAAGTTTCTACTTGAACCTTATCAAAAATATAATGTGTGTACATAAACAGTGTGTTCACTTTGCTTTTGAAATGATGAAAAATATTTTTTTCTATTATTCTGTAGAATCTGTTATTTGTTTTGAAGTGACTACTTGTGTCTTTCTGAATAAGAGTTCAGCTAGAGTGCAGAAGCAAAATTGCACATGTGATATTACTTAATAGGATAGTTAAAATGAAAATTGTGTTATCATTTACTCATTAACCTGTATGACTTTATTTCTTTTGTGGAACACAAAACACTGTCCACACAACACTCAACCCAACTGGCTTTCATTGTTTGGACAAACAAGCAAACACATACACACAAAGAAAATTTTCATAATATCTCCTTTTATTTTCCACAGAAGTCAGTCATCATGTTGAAACAACATGAGGGTGAATAAATGATGACAGACTTTTCATTTTGGACTTTCAATGCTCCATGTACTCATTCTTGTACAGGATTTTTGAGTCATCTTCACTAAGCTTACCAATCGCATAAGGTTAGAGTAGAAGAACGGTTTGCAAGAATGATCAAGAGCTTGGAGGATTAGTTGTTTGGTTGGTACTTCACTGAAGATGTCCAGCTCTGACATGTCCAGCTCCTCTGGGGGTGCTTTCATGTTTTTTAAGTAGCCAGTCTACCGGGGTCTCCCTCATGAGTACGGCCAGCTCATCTCATTCTCTCAGCTAAACCAAAGAGCTGCACTTGTGACACTTTGAGTTTAGATCAGCTTGTCCTACAAGGACAATTTTCCTTAGCGTCCTTCATTGCAGCGGCTGGATCACCAGGGTAACCGCCCGCCTCTTCCTCAGTCACTTCAAAGGCAGAGACGCCGCAATCCAACACTGATTTGTTGAAAAGAATGTGCAGTGCATTTGCACAGATGCTGCGTTACAAGCAGGTGCGTGGGAGAAAATAATAATCATGAGGGGAGTGGGAGGAGGGGGATCTATTAAAGGAAACCTCCACCACATTCCTCCTTTCAACATGAGTTTTCAACATTTCAGCCCAGCATTTTGATAGAGAGAAACTTTGAACAAGCCTGGATCATGAACGATGTCAGGGTTTGTTTTGGCCTGCCCTGCCTGCCCCGCCATGGCTGCCCTCTCTGCCTGCACCGCCATGGCTGCCCGCTCTGCCTGCACTGCCATGGCTGCCTGTTCTGCCTGCTCCATCATGGCCCCCCGCTCTGCCTGCTCCGCCATGCCTCCCCTCACTGTAAATAAACTGCACTTGGGTTCTTCACTACGCTCGCCTTCAGTGGATTGATTCGTTACAAATGACAAATAACCGAAAGCTCCAAAGTGCCAGACATATTCTCAGGTGATGAGCAAGTTATTGTCAATGATTTAATACTGCAATATAACAAAGAGTGAAAAATTTAAGGGGGTCTGAATACTTTCCGTACCCACTGTATGTTTTTCACAAAAAGCAATAAAAGATATTGAAAAGAATGAAAGGTAAACCAAACATAAAAATGTGGTCTACGGGCTTCAAGGGACAAGGTCGCTTTTATGTTGGCTAAACACAAAAACAAACACTGAAAGGCATCCCACAATGCAATTCACTCGTGCATTGTAACATGAAATCAGGGCCATCCTTAGGGGGGTGCAACTGGTGCGGTCACACGGGGGCCCCGTGCTTGAGGGGGCCCCGCGGCGAACGGACCGAGGGGACCCAACCCAACCACTATTATTTGCATTTAGCATTGTTTTTCCCTCACTGTCCATGACCCTGTCAAAACAGACCTACAACCCACTTGATTTCAATATATACTGTGTAGTAAGCAGTATTTGTATGCTAATTTTCCATTCCAAATAAAGTGTATCATGCATTATACTGTAGGTATGTGTTCTGGTATTGTTTTTCAGGACCCCTTTTACATTTTCAGCATTCTATGCATTTTATGAATATCTTGTCCTCTGGATTTTGTGAGCACTCAACTTTTGAGTAGCATATTCTGAATGATGTTTATTTTATATATAAATTAAAATAAGCTGAAAAAAGAGAAAACACCATAAATGTTTCATTATATAGCCTATTCAAGCACGCACATACGTTGGTTTCATTTCTTTGGCTCTGATGTTTGGTATGTGCTCTCGTGTCTCAATGCGTTTTGTGTCACTCATTACCCTGAGTACAGGAATGGGATCATTACCAAGATGCAACACAATGATGCTGTAAATGTTAATTTGGAATCTCTTTTTATTGTTATCAGCAATGAGGGTCAACATTCCTAGAGCATTTCTTCACGTTACAGCAGTTTTAGATAGCCTACATATAATTTCATAATGAATTGGGTGTCAGTACAATGAATTTACATGTCACCAACATGTTTAAAACCATCAGCACGGGGCAAAAACGAACACAGTGAAAAGATCTCCTCAAGCTCACATAAGAAATGGACACCAATAGAAAAGGTAATGACAGCTCTTTTGTGTCTTATCTCTTCATGCTACACACAGGTGAAGCACTGACTTATTTTAATAACACGTTGCTTCGGTTTTTCACGGAGTGAACGGTGATGTTGACAACTTAATGTGCTTCCCATAATTCTCCTAAATTGTTCTTTTGGATTACAGCCCAAGAAACCCACAGAGGCTCATTAATGTACGTATTACATTAAAATGGGCTTTAACCCTTTGGCACTGTTAAAGGTTATGCAACAGCTAATCATTCTAAGTGCTGGGGTGGAGGTTATGTTGGATGTTTTCTTTCCTGAAATAACCAAAGAACAAAGAACTGTCCACTAAGGGTCATGAGACAATATAGAGGTCTAAGATGTTTCTTTTAGTGCTTTTAAAGGAATGGTTCAGCCAAAAATGAAAATTAGAAGAAAACAGTCACCCTCAGAATTTGTTTCTTCATGGGAACAGATTTGGAGAAATGAATGGCTCCTCTGCAGTGAATGGGTGCCATCAGAATGAGAGTTAATCAAACAGCTGATAAAAACATCACAATAGTGAAAAGCTGTGTGTTTGTAAGAAATAAATCGTCTCAGGTTACTTGTGTAACCATGGTTCCCTGAGTAGGGAACGAGACACTGCGTCCTGGTCACAACGAGGCGTTCCCCATAGCGACCCCTAGAGGACGCAGTTCGAAGTTCCCATGAAAGGGAACCATTAAGATTTTTGTAACTTCAAACCGTTGCTTCTGGCTAAAATATAAGTCCTCTATCCATTATTTAGCTTTCTCCAGTGAAAAAGTAATCTCGTCTGAATTAGGAGAGAAATAAGCACACTGTTTATTAGGGAAAAACAATACATCAGTGGATTTTGATGTGAGAGGACAACAAGGGATGGAGGAAGTGTTATTTTGAATTATGGACTGGTACTTACTTGTGGATTATTGTGATGTTTTTATCAGCTGTTTGAACTTTAATTCTGACGGCACCCATTCGCTGCAGAGGATCCATTGGTGAGCAAATGATGTTCTAGCAAATCTGTTCTGATGAAGAAACAAATTAATCTTAGATGGCCTAAGGGTGAGTACATTTTCAGCAAATTTTCATTTTTAGGTGAACTATTCCTTAGTTAGACTCACCATGTGTGAACATATGTCACTCATCGACGGCCCTGGTTACTCTTGTTATCTGAAATACAAATGTCACCGAGCAAGACTGCAAAAGCATCTTAACATCCACAGACAATAACAATCCTATTCAATCTGTCAAACCCGGCACCCCGAAACTGACACTTTCTGTCAAGACGCACATTGATTAATGTTGCATACAGATAATAGCCCTGAATAATGCATGTTGTCTTTAGATATGTTACAAGTTCCATAGAGAGTGTTAAACAGCAGGCCTCCATTTGTGTGGGCTGATAAATCTCTGTACATATCAGAAATCTCCCTCTCCCTATGTCGCATAATCCTCTGTTTTCGACTCCATCGACATGGTTTGTGAATAAATCTGTGGTTAAGATAATAATAATAAAGCACAGTATAAATCATAAAGAGATGCTTTAACATGTCTGAAACAACAAAAACCCACCCTGCATGGCTCTTGTTCTCCTATGAGTCAGTTGTTGAGCAAAACTCTCTACAACATGCTTTTCCAACACTGTGTATAATTTATTCATGAAATGGCATCTGACAAACGTTTCCATGGTCATAATTATTGTCTTTTTGACAATATACATTGACAATCTATCAAGAGATTAATAAAGCATTAAGGTAAGTTCAACCTGATGCATAATTCCCACAAAGAACCGTAAATAATGCAATAAATATTTCACGTTTGATATCAGTTTTGGCTGAGCTGCATGACTGAAGTCTTTTCAAATAAAGCTTCAGATGATTATTGCATAACCAAAGCTTATCTGGGGAATAATTCATTCAGAAATATGCTAGTTAGAAGGCGAAATGTCTGGTTTACTGCTGACAGCCCACTCTAAGACAGGTACCATGTTTGTTCGTGCAGAGAAATCATCTTTGTTTGATCAGTAAATGGAAAGTGAGGTGCTTCCATACAGCACAATGATAATATCATGAGAGGAATTTCAATCCCTGACAGATGTTTGCATGCCTCAGCTTTTAGTGCTGTAGCCCTAAGCAATTGGCTAATGGAAATGTGTTAAGTCAAACCTGACAATGTTCGAGTGAAGTTATAAATGCAACTATTAATTTGCCTTGCTCCTTTCAACCTGCCATTACATTTTGCATCTCATCTGATTTTGATTTACAGGATTTCAACTGTAACATGAAATATTTTCCACCAATGAATGAAAACATTGATTTATTTGATGCATTCGGATTTGTACCCCATGTCCCAGCATTTGGAATCTGGCATTCAGAATGTAAGCAGAAAAACTGAGACTATAGCATGCCATGATTTCTAAAAAGGAATGGAGGGAGGGAGGGAGATGCTTCAATGCACAGGCTCCAACTTGTCTCCCTTATTTGTAGTGACAAGTTACCTCATGCTAACACATCAGTCTCTTGAGCCCTCAGAAAGAAAGAAAGAAAAAAAAATCATCCATTACCAGTGGGCAAGTTTTATTAGAAGGTGAAGAGCAGTAGGTGATGTGCAGATGTTGCAAAATGTAATAAACATTACTGATGGATTCCTCTCGGCTATGTTGTCTTTTCAGTTACAGATGAGGACTGCAGCTGAAGAATTATTCATGACGATAGCATGCTTGCTCACTAGCATTAAAAGTTACTATAGAAAAAGTTCAGACAGTGATCACAATATCAGACATTCGGTCCCACTTTATATTAAGTGGCCTTAACTTCTATGTAATTACGTTTAAATTAATCATTTGGTACAACGCACTTGTGTACATACATGTATTTACATTGTACTTATAATTAAAAAATGCCTGCATGTAATTACATCTGTAATTAATTTCTGTAACTACATTTATAATTACACTGTTGACCCATCCCTTACACCTTAACCCACCCTTAAACCTACCCATACCACCAAACCTGGCCCTAACCTTATCCATATCCCACCTCAATAGCAGCAAAAGTGTTTTGCAATACAGTATGAACACAATAAGTACATTGTACTTCTTTTTTGATGTAGGTACCTAGTAGTTAAGGCCACTTAATGGTGGTGGGAATAGTGGTGGGAATATAATAGTGTTGTCATTAAGAGAATACAGATTCTGTAATCATTTACATGTCAGAATTTATATGTATGATTTTTTTTTCTTTCGTTTGCAGTTTACACACCATTTCTTTCATATTTCACAACCGGTCACGATGCTCCTAGTTATAGGTTTGGAAAAACATAATGTCAGAATTTTCAATATGGAGTGAACTATTCTTTTAATTACCCACTCAAAAAAATATTTGTTATTTAAACATAATTAAATTGAGGATTTTTTTTTTAACAGACAGCTACTAGCTAGAAATAGCAGATAGTATGCTAATCATAATAATAATAATAATAATAATAAATCATATTATATGTGATGATGATGATGATGATGTAAAATGTATGTATGGCCTTATTATTATTATTATTATATAGTAATAATAATAATAATGACAGCATTCATTTGTGTATTTAATAATAATAATAATATATATATATATATATATTTATTTATTATTATTATTATTATTATTATTATTGGCATAGGCCTACTATCTGCTATTTCTAGCTAGTAGTTAACTGTTCGAATATCATGGCTGCTAACATATTAACATATTGGATTTTACTAACAGTCATGCTATTGGAATGCATTACAAACTGGATAAATACTGTAAATAAAATCTGAAAGTATTTGCTCTGAGCAGTGGCAGGTCCTGGCATAGGCTGTATGTGCGCTGCCCCCGCACACATCAGAAACAAGCTCCATAATCGGGACAGTTTCACAGGATTGCGCCCGCTCTCTGTTTCACTCGGCCCTCTCATAGAAAATGAATTGTGACCTATCAAGCAACTTTCTTTGAGCAGCTCCCTGTGCTTTACTTTTCCGCCCCCTCTCACTTCGGCTGCTATCTGTCTGCGCCATAGAAATAGGATAAACGGTCTGCTCATGAAAAACAGTCTCTTTACCTGCTGGAAGCCAAAAATGTGGGAGGGATGATATTAGTGTTGTACAGTTCAGATATAATTTTTCAAATCCTAAATAAAATGTGCCTCTACTTCTAATATATATCCACTAACATACAGCGCTAGTGTATTTTGCTAGACTTCGAGAAAAAATGTGTTTCCTTGAGACCTTTAAGATGTTCACATCACTGTGACATCCACATTAATGTTGTTAACCTTTTGTTTTATTTTATTATATAAAAAGGACACTATAAAAAGGTATAAAAAATTCACCCAATTAGTACAAGGAAGTGTCTTACAATGTAGGATTTTCAGGTTTCATTGTGAGAAATTTGTTTCCTAGATGGATATTTAAATAAGAACAAGCACAAAAAACACATTTTCTATTACCGGGGAAACTTTCCATTGATTTTGTGTATGCTTTTATACTGAGCTAATAGTAATTTTTCTTTCTACTATATATAGGCCTGTACATAATATCTTGCATGAATAGTCAGGTTGTTTATTATGGCACAGTGGTGGTAATGGCAGTATTTGGAGTTTTGTTAAAACTGCAATTGGTCCAATGCAATTATGTATGCATTCTTGCTGTATAAGTGAAACAGAATTCTATTATTATGGCAAAAAAGTTATTGGCTCTGAGTTTGAGGGCTCATAAGAACATTGATGAACGAAACTTGTGAGATGCAAGTCTATGCTATGTCATCCTATAATTTATCACACACACACACACACACAAATGAACATCAGGGAGGTGAGGATTGCAGTTGAGGTTTACTAGACAAATGCAGAGTTAGTCATACAACAATATGTGGGAGTTTCTTCAACTGCAGGCACTTTAATGTCCCAGGGGTTGATTTTTATTCAAACTAACAGATTTCATTTTTTTCTCTCTGTTATATGAATGTCACATTAAAATAATCTTGGAAAGTTTAAAACCTAACTTATTTTTGCTGAAAATGTTTTATGTATAGATTATGTGTATATGTTTTAGATTACCCTGGGCCACAAACCCAGACTTTAAATCTTAAAATATATATTAAAAATATAATTGTAATTTGTATGTATGTATATATATATATTAATTTATTTTCTTCTTTTAGAATTAAGGATAAAAAAACAAAGAATGAAATAATATCAATACATATTTTGTGAAATTGATTTATATATACTTTTACACAAATTCAGACTACATTTTAACGGTCCACAATTTTTATAAGATTTTTTTAAACTTAAAAGCAAAAGTTAGTGTGCTTCCATAAGAGATGTGTGAATGAAGTAACAATTAAAAAGAAATCAACATGAAGATGAACAGAATATTTGTGTTTTTTTCCAATTAAGCTTTAATTTTGTGAAATTGTGCAAAAAGTGTGTAAAACGTATTTACATTTATGACACAAAATACTAGCTGTGAATTTGTCACAAAATGCTACTAAACACAATGTGGTGACATAAAGGGGACAAAAAAAAGATGAATGCTACTAATTCTTGATAAAGATAAGGACATATTTGTCCATGGTCTAACAAAAAAGACAAGTCATACAAAAGCAACGCACTGACAGAATTTCAAGCTGGAAAACAACAGCTTTGTCTCTCTGTGTGTGTTGTCTGAAGCCAAACTTGACTCTTTTGCCAGAGGCCACAGGGGTTCCCAGCAGGGAGAGAATCCAGTAAACAGAAATAATGGAAGACTGATAGTGGAGGTGGAACATTTATAGTGAAACCTCAGTGGCCTGCTGAAAGGATTTATTGCATTTTTAAAAAATGGCATAAAGGACGCATTTGAAATTCATTCACTTTTTACATGTCTGTCTAAAGTGGCATGTGACGATAAACTGCCGTTTGGGGTTTTGTTCGTTTGAGCAACGGGACTACATTCAAGCCACCTTTGAGAGGAAGTAGTCAAGTCAAGTCAAGTCTGCTTTATTGTCGATTCTTCCAACCCACTACAGTTGTGTCATCCGCAAACTTAATGAAGAGGTTGGAGTTGTGTGACGGTGTGCAGTCGTGGGTCAGCAGAGTGAAGAGGAGGGGGCACAAGTAAATTAGAGCCTGAAAAATTGTGATGGCTCTGTGGGCCAGATAAGAACAGGTGAAGTCAAACATAATGTTCCTGCTCAGTGGGCACATTAAATTGACAAATTTATCCTCCTTCTGTCAGATATGCCTTGGACACTAAGTACACTTGAGAAAAACACAGCTCGCTGTGTTCAGCTCAGCAGAGAATCTTTCCAAAACAGACCCCTGACTAAAGCAAACACAGCACAGGTCTGCCGCACGGACCCCAGCGGCCCCATCAAACACGTTCACATACAGATGGCCCGATCCTTTTGTGGTCGACGACAAGCCTTTTCACTCCCGCACTGAACTGATGTTATGTTATTCATTTACTCATTTACTACCGGATGGAGAGAGGCTGATTTGCTGAGTAACACAAATTCACACCGTCCCAATGGAAAGATTGTGTACTTTCAATGAGCTCATATATGGAAATGATGCACGGCTACATCTGGAATATGGGATTTCAGGGCACTGGGCTGCAAATAATTTACCGTTAGATAAACATGGGCCAAGCAAATCCAAAACACTGTTTAACATCCAAAAACCCGTCTCCTACATCTTCATAGATGTCGTCTGAACATGTGTGATTAGACTGTGGCATTCACAGAGCAGAAACCAGGCTTTTGGCAGAGCATGACATCTGTGAAATGTCTTTTTGGAGGATGATAAATAGCGAGTTTTTATTTCAACATTTGCTCATAAGAGTTCACGGAGATGAATATATGATATATGTGTGTGTGTGTGTGTGTGTGTGTGTGTGTGTGTGTATGGAAGTTACTGAATCAGCAGTTGACTGAGTCAATTTGGATGAAGGAATAAATGAGAATGGAGTTGAGGCGTTCCATTAGCAGGTTCATCAATGGAGTGCGGCGTGGTCGGTGAAATTAATTCCTGTCAAGTCATTAAGGCTCACACAGAGTCGGATTTAAAGTTAGTCACGGTCTTTTGTCAGCCGGTGCCCGAGGTGAAATCCCACAGTTTCCGACATTTCCAATGTTTCCAAGTATTTCTCTGTAATGGTCACTAAGAACTTAGATGCACTATGGATCTTGATCTCTGGGAGCAAATGAGGACGGGTCATTCGTCTCTGAAATTATATGTCCTGGGAAAACATTCCCTGCACTTTATTTCAATCAGGACCCAAGGATTGTAAACAATGGACATAAAAGCCAGCGGTGATAAATCGCTCTGTTCGGTTACATATGACTTCAGGCCTTTTTAGGGACTATCATATTTTCAATTGATTCTGTCATCTCTCTCCATTTTTTATATGAGAGTATTTCAGGTGATGTAATTTTGGAATGTATCCAGGTGGGTTTTAATTAGGGCTGTTAATTGATACAAAATGATAATCAAATGATATGCAGATTCATTAACATAATTAATTACATATATCAATCTTTACTAAGAAAAGCCGCCAAATTAATATTGCATTAAGATAATAAAAGACATTGCATTGTTTTATAATACAACTATAAAATAAATAAAAATTAACTTATGTAAATAAAATTAAAAACATAATTTCAATGAATAACAAGCCCTAGTTTTAATAAGCATTAACCAACATTCGTTCAATCCAGGTTTGTTTAACAGAAAGAAATACAGGCACTAAGAAAATACTAGAGCGAATAATCTCAGATAAATCGGCTCCCATGAAGTCTCATCTCTTGCTATTAGGCTTTCGGATTTCACGTATCAGACATTCAGGGTAATGTTACTAGTGTACAGAATAGCCAGTTAGGTCAGGGCCCTTCGTGTGCCAGCATGACTGACTTGGCAATATGAAAGCCCAATAATGTGATGGAGAGGCAATTTACCGCAGCTCTCCATCTTTCTCTATGACCTTTCCTCAGATGTCTGTAATGTATGTGTGTGTCTCCCACCACAGTAAATAATGCCGTGCTGGAATCTGGGACCTTTCAGCTAACCTGTGCTCAGAATCCGCCTTGCACCTCCCATCATCAGCAGGGAGAGGGAAAGATTGATGCCCAAATTCAGCTCAGTCCACCCACAAAAACATCACTGTTGCTGCAAAATGCAGAACCCATTATTTTTTCCCAAAATAAACAAATATTGAAACAAATTCATCAGGTGGTATGATGAATGACAGGAGCGTTGATGCGAATACGTTATGCCACGAGCATACAGATGAACAGCCAGGGGATGGTTTCAGAAAGAAACTTTACACGCAAATGAGCCACATATCAAGATATGCATAAATCAATTATCATTTTAAAGGGTTTGACCCGTGTCCCACTTTGAGACTTCATCTTTTTTCTGAGCAGTACGAATTCTCCAAGATGAATTTGCTTATAAAACAAGTCCATCTTTTGACTCATCCCTTGGTAAAGACCAAAGAAAGCTGATGAATATTTGATGCGACCTCTGCATGGGAACTCAAAACTCGGGAATCATCGGATGTGCTCTCAGGTGTTGAAATTATCAAATGGAATGCACTATATTTTTGCATTTGGACGTTTCCTCGAATTCATCTCAAATTTCTCTGCCCTTGCCTCCAGTCACCCACTTCTGCACAATGTGCAAAAAAATAAAAAATAACCACTGAATCACACCACTTAAAGTGAGGAAAGGTCCATTATCCGAGGACATTTCGAAACCGTTAATTTCTTTGGCTCGTTCGGCAAGTGCCCATCCGGCCTGCTCTTTATCTTCTAAGAATAGCCGGCACAGGAGATGAGGAGCTGCAGCTGTTCTTCCTGAATCTCATTTACCTGCTGTCATGTCCCTGCTCTGAGACCACATCAGTAATTAATAGGGGCCTTTTTTCCACTGGCATCATCAGGAGAAGCCCCTCCAGCCACTTTCCCGGCAGGGGGACGAGCGAGACAACAGCAACGGTTCTCTGGAGACATGTTGGCGAAGCGGCAACTTTGAGGGATCGCTGAAAAATTGAAAAGAGCACGGAGGCTGGTTTGGGCTAGAAATTAAAAGCAGCCAGCCAGCAGTGTTGCTTTAATCATTGATTGATTTAGAGCTTCACTTTTGTTGGCTGAGCTTACCCTGCCATTAAATTCTCTGTGTGCACTGTATAGCTTCCATAATGGGATCTTGAAGAAATGCATTCTTCATGGGATGCAATCCAAAAGCTCATCTCTTAATAGCAGCACAAGATTTTGGAAGCATACACCCTATGAAGTATGCATGACACGGTCCATATACGTGTTTTGATCTCTGGTCTCATTTGAGCTGGCTGATGTGCCGCTCTCGATTTTGGTAGCTGCATTTGCATTAGAGAGGAAGTCACTGCAAGTCAGTAACAACTTCTGTGGAATTAGGGAACCCATCCTAATTATCGTGAGAGGGGGAATGAAGTCATTTGCATACCGCTACGTATTCATGCTCACCTCGACCGTGGATTCTCCTGGGCCTTGTGAATGTCTTGGAGTGCTCAATTAAAAATCAGAAGTCATTCAAAGCGTAGTCACCTTGAGACTGCCGAACAGTGAGTTACATTGGATTCCCCCTGCATTTCGGATTGCTCTTGAAGACAAAGATAAAGCTTTAATTGTTTCCTTGTGAAATTATCAGTTTCAAAAAGTCAACCCAGACTCATTGGAAAAAAAACGTACCTGTGGTGGCATTTCAGCAAAATGATATCACAGTGCTTCTTGCATGTTTTGCAACACTTTCAAAGTGAAATGAGTGGTGCTAAAAGCACATTTAGCTTTATTGGAAACAGATGGACATGCATCTGGCACATTTATTACATTGGTTATTGTATACGTATCACGGCAGTTTGGAAATTAAATGTTCGTGAGTGATGCTAAAAGGTTAATGCGCTTGATAATAACACACTACCAACACTAAACCTAACCAAAAGTGTTAACAAAAGCAAATGTGAGGTAAAATCACATTTTCTGAAGCAACCATGCCATTTTACAAGGCTTTTACAAGTCTTTGATCTCTTGACTCGTGTTTCACAGGACTTCTATCTAAGCACTTTACAGGTAAGCTTACAAGCAAATCAGAAAAGCCATACATACTGTATGATTATGTGATGTAAATGTCACAATGTAGTCACTAAAGTCCACTAAAAGCATTTTCACATTTGGCTCTTAAACTCAGGAATGGCCTTCCAGATTTAGCCTTCTCTTGTTAAATCTAGATTAAAGGCACATCTTTTTAGCCACGCATTCATATGCTTCATATGCATCTCATAATCTTGTACTCCAGTTATACTTTATCAATTGCACATGATTATTCTTTAATGGAAATGTTATAAACAGCAGCTACGCTAATTATTCTCTATTTTCTTTTCTGTTTCTAGAGATTGCGCAAGCACCAGTTTGTGTTCAGCCTCTTACAAAGACTTCAGATGACACAACATCTGTGAAGAGATGAAGAAGCCCTCAGATGATGCCAACTCTGAATAAATATACAAAACAGACAAATTGTCCATACATAATCATTATGTTCACAACATGTAATCATTGCCTTAATCATGTTCATCGTTTCTGTTTGAATACATGTCATTAACTAACTGCATGATTTGTATTAGAACTGTACATTTCTGTCATATGGACATTACAATTTAGAGTAATTTGTTATCAGAGTTGACAAAGTAATGTAGAAACATGCATCTCCTGTAAAGCTGCTTTGAAATGATATGGATTGTGAAATGCACCATAAAAATAAAGGTGAATTGAACTGAATATTAGTTAAAATATGCTCTATGGTAAAAGCGTTTTGAGGTCATAACATAGTATTGTGCAAGGACACAGTAAGTCTCAATTAAATATAAAGTCTAAATTAATCATGGGTTAATCAATTATATGTCTCTATAATCATAATTTGTGTGAAAAGAAATACAATTTGTTGATGTTTTACTGCTACAAGTATTCATTTCACCTGTAAACGGAAGTGAATTGTAGGTCAAGGTACATTTTTTTATAATGAGCCTAGGTTGAAAAAAGTAGTTGCGCACTCTACACAGTGGAGAAACAAATGTAGTAGGTTAAATACTTCATGAGATTGCTTTCTCACAACAACTGAGCAAGAATAAAACATGAAGCCCTTATTAAATAGACATAGGCATGGCTAAACAAACTGCCCCACAATTTACTTCATCCCATTATCATTGTTGGAAGTCATAGCTCCACACATTATAGCCTAATCTGCACTGAAGTTCACATAAAGTTCTCATATTCCCCAAATCTCATCAGCGGAACTCGTTTCATTTATAGCTGCTCATTTATATATGGCTAACACATAGGAGTCAGATGACAGCAGGGGTTTGATGGAGGTATGATAGACTGCATATGAAGGTTTTGTTTGAAAGAGGGGTTCACCCCACGGCTCCTGATATTTTCTCTTACACTTGGTCAATTTTAATGATGTCATTTTCTGTATGAATACACCGCGTGACACCACGGCAGCTTAGAGTGTGCAGAATGTCATCATGCTTTAGTTCCCTCGCTACAAATATGCTCATAATGGTAAAGTCCCCTAACGGTGCAGGTAATAATAATGAAATTAAATTTAAAAGTCTCATGTCTCTATTTTAAATTAGAGCAAAGCACTGGTCATACTGGATATGAAATGGATCCATTAAATCATGCCACTTTCTCAGCATCTCACAAAGCACCCGGAAAAAGTCTTCCCATTATAAACACAAATAAATAAATGTCCTGATTAAATTACAGTCTAATTAATCAATAATAGAACAAAACCATGGCAGGTTACTTCAGGGTCCATATGAATCGCATTAAATGTTTAATGATATTTCAATTGAATACTGAAAAACAAAAGCATTGAAGGGATCATTTGAATTTAATGAGATGGGCAAACTGACAGCTGCTGTCACAAGTTAATCATAAGTCCAATTTGAATGGCGGAAAAATTATGTGACCAAATGGGAGCTTTATTTATATAGAGTAAAGTCTCTTTCAGTTCTCCAAACCTGTCAAACATTATGCAACAGCTTCATCTCTGAAGTTACAACATTGTTCATAATGGACAGTGTGTGCAAGAGTGCAAACCACTGGCTCTATAAATAAGAAATTTTGATTTGAGTCATTATAATCTCATAATGACTCATTGATTCCGTCCAATCACACGGTGCTCCGGAACGCCGTAGAATTCTATTGATTCTGAATTCCATTATGCTTCTGAGCAATGATGGTATCTCCAAGTCTTGCATAAGTAGTGATTGTTGCGTACTCGCCTGGAAACCAAGGCTACATAAAACTCACACGCACACAAAGACAGCATTAAGTAAACAAAGAGGATGTCTAATAATAGCTTAGTGTAACCATGTAATTAGTGCCACGAGAAAAAGAGAACAGGAAAGAACATTGCAGGACAGTAAACAGAATATGCCACTAAACTTATACATGTGAAAGGGATGGAAGAAACAAGCTGTTGTTGTTATACAAAGCATCTCTCTCTATCATACAAGTGTTTTGCGATGCCATCCCCCCATGACACTCAAAGGATCCGGCCTCGGAGGACTAGGAAATAGTGTCACCGTTGGTGCTGATTGTCAACATCCCAGTAATGAGGGGGGTCTATTGGCAGGCAGCACACAAGGATGCAGGCTTTGATTATTCAGACCTCCACTGGTTTCCTCTCATACTCTGACAAACAAACTAATCAGCCAAGTTGTTGTGTCTGCTGTTACCATCCACTGTAATACTCCCCCATGCACAAATCAATATATCTATTTATAGTCACCATGAACATTCATGCTACGAGGACAGACTTCCCAAAAAGTTATTCTGAAGCAAAAATATATATATTTTTTTTTGGCCTTAAAATGTATTCAAAAACAACAATTCTGGCAGGGGTTACAGTGAGCTGCATCTCGGGAACTGGGTCAGTCTGATTTGTGAACAAAATGTTCAGTCTGAGTTTTTAATAGGATCAACATTACAATATGGTTTAATTTGTTAGCATTAGTTAGGTGTCGTGAACTAACAATGGAAACTACTTTACAGCATTTATTAATCTTAATGTACATTTATATGTATATTAATACCATGCTAACATTTCAATGTGAATTTACAGGTGTATCTTGAATAAATTAATGAACAATAATATATCTAAGTATTAACATTAACATGGGTTAATAAATTCTGTAAAAAATTGTTTCCTAGTTCATTAGGCCTATAGCTAATGCATCAAATAATGTTAAATGACATTAACCTTAATGAACGCTTTAAAATATGGTCTCATTTGTTAACATTATAATGCATTAGCTAACAAACTAAATATTTCTTACATAATTTATTCATCTTTGTCAGTGTTAGCAGACCCATAACCAGCTATGAGACCACCGAGGTCCGGACCTCGGTAAATGTTTCATGTTCAAAAATAAAATTTGCTCTTTGAATGACTAAACTCCTCATATGAATGCCTGCATGACATATACAGGTGCATCTCAATAAATTAGAATGTCGTGGAAAAGTTCATTTATTTCAGTAATTCAGCTCAAATTGTGAAACGTTTGGATGGTGTGGATGCTAATATCGTTATCTTTATAGTTATCATTCTCGGTGTGAACGGGGCTTTATGCTGGTTAAAAGTACTTGCAAAAATGGCTAAGAAAAGTGAACATTGTTTTGAGAATTCTTTCATAATGCAGAAGAACTGGACTGTTTCACAATTTGAGTTGAATTACTGAAATAAATGAACTTTTCCACGACATTCTAATTTATTGAGATGTACCTGTATAGCCGCTTTTCCACTATCGGGATGAACGGTTCTAAGAACTCTCAGGTACGGTTCCAGTTGTATTTCCACGTGAGCCTGGTACGGCGCGGCACGATTACAAACCGTTCTCGGCCCGGAATTCTTGGCACGGAGAATTCGACCGTGCTGAGCCGTGCTGGCAGAGCGCGTGTGCGTGTT